>NC_090649.1:66968567-67268567 GCF_040937935.1 Hyperolius riggenbachi
CAAACAATCCATAACATTCTGTATGCATGTTGGATTATTATGGCTCTGTACAAATTAACAAGCTGACACATCATTGCATTCCAGCGGTTCCGGGAGGTGTGTTTAGCTTCTAAGGGTAACAATGGTTAATTTGCATATATTCAGCAGTGATGCACTGGGAGACATCTCAAGCTCACTCCAACCTGAATTATTGCAAATTCTTTTTGTTTTAAGAAAGCAAACTTTTGTTTTTCTTACACTGTTAATGGTAGGGTTCTCAAACTTTGCACAGTTGGTCGTTAGGTGACTAGGGTTATTATTCAGAAAAGTGGTTGGAGCCTATAAAAGCCAATCAAAATTCACCTATTGATTTTCAAGGGGAATATTTACATTTCTGCTCAAACCTGGTATAGTTGATCATTGGGTGACTGGGGTTCAATTTCAGAAAGGGGGTGGAGCCACAAATAGCCAATCAGATTTTTTTAACTCCAATGAAAATTATTGTTGCCAAACACCGCAAAGCTCACAAACTTGGTAATTGAGTAATTGATTAATTGTGTGTTAGGGTTAGGAAAGTGGGCACAGCCAACACCAGCCAAATACATAAGCGGGCAACGCAGGGTCATAAGTGGGCGGAGACAAATACAAATTTTACTGGGAAAATGTAAACAGCAGCCATTCTTACACTGTTAATGGTAGGGGTCTCAAACTTTGCACAGTTGGTTACTGGTTGACTGGGGTTAATATTCAGAAAAGTGGGTGGAGCCTACAAAAAACAATCAAAAATTACCTATTGATTTTTCAGGGGAATATTTCATTGCTGCCATTCTTGCACTGTTAATGGCACAAGCCTCAAACCTGGTACAGTTGATCATTGCGTGACTGGGGTTTAAATTTATATAAGGGGGTGGAGCCCCAAACGGCCAATCTGATTTGTTTCATTTTAATGCAGGTTATTGATGCCAGAGACCGCAAAGCTCACAAACTTGGTCATTGAGTAATTGAGTAATTGTGTGTTAGGGTTAGGAAAAGTGGGCGCAGCCAACACCAGCCAAATACATAATCGGGTAATGCTGGGTCATCAGTAGGCGGAGACAAATACAAATTTCACTGAGAAAATGTAAACTGCAGCCATTCTTACACTATTAATTGTAGGGTTCTCAAACTTTGCACAGTTGGTCACTGGGTGACTGAGATTAATATTCAGAAAAGTGAGTGGAGCCTACAAAAGCCAATCAAAATCCACCTATTAATCTTTAAGGGGAATATTTAATTGATGCCATTCTTGCACTGTTAATCACCTGTACCTGGTACAGTTGGCCATTGGGTGATTGGGGTTTAAATTCAGAAAAGGGGTGGAGCCACAGCCAATCAGATTTATTTTATTTCAATGCAAATTATTGATGCCTAAGACCGCAAAGCTCACAAACTTGGTCATTAACTAATTTTGTGTTAGGGTTAGAAAAAGTGGGCGGAGCCAGCACCAGCCAAATACATACGTTGGTCACTGGGTGACTGGGATTAATGTTCAGAAAAGTAGGTGGAGCCTACAAAAAACAATCACAATTCACCTATTGATTTTCAAGGCAAATATTTAATTGCTGCCATTTTTGCACTGTTAATGGCACAAGCCTCAAACCTGGTACAGTTGATCATTGGGTGACTGGGGTTAAATATTTAGAAAAGGGGTGGGGCCACAAACAGCGAATCAGATGTGTTGATTCATGCCAAAGACCACAAATTTTACAAACTTCGTCATTGACTATTGACAATTGTGTGTTAGGGTTAGAAAAAGTGGCCACAGCCAACAGCAGCCAAATACATACCCGGGAAACATTAGGACATCAGTGGGTGGAGAAAAATACAAATTTAACTGCCAGAATGTAAACTGCAGCATTCTTACACTGTCTGACTGTCAATGGCAGGGTTCTTAAACTTTGCACAGTTGGTCACTGGGTGACTGGGATTAATATTCATAAAAGTGGGTGGAGCCTACAAAAGCTAATCAAAATTCACCTATTGATTTTCAAAGGAGTGGAGCCACAGCCAATTAGATTTATTTCATTTCAATGCCAATTATTGATGCCAAAGACGGCAAAGCTCACAAACTAGGTCATCATTGAGTAATTGTGTGTTAGGATTAGAAAAAGTGAACAGAGCTAACACTAGCCAATTGCATACCCAGGCAACGCCGGGCGACTAGCTAGTAAACAATATTTTCAGATTTTATTACATGAAGCAACAATAAATGAAGGTTATACACAATATTATACAATTCTAACGATTATACATATATTATTGTTTTTTAACAAACTTAATTATACGTTTCACTTTCAAAACGGAGAAGGTTATCGTATTCACAATTTCATAGACGATTTCATAGACATTATTAAGGGCCCGTTTCCACTTGTGCAGTGCGGAATCGCCGCGGATTCCCCGCATGCAATTTGTACCGCGATTTCGCATGCGAGTTCGCATAGGTTACTGTATATGCGATTTTAATCATGTCAGTGCCTGTGTGATTTTTACATTGTTTTCATGCCTAACCGCATGTGAAATCTCGGTAAAAATCGTTTGGCAAAACCGCATGCATTTTTCCTATTAAAGAGGAAGTGACCTTAACATTTGATACTATAAAAAATATCCGATGTGTTGCTTAATACTGCTTTAATAAATAAAAGTGTATGTTTGCTGTACTATACCTGTCAGATGTCCTTATTTATGTTACTGCATTGCTAGTAGACTGCGCAGCCACATGTTGGTTGGCAAGTTTACAGTGCCATCCAGCTGATTTCCTACTTCCTCCAGCAGCTCCTTTCTCCAGCAGCTCCTTCCTCCAATCACTGTGCAGCATGCAAATTAGCTTCTGGTAGTGTACAGTTACAGTGATGTCATCTGGCTGCGACTGTGTATGCAGTGTCTGCTTGTGTTTTCCAGCCTGTCATTTTTCTGCTCTGTATTTTGTCTCTCCTGTGCTGACAGAACTATCCTCGGTCGTCAGTTCTATCCTCATTCCCTTTGCTGTCAGGGCTATCCTCTCAGCTTGCTCTGCTGTCCTTGTGATTTACACACTGTAATCTGTTTTTGACAGTGCTATATTTCATTGTAAATCAAGTGTTTCTCCCCCCTTCTTTCTTTACTGCTTACCTGACAGCTGCAGATGTTTATTCTAATGCCCCAGTATGGCTAGTTAGAATACAGTGCTGTTTTATGCTGGGTATACACGGATCCAATTATACGCCGGATCGAGCCAGCGCATCCCCGCTCGTCCGCGCCGGTGCTGTTTATCAGCCGCTCGATTCCCCGCCATTGTCCGCCGGCGGGGATTGAGCGGGGAATCTATCCGGCAGGTCCGGCAGGACCACTTTCTGACCAAATTTTTATTCAGGGGCCGCGGGGGGTGTTTTGGAGTGCGCGCGTCCTGGTGGACGGTGGCGTGCGGGGGGGGGGGGGGGAGGGGGGGAGGTGGCATAGCTGGCATAGTTGCCCCAGTATGGCTATTATAGTTACCCCAGTATGGTTAGGTAGTGCCCCAGTATAGCTAGTAAAGTGCCCGGTATAGCTAGTACAGTGCCCGGTATAGCTAGTATAGCCCCAGTATAGCTAGTACAGTGCCCAGTATAGCTAGTACAGTGCACAGCATAGCTAGTATAGCCCCAGTATAGCTAGTATAGTGCCCAGTATGACTAGTATAGCCCCAGTATAGCTAGTACCGTGCCCAGTATAGCTAGTACAGTGCCCAGTATAGCTAGTACAGTGCCCAGTATAGCCCCAGTATAGCTAGTACAGTGCCCAGTATAGCGAGTATAGCCCCAGTATAGCTAGTACAGTGCCCAGTATAGCTAGTACAGTGCCCAGTATAGCTAGTATAGTGCCCAGTATAGCTAGTATAGCCCCAGTATAGCTAGCATAGCCCCAGTATAGCTAGTACAGTGCCCAGTATAGCTAGTACAGTGTCCAGTATAGCTAGTATAGCCCCAGTATAGCTAGTACAGTGCCCAGTATAGCTGGTACAGTGCCCAGTATAGCTAGTACAGTGCCCAGTATAGCTAGTACAGTGCACAGCATAGCTAGTATAGCCCCAGTATAGATAGTAGTGCCCAGTATAGCTAGTATAGTGCCCAGTATGACTAGTATAGCCCCAGTATAGCTAGTACCGTGCCCAGTATAGCTAGTACAGTGCCCGGTATAGCTAGTATAGCCCCAGTATAGCTAGTATAGCCCCAGTATAGCTAGTACAGTGCCCAGTATAGCTAGTATAGTACCCAGTATAGCTAGTATAGCCCCAGTATAGCTAGTACAGTGCCCAGTATAGCAAGTACAGTGCCCAGTATAGCTAGTACAGTGCACAGCATAGCTAGTATAGCCCCAGTATAGCTAGTACCGTGCCCAGTATAGCTAGTATAGCCCCAGTATAGCTAGTACAGTAGTACAGTGCCCAGCCCCAGTATGGCTAGTATAGCTACAGTATAGCCAGTATAGCCCCAGTATAGCTAGTACAGTGCCCAGTATAGCTAGTACAGTGCACAGCATAGCTAGTATAGCCCCAGTATAGCTAGTATAGTGCCCAGTATGACTAGTATAGCCCCAGTATAGCTAGTACCGTGCCCAGTATAGCTAGTACAGTGCCCAGTATAGCTAGTACAGTGCCCAGTATAGCTGGTACAGTGCCCAGTATAGCTAGTGCAGTGCCCAGTATAGCTAGTACAGTGCACAGCATAGCTAGTATAGCCCCAGTATAGATAGTAGTGCCCAGTATAGCTAGTATAGTGCCCAGTATGACTAGTATAGCCCCAGTATAGCTAGTACCGTGCCCAGTATAGCTAGTACAGTGCCCGGTATAGCTAGTATAGCCCCAGTATAGCTAGTATAGCCCCAGTATAGCTAGTACAGTGCCCAGTATAGCTAGTATAGTACCCAGTATAGCTAGTATAGCCCCAGTATAGCTAGTACAGTGCCCAGTATAGCAAGTACAGTGCCCAGTATAGCTAGTACAGTGCACAGCATAGCTAGTATAGCCCCAGTATAGCTAGTACCGTGCCCAGTATAGCCCCAGTATAGCTAGTACAGTGCCCAGCCCCAGTATGGCTAGTATAGCCACAGTATAGCCAGTATAGCCCCAGTATAGCTAGTACAGTGCCCAGTATAGCTAGTACAGTGCACAGCATAGCTAGTATAGCCCCAGTATAGCTAGTATAGTGCCCAGTATGACTAGTATAGCCCCAGTATAGCTAGTACCGTGCCCAGTATAGCTAGTACAGTGCCCAGTATAGCTAGTACAGTGCCCAGTATAGCTAGTACAGTGCCCAGTATAGCGAGTATAGCCCCAGTATAGCTAGTACAGTGCCCAGTATAGCTAGTATAGCCCCAGTATAGCTAGTACAGTGCCCAGTATAGCTGGTACAGTGCCCAGTATAGCTAGTACAGTGCCCAGTATAGCTAGTACAGTGCACAGCATAGCTAGTATAGCCCCAGTATAGATAGTAGTGCCCAGTATAGCTAGTATAGTGCCCAGTATGACTAGTATAGCCCCAGTATAGCTAGTACCGTGCCCAGTATAGCTAGTACAGTGCCCGGTATAGCTAGTATAGCCCCAGTATAGCTAGTATAGCCCCAGTATAGCTAGTACAGTAGTACAGTGCCCAGCCCCAGTATGGCTAGTATAGCCACAGTATAGATAGTATAGCCCCAGTATAGCTAGTACAGTGCCCAGTATAGCTAGTATAGTGCCCAGTATAGCTAGTATAGTGCCCAGTATAGCTAGTACAGTGCCCAGTATAGCAAGTACAGTGCCCAGTATAGCTAGTACAGTGCACAGCATAGCTAGTATAGCCCCAGTATAGCTAGTACCGTGCCCAGCATAGCTAGTATAGCCCCAGTATAGCTAGTATAGTGCCCAGTATGACTAGTATAGCCCCAGTATAGCTAGTACTGTGCCCAGTATAGCTAGTACAGTGCCCAGTATAGCTAGTACAGTGCCCAGTATAGCTGGTACAGTGCCCAGTATAGCTAGTGCAGTGCCCAGTATAGCTAGTACAGTGCACAGCATAGCTAGTATAGCCCCAGTATAGATAGTAGTGCCCAGTATAGCTAGTATAGTGCCCAGTATGACTAGTATAGCCCCAGTATAGCTAGTACCGTGCCCAGTATAGCTAGTACAGTGCCCGGTATAGCTAGTATAGCCCCAGTATAGCTAGTATAGCCCCAGTATAGCTAGTACAGTGCCCAGTATAGCTAGTATAGTACCCAGTATAGCTAGTATAGCCCCAGTATAGCTAGTACAGTGCCCAGTATAGCAAGTACAGTGCCCAGTATAGCTAGTACAGTGCACAGCATAGCTAGTATAGCCCCAGTATAGCTAGTACCGTGCCCAGTATAGCCCCAGTATAGCTAGTACAGTGCCCAGCCCCAGTATGGCTAGTATAGCCACAGTATAGCCAGTATAGCCCCAGTATAGCTAGTACAGTGCCCAGTATAGCTAGTACAGTGCACAGCATAGCTAGTATAGCCCCAGTATAGCTAGTATAGTGCCCAGTATGACTAGTATAGCCCCAGTATAGCTAGTACCGTGCCCAGTATAGCTAGTACAGTGCCCAGTATAGCTAGTACAGTGCCCAGTATAGCCCCAGTATAGCTAGTACAGTGCCCAGTATAGCGAGTATAGCCCCAGTATAGCTAGTACAGTGCCCAGTATAGCTAGTATAGCCCCAGTATAGCTAGTACAGTGCCCAGTATAGCTGGTACAGTGCCCAGTATAGCTAGTACAGTGCCCAGTATAGCTAGTACAGTGCACAGCATAGCTAGTATAGCCCCAGTATAGATAGTAGTGCCTAGTATAGCTAGTATAGTGCCCAGTATGACTAGTATAGCCCCAGTATAGCTAGTACCGTGCCCAGTATAGCTAGTACAGTGCCCGGTATAGCTAGTACAGTGCCCGGTATAGCTAGTATAGCCCCAGTATAGCTAGTATAGCCCCAGTATAGCTAGTACAGTAGTACAGTGCCCAGCCCCAGTATGGCTAGTATAGCCACAGTATAGCTAGTACAGTGCCCAGTATAGCTAGTATAGTGCCCAGTATAGCTAGTATAGTGCCCAGTATAGCTAATACAGTGCCCAGTATAGCAAGTACAGTGCCCAGTATAGCTAGTATAGCCCCAGTATAGCTAGTATAGTGCCCAGTATGACTAGCATAGCCCCAGTATAGCTAGTACCGTGCCCAGTATAGCTAGTACAGTGCCCAGTATAGCTAGTACAGTGCCCAGTATAGCTAGTATAGCCCCAGTATAGCTAGTACAGTGCACAGCATAGCTAGTATAGCCCTAGTATAGCTAGTACAGTGCCCAGTATAGCTAGTATAGTGCCCAGTATAGCTAGTATAGCCCCAGTATAGCCAGTACAGTGCCCAGTATAGCTGGTACAGTGCCCAGTATAGCTAGTACAGTGCACAGCATAGCTAGTATAGCCCCAGTATAGCTAGTATAGTGCCCAGTATGACTAGCATAGCCCCAGTATAGCTAGTACCGTGCCCAGTATAGCTAGTACAGTGCCCAGTATAGCTAGTACAGTGCCCAGTATAGCCCCAGTATAGCTAGTACAGTGCCCAGTATAGCTAGTATAGCCCCAGTATAGCTAGTACAGTGCACAGCATAGCTAGTATAGCCCCAGTATAGCTAGTATAGTGCCCAGTATAGCTAGTACCATGCCCAGTATAGCTAGTACAGTGCCCAGTATAGCTAGTTCCAAATCGGAAGCCACTCGAAATCATGATTAAAATCAGGCTTAATTGCCTCAGGTGTGTGCATGGGAGACAGCGGTTTACTTATCCAGAAGTCTGCAGGCTTCTATGTATCCCACGTCTTGCACGTGTCCAATGGGACGCGTTCCACGACTCACTACCGCACAATTTCTCTTTCAAGAAGGAAGTGCGCAGTAGTGAGTCATGGAACTCGCCCCATTAGACGCGTGCAAGACATAGAAGCCGGCGGACTTCTAGGTACTTAACCCTCTGTCTCCCATGCACACACCTGAGGCAATTAAGCCTCAGTGTAAGCATGAATTCGAGTGGCATCCGATTTGGAAGCCCATCCCTGGTCACTGATACGATGCAGGAATTCCTGAGAGCAGTTAGTGGCATGAGGCAGGGAGCCCCCAATATACAGTACAGACACACCTTCTCATTCAAAGAGTTTTCTTTATTTTGATGACTTTGAACATTGTAGATTCACAGTGAAGGCATCCAAACTATGAATTAATACACGTGGAAGTATAGTACATAACCAAAAAGTTTGAAACAACTGAAAATATGTCATTCTAGGTTCTTCAAAGTAGCCACCTTTTGCTTTGATTACTGCTTTGCACACTCTTGGCATTCTCTTCGTGAGCTTCAAGAGGTAGTCACCTGAAATGGTCTTCCAACAGTCTTGAAGGAGTTCCCAGAGATGCTTAGCACTTGTTGGCCCTTTTGCCTTCACTCTGCGGTCCAGCTCACCCCAAACCATCTCGAATGGGTTCAGGTCTGGTGACTGTGGAGGCCAGGTCATCTGGCGCAGCACCCCATCACTCTCCTTCCTGGTCAAATAGCCTGGAGGTGTGTTTGTGGTCGTTGTCCTTTTGAAAAATAAATGATGGTCCAACTAAATGCAAGCCAGATGGAATAGCATGCCGCTGCAAGATGCTGTGGTAGCCATGCTGGTTCAGTATGCCTTCAATTTTGAATAAATCCCCAACAGTGTCACCAGCAAAGCACCCGCACACCATCACACCTCCTCCATGCTTCACGGTGGGAACCAGGCATGTAGAGACCATCCGTTTACCTTTTCTGCGTCGCACAAAGACACGGTGGTTGGAACCAAAAAGCTTTTGGGCTGCACCTGTTGGCTGTACTGAGCTGAAAAAAAATGAAAAAACAAAACAAAATCGCAATTATTAAGATCATGATTTCGGAATCATCAAAGCGGCGAATTTCACGATGACACCAATTCCACATTGGGGAAGCTTGAAGCAGCGGCTTCAAACTTTCCCCAAGTTCCGGTGTGTGTGGGCCACAGCATTGGCAGTGTTGGACATACCTTCCAGCACGAGTTCAACGCTGTCCATCCTCTCTCGCTGTCTGCCGGGTCTTGTGCACGGCATACTTCCTGGTTCCTGTATGTCACATGCCATACAGGAAGCATGCCGTGCATTAGAGCCTGCAGAAGGCGAAGTGGATAGATGGGCATCACTGGACTCGTGCTGGAAGCCTTCAGTGTAGCTTAGCTAGGTAGGTGCCCCCAGTATAGCTTAGTTAGGTAGGTGCCTTCAGCGTAGCTTTGTTAGGTAGGTGCCTTCAGTGTAGCTTAGCTAGGTAGGTGCCTTCAGTGTAACTTAGCTAGGTAGGTGCCTTCAGTGTAGCTTAGCTAGGTAGGTGCCCCCAGTGTAGCTTGGCTAGGTAGGTGCCCCCAGTGTAGCTTGGCTAGGTAGGTGCCCCCAGTGTAGCTTGGCTAGGTAGGTGCCCCCAGTGTAGCTTGGCTAGGTAGGTGCCCCCATTATAGCTTGGCTAGGTAGGTGCCCCCATTATAGGTTAGCTAGGTAGGTGCCCCCAGTATAGGTTAGCTAAGTAGGTGCCCCCAGTATAGGTTAGCTAAGTAGGTGCCCCCAGTATAGGTTAGCTAAGTAGGTGCCCCCAGTATAGCTTAGTTAGGTAGGCGCCCCCAGTATAGCTTAGTTAGGTAGGTGCCCCCAGTATAGCTTAGTTAGGTAGGTGCCCCCAGTATAGGTTAGTTAGGTAGGTGCCCCCCAGTATAGCTTAGCTAGGTAGGTGCCATCGATTATGGGGTGCTGCAGCAGGGGAAGAAATACTGTTCTTACCTCTCCGTTTCCAGAACTGCCAGGCGATGTCCTCCGCTGCACGCATCTGCTCCTCTGTGCCCTCCGATCTGGTCCAAGGTGTCCTCCTCTTCTTCCATCTGCAGCGCCTCCTCCGCTCCTTTTCTCCGGTCCCCCGCTCTTCTTTGCCGTTCGCTCTTCCTCTCTGTGTCCCCGGCGAACTACAAAATAAAAATAATATGTAATATCACTGTAATAGAGTAGCAGCCCCACTGTGGCAATGAGTTGGTGACGTGTGTGTGTGTGTGTGTGTGTGTGTGTGTGTGTGTGTGTGTGTGTGTGTGTGTGTGTGTGTGTGTGTGTGTGTGTGTGTGTGTGTGTGTGTGTGTGTGTGTACTGCCTGCCATCTTACATGTGTGTGTTCCACCTGAACGTTCTCTCTCTCGTGTGTGTCTCCTGCCTGTCATTCCTCTCCTGTATATGTGTATACTGACTGCCTTCTCTCACTTGGTTGTACTGCCAGCCCTCGCTCATGTGTGTGTGTGCGTGTGTACTGCCTGCTCGCGTGTGTGTGTACCGCCTGCCCTTTCTCACGTGTAGGTTAGATAAGTAGGTACCCCCAGTATAGCTTTGCAAGATAGGTGTCCCCAGTATAGCTTAGCTAGGTAGGTGTCCCCAGTATAGCTTAGCTAGGTAGGTGTCCCCAGTATAGCTTAGCTAGGTAGGTGCCCCCAGTATAGCTTAGCTAGGTAGGTAGGTGCCCCCAGTATAAGTTAGTTAGGTAGGTGCCCCCCAGTATAGCTTAGTTAGGTAGGTGCCCCCCAGTATAGCTTAGTTAGGTAGGTGCCCCCAGTATAGCTTAGTTAGGTAGGTGCCCCCAGTATAGCTTAGTTAGGTAGGTGCCCCCAGTAGAGGTTAGCTAGGTAGGTGCCCCCAGTAGAGGTTAGCTAGGTCGGTGCCCCCAGTATAGGTTAGCTAGGTCGGTGCCTCCAGTATAGGTTAGCTAGGTCGGTGCCCCCAGTATAGGTTAGCTAGGTAGGTGCCCCCAGTATAGCTTAGTTAGGTTGGTGCCCCCAGTATAGCTTAGTTAGGTAGGTGCCCCCAGTATAGCTTAGCTAGGTAGGTGCCCCCAGTATAGCTTAGTTAGGTAGGTGCCCCCAGTATAGCTTAGTTAGGTAGGTGCCCCCCAGTATAGCTTAGTTAGGTTGGTGCCCCCCAGTATAGCTTAGTTAGGTAGGTGCCCCCCAGTATAGCTTAGTTAGGTAGGTGCCCCCCAGTATAGGTTAGCTAGGTAGGTGCCCCCCAGTATAGGTTAGTTAGGTAGGTGCCCCCCAGTATAGGTTAGCTAGGTAGGTGCCCCCCAGTATAGGTTAGCTAGGTAGGTGCCCCCCAGTATAGGTTAGCTAGGTAGGTGCCCCCCAGTATAGGTCAGCTAGGTAGGTGCCCCCCAGTATAGGTTAGCTAGGTAGGTGACCCCAGTATAGCTTAGTTAGGTAGGTGCCCCCCAGTATAGGTTAGCTAGGTAGGTGCCCCCCAGTATAGGTTAGCTAGGTAGGTGTCCCCCAGTATAGCTTAGTTAGGTAGGTGACCCCAGTATAGCTTAGTTAGGTAGGTGCCCCCCAGTATAGGTTAGCTAGGTAGGTGCCCCCCAGTATAGGTTAGCTAGGTAGGTGCCCCCCAGTATAGGTTAGCTAGGTAGGTGACCCCAGTATAGCTTAGTTAGGTAGGTGCCCCCCAGTATAGGTTAGCTAGGTAGGTGCCCCCAGTATAGGTTAGCTAGGTAGGTGCCCCCCAGTATAGGTTAGCTAGGTAGGTGACCCCAGTATAGCTTAGTTAGGTAGGTGCCCCCCAGTATAGCTTAGTTAGGTAGGTGCCCCCCAGTATAGGTTAGCTAGGTAGGTGCCCCCAGTATAGCTTAGTTAGGTAGGTGCCCCCCAGTATAGCTTAGTTAGGTAGGTGCCCCCCAGTATAGCTTAGTTAGGTAGGTGCCCCCCAGTATAGGTTAGCTAGGTCGGTGCCCCCAGTACCCCAGTATAGGTTAGTTAGGTAGGTGCCCCCCAGTATAGGTTAGCTAGGTAGGTGCCCCCCAGTATAGGTTAGCTAGGTAGGTGCCCCCAGTATAGCTTAGTTAGGTTGGTGCCCCCAGTATAGCTTAGTTAGGTAGGTGCCTTCAGCGTAGCTTTGTTAGGTAGGTGCCTTCAGTGTAGCTTAGCTAGGTAGGTGCCTTCAGTGTAACTTAGCTAGGTAGGTGCCCCCCAGTATAGCTTAGTTAGGTAGGTGACCCCAGTATAGCTTAGTTAGGTAGGTGCCCCCCAGTATAGGTTAGCTAGGTAGGTGCCCCCCAGTATAGGTTAGCTAGGTAGGTGCCCCCCAGTATAGGTTAGCTAGGTAGGTGACCCCAGTATAGCTTAGTTAGGTAGGTGCCCCCCAGTATAGGTTAGCTAGGTAGGTGCCCCCAGTATAGGTTAGCTAGGTAGGTGCCCCCCAGTATAGGTTAGCTAGGTAGGTGACCCCAGTATAGCTTAGTTAGGTAGGTGCCCCCCAGTATAGCTTAGTTAGGTAGGTGCCCCCCAGTATAGGTTAGCTAGGTCGGTGCCCCCAGTATAGGTTAGTTAGGTAGGTGCCCCCCAGTATAGGTTAGCTAGGTAGGTGCCCCCCAGTATAGGTTAGCTAGGTAGGTGCCCCCAGTATAGCTTAGTTAGGTTGGTGCCCCCAGTATAGCTTAGTTAGGTAGGTGCCTTCAGCGTAGCTTTGTTAGGTAGGTGCCTTCAGTGTAGCTTAGCTAGGTAGGTGCCTTCAGTGTAACTTAGCTAGGTAGGTGCCTTCAGTGTAGCTTAGCTAGGTAGGTGCCCCCAGTGTAGCTTGGCTAGGTAGGTGCCCCCAGTGTAGCTTGGCTAGGTAGGTGCCCCCAGTGTAGCTTGGCTAGGTAGGTGCCCCCAGTGTAGCTTGGCTAGGTAGGTGCCCCCATTATAGCTTGGCTAGGTAGGTGCCCCCATTATAGGTTAGCTAGGTAGGTGCCCCCAGTATAGGTTAGCTAAGTAGGTGCCCCCAGTATAGGTTAGCTAAGTAGGTGCCCCCAGTATAGGTTAGCTAAGTAGGTGCCCCCAGTATAGCTTAGTTAGGTAGGCGCCCCCAGTATAGCTTAGTTAGGTAGGTGCCCCCAGTATAGCTTAGTTAGGTAGGTGTCCCCAGTATAGCTTAGTTAGGTAGGTGCCCCCAGTATAGCTTAGCAAGGTAGGTGCCCCCCAGTATAGGTTAGCTAGGTAGGTGCCCCCCCAGTATAGGTTAGCTAGGTAGGTGCCCCCAGTATAGCTTAGTTAGGTTGGTGCCCCCAGTATAGCTTAGTTAGGTAGGTGCCCCCAGTATAGCTTAGCTAGGTAGGTGCCCCCAGTATAGCTTAGTTAGATAGGTGCCCCCAGTATAGCTTAGTTAGGTAGGTGCCCCCCAGTATAGCTTAGTTAGGTAGGTGCCCCCAGTATAGCTTAGTTAGGTAGGTGCCCCCCAGTATAGCTTAGCTAGGTAGGTGCCCCCCAGTATAGCTTAGCTAGGTAGGTGCCCCCCAGTATAGCTTAGTTAGGTAGGTGCCCCCCAGTATAGGTTAGCTAGGTAGGTGCCCCCCAGTATAGGTTAGCTAGGTAGGTGCCCCCCAGTATAGGTTAGCTAGGTAGGTGCCCCCCAGTATAGGTTAGCTAGGTAGGTGACCCCAGTATAGCTTAGTTAGGTAGGTGCCCCCCAGTATAGGTTAGCTAGGTAGGTGCCCCCCAGTATAGGTTAGCTAAGTAGGTGCCCCCCAGTATAGGTTAGCTAAGTAGGTGCCCCCAGTATAGCTTAGTTAGGTAGGTGCCCCCAGTATAGCTTAGTTAGGTAGGTGCCCCCAGTATAGCTTAGTTAGGTAGGTGCCCCCAGTATAGGTTAGTTAGGTAGGTGCCCCCCAGTATAGCTTAGCTAGGTAGGTGCCATCGATTATGGGGTGCTGCAGCAGGGGAAGAAATACTGTTCTTACCTCTCCGTTTCCAGAACTGCCAGGCGATGTCCTCCGCTGCACGCATCTGCTCCTCTGTGCCCTCCGATCTGGTCCAAGGTGTCCTCCGGTCCTCCTCTTCGTGTCCCCGGCTTCTTCCGTCTGCAGCGCCTCCTCGGTGTTCTGCGTCCTCCGACCAGGTCCACCGCTTTCTCCTGCCATCCGCTTCTTCTCTCCAGGTCGCCCGCTCTTCTTTGCTGTCCGCTCTTCCTCCCTCTGTGGCCCGGCGAACTACAGAATCCCGGGCGCTTCCAAATGACGCTGACATCACGTGATACTTCAGGAGGAAGCATCGCGAGATGTCACAACGATGCCACAGCGATATCCGCCCAGCAGCAGAGCACTGCTGTGAATGCTGGGGACATGCCGCGGCACGGAAAGCTCTGGGGGGGCGTGGCTACAAGAGCTAATTTAGCATAACTTTTTTTGTATAACAAATTTTTAAAAAAATATGTAAAAACCGTCCATATTTATTATCATTTATTGTGTTCAGACATAGTGAAATTTTAAGTTCAGGTCCACTTTAAATACTTTGTAAGTGATTCGCATAGCGGTGTGCGGTATGCGAATTCTGAGGACTCTGCCATGCAGATTTTTTCTGCACAGAAAAACGCTTAGAAATCCTGACAAGTGGAAACAGTCCCATCCACTTGTATTGGCTATGCGAATCTGCATGCAGGAAACGAATGCAGATTCGCTCTAGTGGTAACGGACCCTAAAGGTTTTTTTAATTTGTAAAACATTATTGTAAACAAAATACAACACAATATTTTTATAAACGCTATTTTCTATTATGTTTACACCAGGCGCCCTTTTTTCCCAACACCCTTTTTGCATGGACGCCCCAGAGGTCCCCTCCTGTATTAGTCCCTTTTCTATTGTGTTTTGGCTCTCCTGTGCGACTATAGACATGGCCAGCCTTTGACCAGAACGGTCGCTCAGGGCGCCGGCTTTCAGGGGGTCGCACGTGATGTGCATTCAACTGGCCCTGGCCGCATTTTTACCTGCTGGCTGCGGGCTCTGTGTCCGCCTGTGGCTGCTGCGAGTGGTAGCTCCGCCCCCTGGTGCTGCTGGGGTTGATGGGGGCGAAGATTTCAGGAACCTGCTGCTGCCTCTTGCTAAATCTGTGTGAGCCGTGCATGCCAGTAGCACCGCCCCTCGCTCACAGGCGATGTCTGCGCTGCGCACTAATCAGAGAGAGACCTGCTTGTCACTCCTGACTCCTGGCCATCTTCTGTCCTCAGCTACAAGTTGGGGAAGTGGGGGGGGGGGGGGGGGGTTAGTGCTTATATATGCTAAAGGGGGATCTGCTTGTATACTATACACTATTTATCTGCCTAGCTATGCACCCTAAAAGGGGGATATGTTTCCATATACTAAAGAGGGGAGGGGGGGACCTGCCTATATACACTAAAAGGG
Organism: Hyperolius riggenbachi; assembly: GCF_040937935.1. NCBI lineage: Eukaryota > Metazoa > Chordata > Amphibia > Anura > Hyperoliidae > Hyperolius > Hyperolius riggenbachi. The sequence continues at coordinate 66,983,791 of NC_090649.1, forward strand.
ATCTGCCTATATACACTAAAGGGGGGATCTGCCTATATATACTAAATGGGGGATTTGTCTATATATACTAAAAGGGGGGGGGGGTCTGCCTATATACACCAAAGGGTGATCTGCCTATATATATTAGAGGGGATCTGCCTATATACACTAAAAGGGGCGGGGGGGGGGGTCTGCCTATATACACCAAAGGAGGGGATCTGCCTATATACACTAAAGGGGGGATCTGCCTATATATACTAAATGGGGGATCTGTCTATATATACACTAAAGGGGGGGGGGGGATCTGCCTATATACACTAAAGGGGGGATCTGCCTATATATACTAATTGGGGGAATCTGTCTATATATACTGAAGGGGGGGGGGATCTGCCTATATACACCAAAGGGAGATCTGCCTATATATATTAAAGAGGGGATCTGCCTATATACACTAAAAGGGGGGGGGGGGTCTGCCTGTATACACCAAAGGGGGATCTGCCTATATATATTAAAGAGGGCATCTGCCTATATACACTAAAAGGGGGGGGGGTCTGCCTATATACACCAAAGGGTGATCTGCCTATATATATTAAAGAGGGGATCTGCCTATATACACTAAAGGGGGGGGGTCTGCCTATATACACCAAAGGAGGGGATCTGCCTATATATATTAAAGAGGGGATCTGCCTATATACACTAAAGGGGGGGTCTGCCTATATACACCAAAGGAGGGGATCTGCCTATATATATTAAAGAGGGGATCTGCCTATATACACTAAAAGGGGGGGCCTGACTATATACACCAAAGGAGGGGATCTGCCTACATACACTAAAGGGGATCTTGCACATTGGCGCGCGTGCGCGCGAAGAGGATGAATGGGGGACACACAAAATCTGGTTACGGTCAGGGCGCTGTGAAACCTGAAGCCGGCCCTGACTATAGATACAATTTCTCCTACACAGAAGCAGGAATGGCTGAACTGACCGAACTAGTTGTTGACCCAGAATAATTGTAATGGAAGTTTTAATCACCTTAAAATAACCTAAACATACTGGTCACTGTGACAAGACTGTCAAGAAGAGTGTATGGCAAAAAGAGTACAACCATGTATTTTATTAACATTGACTGTCTTTCTTGCCCTCTTTATTTTTCTTCTCTTTTTTTGTGTCTTTATGCCATCCTTTAGTTTATGGAAATGTATTGTAGTGTGCGCCCGGGGCCCAGCACAGCCATGAGGCTGACATGTAAAAGGAAAAGAGCATACTTCAGCCTTCAGTCGTTTTTCACCTTATGCATCTGAGCAATTTTCACTTCTCATTCATTGGCCAAATAACTTTATCACTACTTATCACAATAAATTGATCTATATCTTGTTTTTCCCAACACTAATTAGGCTTTCTTTGGGTTATACATTTTGCTAAGAATCATTTTTTTTCTAAATGCATTTTAACGGGGATATTAAGAAAAAAATGGAAAAAAAATCATTATTTCTCAGTTTTTGGCCATTATAGCCTTAAAATAATACATGCTACCATAATTAAAACCCACGTATTTTATTTGTCCTGGTTATTACACAATTTAAATTATGTCCCTATCACAATGTATGGTGCCTATATTTTATTTGGAAATAAAGGTGCATTTTTACAATTTTGCATCCATCACTATTTACAAGCTTATAATTTAAAAAAAAGTATTTAAAAAGTTCAGACCCTTAGGTAACTATTTATGTTTTGTTTTTTATTGTAATTTTTGGAGATATTTTTGGAGTGTGGGGGTAACCAGTTAATTTTAAATGTAATAAATTGTATTTATTTAAAAAAAAAGTATGTAGATGTAGTTTTACTATTTGGCCACAAGATGGCCATGGTCAAAAAAAATGTATTTAGTCCTGTAAGCGAGCACTCTCGCTTACAGGAAGTGAAGGGAGGACGGGAAACTTTTTTTTTCTTTACAAAGATCAAGGCTTCTAAAAGAAGCCTGTCGGTCTTTCTAACGGGGACTTTGATCAATGAATGGGAACTGTGCTTTCATTCATTGATCACCGGGCTAACAAGCGGCGGCACAGGAGTACTCGGGCGTACGCGTGATGGCGCACGGGAGTGGGCAGCCGCGCGCACCAGTGCAGATACAGCCTTTTGGACATAATAGCAACGTCCAAAAGGCGAAAGTAGTTAAAGAAGAAGTCAAATAGCATGTTTGTTTGGACAGATAAAGGGTTAAAGCAAAAACTGAATCAAACTTCCCACTGCTTTCCTCAGTCTAATGTAAAATCTGCTTTGTTCTACACACCAAAATGCCATTGTTTTACTGGTTCACACGGTCATCCCACCTTGATAGCTCGGGCTGCATCTACTGCATCTGACTGCCGAGTTTTGCCGTTCAGAGAGGCTAATATGTAAACACAGGAGGTTAACTCTTTATGTGCTCCCATGAAACCAGGAAGTAACCACTCTACAGAATCTCAGTAGGAGCTCTGTGTGCTGTAGCAAATAAATGTTTTCTTTTATGCTGTTGCTTATCTTTTAGAGCAGAGAGGAAGTTCTGCGTTTAGGTCCACTTTAAGACTCCTTAGGTTGGGGAAACACTTGACTGTTTTTTGTACACATTTTCTGCACAGAAAAACTGAGAATTTATGTCAATCAATTAGCTATTTCACGCTTAATGCGTTTTTCTTGTGCAAAAAAAAAAATGACATCCTGCATAATGCTGCACATTTTGTCAGTTTTCTCTATCAATTACATCAGCTGCTATGAAAAAAGTATGCCTTTTGTCCAGGGCTGGTCCTGTTTTTGGCTCATACAAACACACATGGGGCTTGATTCACTAAGAAAAATAGCATGCCTTATCAAAGTTAGCACGCCTTATCAAAGTTAGCATGCCTTATCAGAGTAGCATAGCGAGCGCTACAAACCCGCAGGGGCTCAGGGCAGGACGAATGGAGCTCTCGTCATTGCCAATTAGTAGGCATACTGTAAGTTCGCTATGCTACTCTGGTAAGGCGTGTTATCTCTGATAAGGCATGTTATCTCTGATAAGGCGTGCTATTTGTCTTAGTGAATCGAGCCCATTGTGTGCAGAAAATTCATGCAGAAAAACGCGTGCACAAAACTGAAAGACAAGTGTGTCCCGTTTTACGCACTTGAGCAGGAATTAAAACCCCGGTCAAAGACTCAAATCCCACATTCATTAGTTAAGGACCGCACTAATTGAAATGTATGCCATGTTTTGATGGCTATCTGGCTGCCAGGGCGTAGATTTCAATACACCAACGTTGCACGTTCTTGTCGCTTTCGTTGCTCCTGACGATCACGCCGCTGTCTCCCCGCCACAGCTCACTCGCTCTGCAGTCTCTATAACAGCAGAGCCCTGTGAGCAGGTCAGGAGCCGATTTTATTGGCTCCTGACCCTGTCTATCAACGTAAGCTGCTCCCAATGTCCGGAGACAATGAAAGCGGCTCCTGAGGTTCCATGGACGGCGATTGCGGCGAGTATGTGCGGCGATTCATTGGTATTCGTCGTTATTCCGCGTTTATTGTACCAGCGGCCCTCTGGTCCTTAAGGGGGCAGAGACTGCTGGTACTTAAAGGGGCACTACAGCGAAAACTGTAAAATTTACAATATGTGCAAACCTATACAAATAAGAAGTACATTTTTTCCAGAGTAAAATGAGGCATAAATTACTTTTCTCCTATGTTGCTGTCACTTACAGTAAGTAGTAGAAATCTGACAGAAGTGACAGGTTTTGGACTAGCCCATCTCTTTATAGGGGATTCTCGGGGATATATAGTTATTTTCAAAAGCACTTAGTGAATGGCAGTTGCTCTGTCCAACTGCCAAAAAACTGTGTAGGGAGCAGGGAAGCTGGCCAGTATCATTGTTTAAATCCTTTTTCGGGAATATCTTTATAAAGAATAAAAGCCTTGCTGAGAATCCCCTATGAAGAGATGGACTAGTCCAAAACCTGTCACTTCTGTCAGATTTCTACTGCCTACTGTAAGTGACAGCATTATAGGAGAAAAGTAATTTATGGCTCATTTTACTCTGGAAAAAATGTACTTCTTATTTGTATGTTTGCACATATTTTAAATTTTACAGTTTTCCGCTGTAGTGCCCCTTTAAATAGTTAAAAACAACAGCGTTACCCAGTACTCTATCCAGCTGAATAAGTGGCAATGTGTAAAAGGTTGGCACTATATGAATAAAGGATCCTAATATCTTATAGCTATGACAATAATAATAATAATAATACACCCAAATTGCTGGTATTCACAGACACATCAACAGCGCCTACACGTTTCTATCTGTGCAGCGATCTCTGCATTCATCTTTCTAAACTATTTCCAGCAGAGAGTGACAATGACAACGTATGAATCCTGTACATGACGGCTGGGCTGCAGACAAAGGTAAAAAGATACAAAAAACAAAAAAATATTTATTTTTTGTCTTTGAGTTTTATTTTGGACAGATTGTCTCCTACAATGGCTGAAAGGTGTTCCGCTCTGACAGCCGAGCACAGTAAAGGTGGCCATACACTGGTCGATTTGCCATCAGATTCGACCAACAGATAGATCCCTCTCTGATCGAATCTGATCAGAGAGGGATGGTATGGCCACCTTTACTACAGATTGTGAACCGATTTCAGCCTGAAACCGTTCACAATCTGTGGTGGTGCTGCCGCTCCCCCCGCCCGTTTGCCCGCATACATTACCTGCTCCGCCGGCGCGACTCCAGTCCCCAGGTCTATGCTGTCTTTTCCGCTCTGGTCTGGTCTCCGGGTCCGGCATGCTTCACTTCTTCCTGCCCGGCAGGAAGTTTAAACAGTAGAGCGCCCTCTACTGTTTAAACTTCCTGCCGGGCTAGAAGAAGTGAAGCATGCCGGACCTGGAGACCAGACCAGAGCGGAGACGGAGCAGCGGTGACCGGGGTGAGTCGCGCCGGCGGAGCAGGTAATGTATTGCCACTCTATTGCGTCGGTCGTCGGGCACTCGAACGCCGCTAGCGACGCGCTCCCTACCTGCGGGCGATGGACGGTAATTTCCCGCACGGAGCGATCGACGGAATCGATCTATTTCGGGACGAAATAGATCGAAATTTAGCGTGTAGCGTGAACGATGTGACAGCAGATTCGATCCCAGTGATCGAATCTGCTGCCGATCGGCGGGGAATCGGCCTAGTGTACGGCCAGCTTAAGACTTTCATGGCTCTACGAGATGACGGAGACCAATTATGGGCAGAGAAACAGAAGATAAAGCAGCACATTGGGAGGAGAACACAGAAGACAGGTTGTGTGTATGTTCCATCAGTCACCGCAGTTATATCAGTCACAGGTGAAGTGGACAGACACAGCTGCGGGGAAACGGGAGCTTGTTAAAGCTGCTCTTTTCAAGTTAATGAAATGTTTGTCAACGGAGACTGATGATTGGCTGAGATTGTTAACACTTAAGCAGCCAAATTAAGTAAAACTTTATTCGACTGCAGGGCAGAATTTTTCCTCCCACTGAGAACGGATGCCTTGCCTGGTCTGGCAGAGTCAGCAGGGTATGCAGGGTGGGTAGCAGGGAGCTTTCATATATATGCAGTACCTGTCCAGATGGCTGGATCGGCTTCTTCTACCTCCACTGTGGCGGATGTAATATATGACGTGTGATCGGGGATCCAGGAGACCATGTCAGCGTTACAGCACCACCCAGTGGTGGAAGAGGGGCGATGGAAGAATCTCTTCCATATCCCCTCTTCCACCACCGGGTGGCGCTGTAACACTGACAGTCTCCTGGCTCCCAATCACGTGTCATATAATGTGATCAGATGCAATCGGGACCCAGTCAGAAGTTCAGAGCCGCCAGTGGAGGAAGAGAAGAAGCCGTCCAGAACAGGTGATGATAACAGCTTCCTGCCGCCCGCTGCACTAGGCAGCCAAACGAGATTTACCAACAGAGGTTTAGAATGCCCGAGCAGCTTTCAACCAAAACATTTTGTTAAGCTGCTAATGGGTTAAGGTGACCACAAATGGTGCAACTAAACAAATTAAAATCCATATACAGCAAAGAAAACTGGCAGTGGAAGGCACCCAGGGGCATAACAACCCAGGGACCTCACCTGGCGAAACTGTCATGAAGTCCCCTGGAATCCAAACTCCTCCCTGTGGTAATCACCCTCCCCCCCCCCCGCACACACTTTGCCCCCCTTACCACTGCAAGCCCAGCAGAGACAATCCTTTATTTGCCAACTAAAGAAGTTCGGTAAGGCTCTGGAACTTCTAAGGTTCTTCTATTCCTCCACTTTTGAATCCGTCCTCTCTTTGTCCTTCCTGTTCTGGTACGCCAGCTCCTCCACTAGCAACAGATACAAACTTTAGAGGTTCATCAGCAGTGGCGTAGCAATAGGCGTTTCAGAGGTAGCGACCGCATCGGGGCACTTGGGTCAGAGGGGCCCCAAGGGACCCTCCCTCAAGCACAATATAAGCTCTATTGGCCATGTTCCTATAATAATCATTTCTGTAGATGCTTTAACCTTCCTGGTGGTAAGCCCGAGCTGAGCTCGGGCTATGCCGCGCAGGAGGATTGGGACTTCCTGAGGGGTGGATCATGACTCCCTTTGACGTCACCACGTCGGTGACGTCATCCCGCCCGTCGCCATTGCGACGGGGGAAGCCCTAATGGAAATCCCGTTCAGAATAGGATTTCCGGACGGGCTTGATCGCCGGAGGCGATAGAAGAGGGTAGGGGGATGCCGCTGCACAGCGGCTGTCATGTAGCTAGCGCTAGGCTAGCTACATGATTTTTTTTTTTTAAATTAAAAAATAGTGCTGCGCTGCCCCCTGGCAGTTTTAATTGGCCGCCAGGAGGGTTAAATAGAAGTAATCATTAACAAACAGTTTCCCATCCCCTTCTTACACCTCTGGCACTGTGGAAATCCTTGGCACGTTTTGGTGTGTCGTATTAATTGTTATGTATAGAGTTCTTGGGGAGGGGCCCATAAAAAACTTGCACCAGGGCCTATTGCTCCTTAGCTACGCCTCTGGTCATCTGATCAGCCTAAAGGGTCATTGGGAAAACCCTTCCCCCACTAAAGCTCCCCCAGAAAGATAATCTGCACCCCAGAGAAATTATTATTATTATTGATTTATAAAGCGCCAACATATTCCGTGGCGCTGTACAAAGTAAGAGGAATGAGGATTGCCAATGACCCCTCTCTCCCAGGCTACCGTTTCTGTAGTCGGCGGCTTCCATCAGGACCTTAAGGCATAGGAATTTTTTTTCCTTCCGCTATCAAACACTTGCACTCTCTTCAAGTCCTCCCCCTTCCAGAGTTCATCCCCTCTCCTTTCCCCCCTTAGGCTGCATCTGCTGTATCCATGGCTGTTGTTATTGATAATATTGTTAATTAAAAAATATATAGTCTATGTTGCACCTTGCTGTTTACTGTGTTCTTGTTGCGCTGGCTGTGATGCAGGCCATGAAGTGCACACTGAATATACGATAATCGAGGTCAGATTGTCAGATGGGGTCATACACGTGAAGTCAGAGAGAGATACACAGAGACTGAGGCAGTGCAAGGTCAATAACAGGTTAGGATCATACACTGGTAAATCAGATGGCTAAAGTACAGTAGGCTAAGACAGGTGCGAAAAAGTTATACAGGCCGAAGTCATACACATAGGTCAGATGGCTGAGGTACAGTTAGGGATTAGGCAGAGACAGGGTCGTTAGGCTAGCCGAGGTCAATATCGAGTATAAGATGACAGTAGTACAGAGGGATGAGACTTTAATCAAAGTGGAGGGCTTGCCGGGTCATACACAGAGAACAATCCCAATACTAACTAAGGATAGATATAAATCGCAAACACTGCATATATATCTATCTCAGCAGAACTTTAACTAGACTGAGTAGCAAAGCAAGGTCCAGCGCTCAGTGACCTGATAGCTATAACGGACACTGGTCAACTGACAAGTCAAGTCTTATTTTTTACTTACCTGGGGCTTCCCCAAGCCCCCTGCAGCCGTGCTGTGCCCTCGCAGCTCCTCGAGTGTCCTCCGGTCCCCACCGTGGGTTAGTTTCGTTTTTCGGCCGGATAAGAGTCGGCCCCCGGCAACGCGTCCTCTTCTTCGCCTTCCCCACCGTCAAGCACGTCCTGGGCAGGCGCAAACATACTCTGCCTGCGCAGGACGCGCTTGACTGCGGGGAAGGCGAAGAAGAGGACTCTCAGTCGGCCCAAAAACGAAACGAAACCACGGTGGGGACCAGAGGACACTTGAGGAGGTGCGAGGACGCAGCACGGCTGCAGGGGGCTTGGGGGAGCCCCACGTAAGTAATACTTTTTTTCCCCCTGGGTTAAGGTTCACTTTAAAGTGAACCTGAACCAAGAAAAATTATTTCAAATAAACACATGATGTACTTGCAAATAAATATTACGTACTTACGCTCGCTTCTAGGAAGAAAAAAAATTGACTTTTGAATCAAACTACATCTACATACATTTTTTAAATACATTCACAAACAATTACATTTAAAATTAATTGTTTACCTCCCACACTCCCCAAAAATACCCAAATAAAATGTTTAATAAAAAATTACAATTAAAAAAAATAAAAAATAGTTACCTAAGGGCCTGAACTTTTTTAATATGCATGTCAAGAGGGTATATTACTATTATTTTTTAAATTTTAAGCTTGTAAATAGTGATGGACGTAAAACTGAAAAAATGTACCTTTATTTCCAAATAAAATATTGGCGCCATACATTGGGATAGGGACATAATTTAAATGGTGTAATAACTGGGACAAATGGGCAAATAAAATACGTGAGTTTTAATTATGGTAGCATGTATTATTTTAACGCTGTACTGGCCCCCAAAATAGGATTTTTTTCCATTTTTTTCTCAACCTATTTTGGTTCCTGGACATAGAAACTACGTCCAGGAACCATGTGCGCTCCTGCGGCCGATCGCGTGCGTGCATGCGTGCTCCCGGCCGCGGATCGTTAGCCCAGAAATCAGTGAATCGGGCCATGGTGCCCGATCGCTGATTCCTCTCCCCCGCAGAAAAAGTGACAGCTTCTCTTGGAAGCTTAGCTTTTTCTGGCTGCTGCGTCCTTCATGCGTCTCTCTAAGCGTATGTTACGCTTAGTTTGACATCATGTAAACAAACTCATGGCCGCCATCTTGTGGCCAAAAAGTAAAACTACAACTAAAAGTAAAAAAAATAAAACTCAACACACATTTACATTATAAACCTATTGTTTACATCCCACCCTCCCAAAACTACCCAAATAAAATGTTTAATATAAAAAAACAAAACATTACAATAAAAAAAACAAAAAACATGTAAATATTTACCTAAGGGTCTAAACTTTTTAAATATCAATGTAAAGATGAAATATTTCTATTTTTTTTTTATTTTAAACTTTTAAATAGTGATAGATGCAAAACGGAAAAAATGCACCTTTATTTTCAAATAAAATATTGTCGCCATACATTGTGATAGGGGCATAATTTTAACGGTGTAATAACCGGGACATATGGGCAAATACAATACGTGAGTTTTAATTATGGAGGCATGTATTATTTTAAAACTATAATGGCTGAAAACTAAGAAATAATGAATTTTTTCAGTTTTTTTCTTATTCTTCCTATTAAAATGCATTTACAGTAAAGTGGCTCTTAGCAAAATGTAACCCCCAAAGAAAGCCTAATTGGTGGCAGAAAAAACAAGATATAGATCAGTTCATTGTGATAAGTAGTGATAAAGTTATAGGCTAATGAATGGGAGGTGAACATTGCTCAAGTGAAAACGACAGAACGTGATATTCCCATTAAAGTGGGAATGGGAGGCGAAAATTGCTCGAATGCATTAGGTGAAAAACGACTAAAGACTGAACTGGTTAAAGGGATAGTTAGAGGACCTCTGTCGTGAAAATCTTAAAATATAAAATACATGTTAACATATACAAAGAAAAAGTATGTTTCTTTCAGAGTTAAATGAGCCATAAATTACTTTGTATGTTGCTGTCACTTACAGTGAGTAGTATAAATATAACATTATGGACAGATTTTGGACTAGCCCATCTTCTCATAGGGGGTTCTCAGGTTTTTTTTTTAAAGCACTTAGTGAATAAAGGCCATGCTGAGAATCCCCCGTGAGAAGATGGACTAGCCCAAAACCTGTCGGTAATGTCAGATTTCTACTGCCTACTGTAAGTGACAGCAACATAGGAGAAAAGTCATTTGTGGCTCATTTTACTCTGGAAGAAATGTACTGTACTTCTTATTTGTATGAGTTTTCAATTTCAAGATTTTTGCTACAGTATAACGTAACCCGGGTTAGTTAAAAAAAAAGTCAGATACTCACCAAAGGAGTGGGAAGGCTCGGTCCTAATGAGCCATCCCTCTCCTCTCCCGGTGGCCCCGGTGCTGCGCTGGCTCCCCTGTTCTCGTCCCACACCGAGGGGACTTCGGGAAGTCTTCGGGAGCCGAATCCTCCCGAAAACAGGCGGCGCACACGTGAACTCGTCATAGAGGATGCGCGGCCTGCGCAGTGTAGAGTGGCCCGTCTTCGGGAGCACTCGGGCTCCCGAAGCATCTCCGAAGCCTCTTTTCGGCCGGGAGACAGCGGTATTTGACCGAAACGGTCGAATACCACTTCGGGGGCGCCAGGACAGCAGCAGGCACCGGGAGAGGAGAGGCAGTGCTCTATAGGACCCAAAGCCTCCCTCTCCTTAGGTGAGTATCTGACTTTTATTTTTTTTACAACCCGGTTCCCATTAGCTTTAAGCCTTGGATTAAAAAAAAAATCAGTTTTAATCACCTGGGGCTTCTACCAGCTCTCCCTGCAGCCATCCCGTGCCTTCGCAGTCACTCATGCATCCTCCGGTCCCCTGCCACCAGCTAGTTTCCTTCTTTGCGTCCCCGTCTGCAAAAGCATCCTGCACAGGACGCTATTGCGGACAGGAACGCAAAGAATGTTGCGCATGGCCAGGCCAGTCGGCGAAACAAAACTAGCTGGTGGCGAGGGACCGGAGGATCCATGAGTGACTGCGAAGGCACAGGACGGCTGCAGGGAGCTGGTAAAAAGCCCCAGGTGAGTAAGACTGATTTTTTGATATCTGGTGGGCTTGTGCATTGCAGTTCATCAGATATCTAGCCGCAAGTGTTAGTTTTAAAAGTTTTTAAAAGTACATTTTTTTTCCTCTAGTGTGCTTGCAACAGGCAGGTAATTAGCTAGGGGGAGGGATTAGCTGTAACAGGAGGTATTTGGTCAGCTTCAGGACTCAGTACTGAGCTTACTCAGTCTGTGGCTTGCTCACTAAGTGGCTTCGACACAAGTGGCATAGGCGTTAAAAACAGGCGTTAGAACACAGGCACAAAGAGAGAGGTGAGAGGAAGCAGGTAAAAAAAAATAAATAAAAAATAAATAAAAATTAAACAATATTGCGGTTCTTTGCATTGGTTAGGATGTGCTAACACGTTGTGGTGTAGTCTTTAAGTTTTGAGGACTCCGCCCCAGCTTCACTCACTCCCCCTCCTCCACCCCAACTTTACTCACTCCCCCTCCTCCACTCCCCCTCCTCCACCCCAACCTTACTCACTCCCCCTCCTCCACTCCAACTTCACTCACTCCCCCTCCACCCCTCCCCCTCTTCCACCCCAGCTGCACTCACTCCCGAACTTCACTCCCTCTCCCGTTTCAACTTTTACCGCCACAGTTTACTTTAAATAAAATTTCCCCACACAATAGTCATCATGTTGAACTATGCTGTACAGTGTACATCCTGTGACATGTATGCATGCCTTGATCAGCGGATTGAGGGTGTTTACTGTTGCCCTGGGTGTGTGCGTGTTGCTCAGTTAGAGGCGGAAGTCGCAGAGCTAAATAAGCATCTCGCAACACTGAGACGCATACACAACATGGAGATGAGCTTGGATCTCACGATCCAGACACTGGATGGAATCGGTGAAGATGAGGTGGGTGGAGTAAAGCCGGAGCAAGAAGCAGAGGTAGCCGCTAGTTGGGTCACAGTTAGAAGGGGTAGGGGAAAAAGTGACAGGGAGGCTAGTCCCGAGTTGTCCCTCACTAATAAGTATGCTTGTTTGCGTAATATTGGGGAGGATGATTCTGGAGTAGCAATGCTGCAGCAGGATGTGCTCCTTAGCAACCAAGGGGCAGACTGCTGTAACGAGAAAGGGAATAGGAGTGCAGCTAAGGCTAGACAGGTACTGGTGGTAGGGGATTCAATTATTAGGCGCACAGATAGGGTAATCTGTCGAAGAAACCGTGAATGCCGTACAGTCTGTTGCCTCCCGGGTGCTCGGGTTCGGCATGTAGCGGAAAGAATTGACAGATTATTGGGTGGGGCTGGGGAAGACCCGGCTGTCATGGTACACATTGGCACCAATGACAAAGTTAGTGGGAGATGGAAGGTCCTCAAAAATGATTTTCAGGTACTTGGAGATAAACTTAAAGCAAGGACCTCCAAGGTGGTGTTCTCTGAAATACTGCCAGTGCCACGCACTACATCTGAGAGACAGAGGGAGCTTAGGGAGTTAAATAAGTGGCTGAGAAATTGGTGTAGGAAGGAAGGGTTTGGGTTCCTGGAGAACTGGGCAGACTTTGCAGTCGGCTACAGGTTCTACAGCAGGGATGGGCTGCACCTTAATGGGGAGGGTGCAGCTGCATTGGGGGAGAAGATGGCTAAACGGTTGGAGGAGATTTTAAACTAGAATCTGGGGGGAGGCGGGAGGATAAAGTCTCAATATGTAGACAAGATAAGGTAAAAAGACAGTGGGAGCCTAACATTATGGGGGGTGGAGAGGGGGGTGGAGACAGTGTAAAGATTAAGGAGGTTGGTAAAACTTCAAGTAGCCCATTTCGTGTAAACAAAATTGGTAAATGTGTTGATAAAAATATAAAGTGCATGGTAACCAATGCTCGGAGCCTTGCAAATAAAATAGACAAACTAGAGTTCATTCTGAATGACAAAGGCTATGACATTGTGGGAATAACCGAGACATGGATGGATGAAAGCCATGACTGGATAGCTCATTTAAAAGGATACAATGTGTTTAGGAGGGATAGAACAGGGAAAAAAGGTGGTGGGGTTTGTCTCTTTGTTAAGAATTCTTTTACAGCTGTCCTCAACAATGAGATGGAGGAAGATTGCGAAGATGTGGAGTCCGTTTGGGTAAATATTCATGGTGGAAATAAAAGTTGCCAATTGCTTATTGGGGTATGCTACAGACCACCTCTTATTAATGAAGCTGCAGAACTGCGATTACTACAGCAGATTGAAAAAGCTGCAAGTAAAAACGAGGTGATAATTATGGGCGACTTCAACTTTCCAGACATTGACTGGGGTATTGAGGCTACCCATTCTGGTAAAAGCAGCAGATTTCTGGCAGCACTACAGGACAATTACTTGACTCAAACGGTAACGGAACCAACTAGTGGGAATGCGTTACTGGATCTGATCATTTCTAATAGACCAGATAATGTATCAAATGTGCAGGTTCAAGAACATTTGGGAAATAGTGATCACAACATGATAACGTTTGATCTGGTGACTGATAGGCCACGGGGCAGCGGGACCACTAAAACTATGAATTTTAGAAAAGCAAAGTTCAATCAAATTAGGCAGGCACTAAGTTTGGTGAACTGGGATAATGTACTACAAGGGGACGACACTGAAGGGAAATGGCAAGCTTTTAAACGTATTCTCAATCAATATTGTAGTATGTATATCCCATATGGAAACAAAATGTCTAGGAATAAAAAAAGGCCTCTATGGATGAATAGAAAGGTTAGGGATAAAATGAAGAGGAAAAAGAATGCCTATAAGGTCCTAAAACAGGAGGGGACTGAGGCTGCACTAAGCAATTATAAGGAGTGCAATAAAAATTGTAAAAAAGAAATTAGGCTGGCAAAGATCGAAGCTGAAAATCAAATCGCTAGGGATATCAAATCTAACCCAAAAAAGTTTTACAAGTACATCAACTCTAAAAAAAGAAAGGTTGACTGTATAGGACTTCTAAAGGATGAGGGTGGGAACTCAATGGTGGACGACCAAGGTAAGGCAGAGTTATTAAATGCTTTCTTTGCTTCTGTCTTCACAAAGGAAACAGCACTGTTGCAAATTACAGAGGCAGAAGAGTCTCAATCTTCTAACTGTAATATTAAATACTTAACGCAGGAAGAAGTAAAGGCAAGACTAAATAAATTAAAAATAGACAAGGCACCTGGCCCGGATGGCATGCATCCTCGGGTCCTAAGAGAATTAAGTTCAGTTATAGCTAAGCCCCTTTATCTTATCTTTTGTGACTCTCTTGCAACTAGCAGAGTCCCAGTGGATTGGCGTACAGCCCACGTTTTCCCATTATTTAAGAAGGGCAAAAAATCTGATCCAGGAAATTATAGACCTGTAAGCTTAACATCAGTTGTATGCAAACTATTTGAGGGGTTACTAAGAGATACTATACATGACTTCATAGTAGAAAATAATCTTATTTCTCAGCATCAACATGGGTTTACTAAAGACAGGTCCTGTTTGACTAACATGCTCAGCTTTTATGAGGTAGTGAATGCTAATATGGATATTGGGAATGCTGTAGATGTGATATACTTGGACTTTGCAAAGGCCTTCGACACTGTTCCCCACAGAAGTCTGGTGCAAAAGTTGAGGATGCAAGGACTGGGGAAGAGTCTGTGTTCATGGATAGGGAACTGGCTAATGGACAGAAAGCAAAGAGTTGTGGTCAATGGATCATACTCAAAATGGGAGACTGTTAGCAGTGGGGTCCCACAGGGGTCTGTACTGGGTCCAGTGCTCTTCAATTTATTTATTAATGACCTAGTAGATGCAGTAGTGAGCAATGTTGCTATTTTTGCAGATGATACAAAATTGTGCAGAATCATCAACTCTCAGGAAGATAGTGTCATATTGCAACAGGATCTGGATAGGATGGCTATATGGGCACATACATGGCAGATGAAATTCAATGTTGACAAATGTAAAGTCATGCATTTTGGTCGTACCAATGGTCTAGCACCATACAAAATAAATGGGATACAGTTGGGAACATCAAACTTGGAGAAGGACTTAGGAGTACTCATCGACAACAAGTTAAATAATCGTACTCAATGCCAAGCCGCTGCAGCTAAAGCGAACAAAATTTTGGGATGCATTAAAAGGGAAATAAAAACTCGAGATGCTAGCATAATATTGCCCCTGTTTAACTCTCTAGTAAGGCCACATCTGGAATATGGAATTCAGTTCTGGGCACCACATTACAAAAAAGATATTGCAGTTTTAGAGCAGGTGCAGAGACGAGCTACAAAATTGATACGTGGGATGGAAGGTCTCGCTTACCAAGAAAGGTTAGATAAACTGGGTTTATTTAGTCTAGAGAAAAGACGCCTTAGAGGAGATCTAATTAACATGTATAAATACATTAGAGGGCAATATAATAGCTTGGCGGATGAGCTTTTTGTCCCTAGGCCTTCTCAAAGGACTAGAGGACATGAGCTGCGCATGGAGGAAAAACGTTTTAGCCATTTATTTAGGAAAGGGTTCTTTACAGTAAGAGTGGTTAAGATGTGGAATGCATTGCCACAGGAAGTCGTTATGGCAAACTCTATACCTGCATTTAAAGGGGGCTTAGATGCTTTCCTTGCGTTGAAAGACATCCATAGCTACAATTACTAGGTAATGCCTAATGATGTTGATCCAGGGATTTTATCTGATTGCCATCTGGAGTCAGGAAGGAATTTTTCCCATTTGGGGCTAATTGGACCATGCCTGGTGGGGTTTTTTTCGCCTTCCTCTGGATCAACAGGGGTATGTGGGGGACGGGCTGGAGTTGTACTTTGTACTGGTTGAACTCGATGGACGTATGTCTTTTTTCAGCCAAAATAACTATGTAACTATGTAACTATGTAAGGCTTAAGTATCCCTTTAAGGTAAAAATGGGTATCCTGAAAAAATGATTACATTCTACTATACAGTATGTCATTATGGTGCCACTTATTCACCTGTTGTTTGGCACAAGCCGTAAATGTAACAAATAAGTATCTACTGGAGCTATTAAATTCCATTTCCAGAATCTGTGGTTGTATAAATCTGAAAAGCATGCTTTTTTTTATTATTAAACTGTCATTGCAAAGGATACAAAAACAGCATGAGAACATATCCATATTAAGCATGGTAATTAAGTCCCCCCATTCTTCGAAGCTTAAATACAATTTGGCTAATAATGAATTGATATGCTTTTATTTAAAGAACAAAGAGTAAAACATAATAGACCCTTAGACTCTTGTACATAATTGCCACATAACGGAATCTGGATATTAATGATGTTAATTGAATTCAACGGTATCAACTTTCATATTGTATGACGGCTCAAGAACCTGTTAAGAATGATAACTCCTCGACAAAGCATGAGTCATGGACAAACGTCAAGCGGCAAGATGAGTGCGAAATGGGTTGTATGTTTTCATATCTGATTTAAGTGTAAAAATGAAGAAAAACTGTTAGTATGAGATTTATTTCATGCAACTGAGTGTGATAGCATTAAAGTGTACCTGAGACGACTACACTAAAAGATTTTATAATTACCTGGGGCTTCCTCCAGCCCCATGACCACCAATATGTCCCTCGCCGTCCTCCCGACTGCCGCCATTCGCCTGGTATTGGTCCCGGTAATCTGGCTCAGTCACTCCAGTCGGCTCTTCTGCACATGCACGGCCCCCTCGAGCCTGGCTGAACCAGTTACTGGGACAGATGCCATGCAGACGGAGGCACTCCAGAGGACGGCTAGGGACACATCGGTGCTCGTGGGGCTGGAGAAAGGTGTACGTATATCTGAGCCATCTGTGAGTTGGATGCAGGGCAAGCCAAATGATGGCTCTCCTTGCTGCCGCTAACCCCCCCAGGCTGCATTAAATACTATTCCCAAGGGAGACATAATTCGGGGTTTGGCAATCGCCAAATCCCCAAATTACTCTTGCGCAGGGCGCGTATCATAGCATTGCTGTTATGAGGGTGCACAGCTTTGGTGCTCGGCGGCGGCGCTGAGTGTTGTGCGCAGAAATTACCTGCAATCGGGAAGAAGTCCCGGGTAAGTATAAAATCTTTTAATTTGTCCATCTCAGGTTTCCTTTATAGTAGAACCAAGGTGAGCATGATATGGAGGCTGTCATATTTATTTATTTTTCAACAATACCGGTTGCCTGGCAGTCCTGTTAATCTTCTGGCATCAATAGTGTCTGGGTCACAACCCTGAAGCAAGCATGTGGCTAATTCAATCAGACTTCAGTCAGAGCATAATCTGCATGCTTGTTCAGGGTCTATGGCTAAAAGTAGTAAAGACACAGAATCAGGGGGACAGCCAGTTAGAATGCATTGTTTAAAAGGATATAAATATGGCAGCCACCATATCACTCTCACCTTAGGTTCCCTTTAACTGCTTGAGGACCACAAGGCTTACACCCCCCTAGTGACCAGGCCATTTTTTACAATTCAGCACACTGCAGCTTTAACAGTGTGCTGCAGGGCCGTACAGCACACAAATGAATCTGCCCTCCTTTTGTTGCCAAGCTTTCTGTTAGTGGCATCTGATTTCTGCTGCCACATTTAGTTTTTAAAATTAATTTTATTGCTATTTTTTTTAATAAAGTCTTTTCTTTTATATATTTATCCCTTTTTTTTAATTCTCAGTACTCGCATCTCCCTTTAATTCTCAGTACTCGCATCTCCCGGGCTACATCTTTTGGCATGCATCGCAGCGAGCGCACACTCCCAATACTGCCAGGAGATAAAAAACTACGGTCAGTGTGAATCAAATATGGACTAGAGGAGCAGCACCCCATAGATAAGTAATGGTGCTTCCCCCAACCCCATCCCCCCTCAACTGCAATGTCAGTTTAGACTCTCCCGGCCGTGTGAGGTTAATGTATTTATCTTTTTTAAAATCGGTGCTTGGTTCCTTGTGAGACATTAATGATGGGTTAAACTCTATGGGTAAAAAAAAATAAATTAAGAAATGTTATTGTTGATGATAAAAAAGGGGGAACTCCTGCGCCCAGGCTGTATGTAGCTTGAAATTAATCGGTTTAATTAAAAATCAATCTGTTAAAATATATAATACATAATACATGCACATAAAAATTGCTCAAATACCATACATATTGATATCCCAATCAATCAGGGCTGTGTAGAAAAAAGCCCGTCTGAACAACCAAATGGCCGTGTACACGTGACCTAAAAGATAATTTGATCAATTGTAAGTGTTCTCGAGCCTTTTGTGAATATATATCAAAAATTAAAAAAATTTCTCCAATATAAAAGTTCCAAAGATGTTTCTTTCATTGAAATATAAGCAACTCATATAATACGTAAATGGCTTCTGGCTATATCATATAGCCGAGTTCATATAGCGTCCATGCGTACTTATAGCAAATCCTATTGGTCAGCAATGTTGTTAAATATGTTAAACAGCAGTAGTACTGGCTTTAAGTAGTGATGTTCCGTATACTCACGCTACCGTAGCGCATATATAACGTCTTGTTGCGCGTTGTTAATCCTTCCAGATGGGTGGATGAAAGTGCGACAGGGGGAGGATAAAAATTAAGTTCCGGTGGATTACTCAATCCCGTATAGCTGCGGCCGCTAGCTTGAGACAGGAGCGTCCTTAGATTGTAGTAAGCGTCTCTGTGAGGAATCAACCTCGAACACCGGAAGCACTGTTTACGTGACGTCACACACAGGTTCCTCCAATCACGCCAACGCGTTTCAAAAGGATACGCCTTTCTTCGTCAGGGCTTGATGATTGGACAATTCCTCAGCACCTTTATCCTCCCCTTACTGCGTAGCTCCTCCCCCTTTCCTTCGTGCATGGAAATTATTCATTGAATGCGTACAATTCAATATCTTGATTTAAACCCGCTGCAGCTAGCGAGTTTAAGGTGGAAATCCAATATGATTCCCGTCTAGACATAGATTTTATATAGTCACATCCTCTCCAGTTATGCAGTATGTTCTGGATAGCGTAACATTTCATCAAACTTAATTTACCTTGCTGACAGTATTTGAAATGTTTCCCCAAAGGATATTTCTCCTCTTTTTTCTTTATATATTTAATATGTTCAGATATTCTATCCAGCAATTTCCTTTTTGTCCTCCCAACATATTGCTTGGCGCAGCCGCACTCAATCACATAAATCACGCCTTTGCTATTGCAATTATGATGTCCTTGTATGTCAAATCTTTCTTGTGTGTTTATAGATTGAAATGTCTCTCTAATAGATTCTCCACTAGTGTTCCTGCACGGGAGACATAGAGTGCATCGCTTAAAACTTCCTCCCCCAATTTGCACTTCTCTGTGGTTGTTTACAGTTGGAGCAATAATGTTACTCAAATTTGAAGCCCGTCTATAGATTATTTTTGGTTTCTCTGATAGTATTCCATTGAGTGTTTTGTCATTTTGTAATATATGCCAATGCTCATTGATAATTTTCCTTACTGCTGGCGCCTGTTGGTTGTATTGCATGTTAATACACAGTGGAAAATCTCGTTCCTTCTTTGTTTTTTCCTTAACCAGTTTGTCCCTTCCCATTTGTTTAACCTCTTGTTTTGCTTCTAACAAATCCCTCAAAGCATAATTTCTATCTAAAAAACGTTGCTGAAGTATCATTGACTGGTCTTCATAATCAGTATCACTAGAACAGTTCCTTCTTAGTCGCATATACTGACTTTTTGGAACATTGCTTAACCACTGTAGTAGGTGGCAGCTTTCCAAGTAAATATAGCTATTCATATCTACAGTTTTGAAAAAGGTTTTTGTACTAAGTTTATTATCACTAACAAAAATAGTAAGATCCAAAAAATGTATTTCAGTTCTACTGTATTCACATACAAATGTGAGATTAAATTCATTAATATTTAACCAAGAAAGGAACTGATCCAGCCCCGTTTCGTCTCCCTTCCAGATAAACACTGCGTCATCTATGAACCGTTTCCATAGCACGAGCTCTGCCCCGGGGCCCCCCTGGCCCCACAGGACCGCATGCTCCCAATAGGCCATAAATAAATTAGCAAACCCCGGAGCGAAACGCGTGCCCATCGCGGTGCCCACCTGTTGTAGATAATACTTCCCCTCAAATTCAAAATAATTATGTTTGAATATAAACCCAATTGCTTTCACAATAAACTCAATCTGTGTCTGTGGAATTTCAGTATATTCCAATAAGAAAAAAGTGACAGCATCCATTCAGTTCCCTCTATACTATTATAAATCACCAGAAGGGAATGGATGCTGTCACTTTTTTCTTATTGGACTATATACTGAAATTATGCTTTGAGGGATTTGTTAGAAGCAAAACAAGAGGTTAAACAAATGGGAAGGGACAAACTGATTAAGGAAAAAGCAAAGAAGGAACGAGATTTTCCACTGTGTATTAACATGCAATACAACCAACAGGCGCCAGCAGTAAGGAAAATTATCAATGAGCATTGGCATATATTACAAAATGACAAAACACTCAATGGAATACTATCAGAGAAACCAAAAATAATATATAGACGGGCTTCAAATTTGAGTAACATTATTGCTCCAACTGTAAACAACCGCAGAGAAGTGCAAATTGGGGGAGGAAGTTTTAAGCGATGCACTCTATGTCTCCCGTGCAGGAACACTAGTGGAGAATCTATTAGAGAGACATTTCAATCTACAAACACACGAGAAAGATTTGACATACAAGGACATCATAATTGCAATAGCAAAGGCGTGATTTATGTGATTGAGTGCGGCTGCGCCAAGCAATATGTTGGGAGGACAAAAAGGAAATTGCTGGATAGAATATCTGAACATATTAAATATATAAAGAAAAAAGATGAGAAATATCCTTTGGGGAAACATCTCAAATACTGTCAGCAAGGTAAATTAAGTTTGATGAAATGTTACGCTATCCAGAACATACTGCATAACTGGAGAGGAGGTGACTATATAAAATCTATGTCTAGACGGGAATCATATTGGATTTACACCTTAAACTCGCTAGCTCCAGCGGGTTTAAATCAAGATATTGAATTGTACGCATTCAATGAATAATTTCCATGCACGAGGGAAAGGGGGAGGAGCTACGCAGTAAGGGGAGGATAAAGGTGCTGAGGAATTGTCCAATCATCAAGCCCTGACGAAGAAAGGTGTATCCTTTTGAAACGCGTTGGCGTGATTGGAGGAACCTGTGTGTGACGTCACGTAAACAGTGCTTCCGGTGTTCGAGGTTGATTCCTCGCAGAGACGCTTGCTACAATCTAAGGACTCTCCTGTCTCAAGCTAGCGGCCGCAGCTATACGGGATTGAGTAATCCACCGGAACTTAATTTTTATCCTCCCCCTGTCGCACTTTCATCCACCCATCTGGAAGGATTAACAACGTGCAACAAGACGTTATATATGCGCTACGGTAGCGTGAGTATACGGAACATCACTACTTAAAGCCAGTACTACTGCTGTTTAACATATTTAACAACATTGCTGACCAATAGGATTTGCTATAAGTACGCATGGACGCTATATGAACTCGGCTATATGATATAGCCAGAAGCCATTTACGTATTATATGAGTTGCTTATATTTCAATGAAAGAAACATCTTTGGAACTTTTATATTGGAGAAATTTTTTAAATTTTTGATATATATTCACAAAAGGCTCAAGAACGCTTACAATTGATCAAATTATCTTTTAGGTCACGTGTACACGGCCGTTTGGTTGTTCAGACGGGCTTTTTTCTACACAGCCCTGATTGATTGGGATATCAATATGTATGGTATTTGAGCAATTTTTATGTGCATGTATTATGTATTGTATATTTTAACAGATTGATTTTTAATTAAAACTATTAATTTCAAGCTACATACAGCCTGGGCGCAGGAGTCCCCCCTTTTTTTTATCTTTTATTGATGCAATTGATGGGTGAGTGAACACTATCCCATTTCTCTGTGCTGCCCTAATATTAATCTGTGTTATTCAGCGCTGCAATCCCTTTTTTGTGTGTATTAATTTAGTTTATTGTTGATGATGTTTTAGCAATCATTAGTTGTACGGAATTACTTCAATTACCATAACAAGGGCCATAATGAGGCCTATGCGCAGATGTCTTCTGAGTTGTGCTCTTCTTTCTCCATCTTCTCGTTAGGCACCCTTGGGCTACATGATGTCATCCACAGAGGTATGCTCCTTCATTTATGAATCCTACAACAGAAGACGAACTATGCCGCCTTTGAGGAAATAAGCAGGTCAATGCTCTTGTTGTAGACAAACAAGGTCAGCCAAGTGGAATGCTGCATTTACGGTCTGTAACATTCTTCTGCTATCGTCTCATTACATGTTTTTTTCATTAAGACAGGAGAGCTCTTTTGTTGCCTTTGCTGGAGAACCATAGATGAAGACATGCCTGGCGACAAAGCCTGGTTTAATTTTAAAGAAGCACGCATGAATTCTTGGAATCTGGCCTTCCTTTTCTCTATAGTTCCATTTGCACTTGAGTTGGCTTGAGAGGAGCTTCATACACGAGGATTACTTGGCCTCCAGAGGACCTTTTTTCTCTGCAATGTTCATTAAAGGTATTTGTGTGCTGATAGGTTCTACAAGCAGGCCTAGCATGAGTATGTGTGTAACCGACAGGACTGTGGAGTCGGTACAAAAATCATCTGACTCCAACTCCTCAGTTTATGAAACCTCCGACTCCAGGTACCCAAAATTGCTCCAACTCCTTGACTCCAACCCCACAGCCCTTGCAATGCTATGGAGTGGGTACACAAATCATCTGACTCCAACACCAACGCCTCAGTTAATGAAACAACTAACTCTGACTCCATGGCCCATATGCAATTAACTTTTTCTCCTGAGTTTTTTCCAGGAGATAATTTTTTATCTTCTCTCAAATCATTTTTCAGCATTTACTCAACTAAATAAGCACCGGAAAGTAAGTGAAAAAGTACTATCAAAATTATTTTGAGTATTTTCTTGCTTACTGGTGGTGTAAAGGGCATTTAATTGACAACTTGTGAAATCATCACCTAGGAGATAGGTCAGGAGAAAAAGTTAATTGCATATGAGCCCAGGTTCCCAAAAATTGCCCCGACTCTGACTCCACAGCCCTGGTAACCATAGCCGTTCCTGACCTATTTGGTGCCCCAGACAAGGTAACTCCCCCCTCCACACACACACACACACACACACACACATAGACATATACTATACTATTAACACAGTGCAATAATTTGTAATATTACTTATTTATAAAAACTGCATTGCTATGGAGTAAAGTGATAATATAACAATAGAGGTACCTTTCCCAGTACAGGTGCTATCCTCATACAGGTGCTAATTTAAGAAAAGTATTGCTAGGATCGCACTGAATGTATGTATGTGTGCGTGCGTATGTGTGTGTATATATATATATATATATATATATATATATATATATATATCACCAATACATGGACAAGAAATTGATAGAGAGGTGTGCCCCACCTTTCTGTTGAGCTGTCTTTTCCTACCCTTTTGTGGAACTTGAATGCTGCTGTCCTCCTTGCCTTCTCCTTGTGGCTCCCATGACAACCATGGTGCCCCCTTCTGGACATATTATAGTTTATTGCGGATTTCCATTCAAGCATATATTATTTATTCTCGATATTGTGTGAGGCCAGCTGGGGCCTTCACGTCACCACGTATTGCAATTTAAAATCTTGGTACCATTTTATAATTTTGTCTTTTTAAAACAGATGCTATTTGTAATAATTCAGCTATGTCCAGGTGTCATTTCCCAGGATGCATTACTCCTGAATATGCAAATCATCTCTATATGCCCTTAAAACCAAACATAGAGATGATTTGCATAGTTTGAAGTGATGCATCATGGAAAGCCACACTTACTTTAAGCTGAATTATCGCAAATACCTTCTGCTTTATGAAGGAAAAATTACCATATTTTTCAGCAAATAAGACATTCTGGACTATAAGACGCACCTAGGTTTATAGGGCAAATATAATGAGAAAAAATATATTAAACTTGGGCCCATATGCAATTCACTTTTTCTCCTAGGAGAGAATTTTTCATTTTAAATTTATAATAACTTTATAGCATTTTGCAGGGTAAAGTACCAAAAAGTAGTTGAAAAAGTACTATCAAAATTAATTTGAGTATTTGGTTGCTTGCTGGTGGTTTAAAAGCCATTTTATTGACAAGTTTGAAAATTTCACCTAGGAGAAAACTCGGGTGAAAAAGTGAATTGCATATGGGCATCCTGGTCCAGGAGGGTCTTGTAGATGTGCTCCCTTGTTATTGTGCCCTCATGTCGTCCTGCATCCCCCATGTGACCCCCCCTTCTGTCCCTCATGTGTCCCCTTCTATCTCTCATGTGTCTACTGCTCCCCCTGTCCTCCTCCGCTCTCCAATGTCTAGTTATAGGAAGCAGCAGCAGCATGTCTCACCTCACCCATCGGCTCCAGCGACAATCAGAGACCTCTCCTATCTCTCACCACTCCCTCAGTGCCATCTTCTGCTGATTGCGTCATCAGCAAAAGCCGGCACTAGTAGAGCAGTGAGAGGAGAGGTCTCTGATCACCGCTGAAGCCGATGGATGAGGTGAGACGTGTTTTTTGGTCCATTTTAGCCCTTTATACTTTCCTAGTGGTTCTGGGTCACCGTGAGCTCTCTGGGTGTTCTGTTGTGTCATTTTAATTATGTAAAATGATTCTCACAGCAAACAGTAGTAATAATTCTTATTATTAGTAGTATGTATTTAAATAGCGCTAAGGTATTTTCCGCAGTGCTGTAACTATATCAAGTTTAAAAAGTGAAAGAATAGGAACTTTGGTCTAATTTTTCTTTTTTTTTTTTTTTAGACATCTTTTGGAACCCAGCAAGACACGGAATTGACAGATTTGAGATAGAAAACCTCTGAAAGGACAGTCTTCTCTTTCCGCTGCCTGGGGTTCTTTTGAAGATGTTGGAGGTCCTAAAAGGTCAACGAAAGCATAACATTATCTATTTCTTTGTTGAAAATCAATGAGAATTTTCATCAATGGTTCCATCAAAGTCAGACGTTCGGCAGTGAAATTACCTGTGAATAACATAAAGCAGCAGGAAGGAAGATTAACATCACACTTCACTGAATGTCAAACAGCTGATAAGAAGAGCTACAGTACTATAGGGGACCTTTGTCTTTCCCATCCTGCTCAGCTTGAGTGATGTCATGTTTGACAGCCTGGCCAAATATCGCTTTGCCTGGCCATATAATGGGGCATACAGTATTCGCAAAAGCCTGCTAAAATTTCCATGCGTACAACAAATGGTGCCCATCCATCAGACAGTGTAAATACATACATGGTGCATTATTCTATGTTTTCCTTCTGTCCTGCCTATTAATGCCTTTGAGGTCCTAAGATGTCCCAGGACAAGAAATGAAAAACAGAGATAGCAAAAAGATCCCCAAAGAAGTCCTAACTTATTTTTAAACTGCCTGAAGCTAAAATAATTTGTGGTTGGATTGTAGCTCTTTAGTTTATCTCCCTCCTGTGGTACAATGTCACGACCTTGGCAAGACATGCAAACTAGACCTCAAGCCGTCAGTTAGCATTAGTCAACAAATCCAAAATGGAATAATTTGAAGGGCTCTAGTTAGCAGCCTGCCATGAGTAATTGGTATCTAATCAATTTTTCTCTTTAAAGAATTCTGGAGATAATTGAATGAGGTTCAATTAGTGTTCAGACATCAAAGCTTTTCAACCCAAGAGGATGTGTGGTCAAATGGAATAAGATACACTAAATTTCAAATTTGAACTATTGATTTGGGCCTCCTACCACACTGCTCGTGCCTGGAACTGAAGGCCGGTTGGATATGAACATTCTGTGGCATGAAATATGTTCTGTACCTGTTCTGATCCACAGAGGTTATCTGAGTGCACAGTATAATCGTGTGTTCCTATATCATTATTGAGGAATAGCTCATCCCTCTGAAGTTGGTGACCTTCTGTAAACCTGTACCTGTGTGTTATGGCTCGTCCACATGCTCAACACATGTTGCTTGTCAGGGATCAGGAGCAGATTCCCTTGGGTGACATCGCTGAGACCTGCTAAACACAGTTGTGTCAACTGTGTAGCTGGCGACGTGCTGTGTTACTATACGGGAGAGGAGGGGGGGCAGGGGGATTATGGAGGAGGGATGAGCGGCGCTTGCGTGACGTCACAATGCAGGCAGGGGAGTGGCGCGAACAATGGGATCATTGTGGGTATTGGCATCTCTGGGTAGGGATACATCCATCAGGCGGATCACTAGCGGGTTGGGCGTCGGGTGCTGTACAAAAGCCTGACTGTCGGCTGATGCGGTCGTTATCGGGCGACTTAAGTCAGTCGTGTGTATGAAGCTTTAAAGTAAACCCTGACGTGAGAAAACTTGTAGGGTCGAAGAGCTCTTCGGAACTACGCATATCCCAGAGTACCTCTGAGGACAAGACTATCTCCACTCGGCGTGCACTGGGTCCGTACTGGGGATGCGCTTGTCCTTTGAACTACTTGGTGACATGAGCCAGAGGATCAAAGAGCTACACCAGAGGACAACACCGGGTTGAACGGAGGAATGGGAAAGCTCTATGCTATTCAGAGCCTTTCCTCTACTCACAAAGGTATTAAACCTGAAGTGAGTTTTCTCACTTCAGGTTTGCTTTAAGCCATTTATACATTCAGGGCCAGCGCTACCATAGAGGCAAAGGGGGCAATCGCCCCAGGGCTCCAGAGCCTGTAGGGGCCCCCAAGGTATCTCCACCCTTAAAGAACAAGCGACACCCATGCTAACCTAGATATAAAAAATACATATATAAGTAGATAAATACTACTTCTGATTGCATAACAGATGTATTGTGCTGTCCACGTAATGATTCCTGTGAATGTTATTAAGGAAAAGCAGAAAATCCTATTCTAGGCAGTGGCCATCTTGCCAAGCTAATGCTGACATCATATCCTCCCTGACTCTTTTTTCCCCCCTCCCTTCTCTTGCTCATTGTGTGTTCATTAGCTGCCCTCCTCCCAGAGTCTTCAGACACTCCCACTGAGGTGTATACTAGGAACTGCACTGTCTCATCCTCCAATCGCTGAGTCACCTCAGCCTTGCTTGTAAACACAAGTGAGCAAAGGTGTTTCAGATAAGAAAGCTAGGCAGGGAAATAAATGGAAGAGGAGGAATATATTATAGATAAAAAGAACTCCCAGCATTCAGATCTTTGGCACTGTTTGGCACTAGGGCCAGTCCTCCTAAAGTATGTGATAACTCCAAACCATAACAGCAGAAAAAGTTTTGCAAGTTTTGAATGCAGGATTAGCATCTTTATCACTTAATACACTCAGACCAGTTGCTGTTGAAATTTGATTTGTGTGTGTGTGTATGTGTGTGTGTATGTGCCGCGATCACGTGAAAACGGCTTGACCGATTTGAACGAAACTTGGTACACAGATCCCTTACTACCTGGGATGATAGGTTCTGGGGGTCTCGCGTCCCCCCTGCTTACCTGGGCAGAGCTACAAACAGCAAATCAGATTCCACCCATTAAAGTGAATGGAAAAAATGAAAAAGGCTGCCATTCTCATAGTAATCGAGCCAGAGTCCCCACACTTGGCACAGTTGGTCACTTGGTGACCGAGGTTACAAATCCAGGAAAAGTGGGCGGAGCATAAAACAGTCAATGAAATTTCAGACATTCATTTTAAATGGAAAAATGCAAACTGCAGCCATTCTTACACTGTTAATCGCAGGGTTTTCAAACTTGGCACACTTGGTCACTGGGAGAATCAGATTAATATTCAGGAAAGTGGGTGGAGCCTACAACAGCCAATCAAAAGTCACCTATTGATTTTCAAGAGGAATATTAAAACTGCTTCCATTCTTACACTGTTAATGGCAGAGGCTTCAAACTTGCTACAGTCGGTCATTGGGTGACTGGGGTCCAAATTCACTAAAGGGGCGGGGCCACAAACAGCCAATCAGACTTTCTTGGTGGATAAACTGCTTCCATTCACACATTTTTGATGCCAGGAACCTGAAAGCTCACAAACTTGGTCTTTGAGTGACTGTGTGTCAAGGTTACAAAAAGTGGGTGGAGCCAAAAATAAATAATAATAAATTTCACTAGGAAAAGCTGCAGCCATTCTTACACTGTTACTGGCAGGGTTCTCAAACTTTGCACAGTTGGTCACTGGGTGAATGGGATGAATATTGAAGAGAGTGGGAGGAGCCTACAACAACCAATTAAAATTCACCTGTTGATTTTCAAAGGGAAGATTTACATTGCTGCCATTCTTATCCTGGGTACACACTTTGCAATTTCCCGCTCGATCCGCAGGATCGATTGGATCGATTAGATTAACATGTTCGATTGGGTTTCGATGGATACAGCCGTCGATTTTGCATATTGAAGGGAAACTTCCCAGCCTGTATATCACCCCCTATGCTGCTATTGCAGCCAGCTGGTCGCAATAGCAGCATAGGGGGTGATATACAGGCTGGGAACGCGAAGAATCACTCGCGTTCCCATGCCTGTCGGCCGGTGACGGCAAAACCGGAAGTGTTCGCCGGCGGGTCCTGGAGCGTCAGAGCGGGGCTGCGAGGGCACCGATCGGCTGCTGGGGGCTGAGGGAAGCCCCAGGTGAGTAAATCTCATTTTTTATACTTGACTTAAGTTTCTCTTTAAGTATCCATCGAAACCCGATCAAACATGTTGGAAATAATCGAATCGATCCAATCGATCCCACGGATCGAGCGGGAAATCCCAACATGTGTACCCAGCATTGCGCAGTTAATAGCAAATGCTTCAAACCTGGTACTGTTAGTCACTGGGTGACTGGGATTCATATTCAGAAATGTGGGTGGAGCCACCAACAGCCAATCAAATTTCACCTATTGATTTTCAAGGAGAATATTTACATTACTACCATTCTTACACTGTTAATGGCAGAGGTCTCTTGCCTAATAGGTGACTGGGGTCCAAATTCACTAAAGGGGGTGGAGCCACAAACAGCCAATCCAATTTGTTAGATTGATTTCAGCCATTCTGTTATTGGCAGGGTTCTCAAACGTGACACAGTTGGTCAATGGATGACTGGGATTAATATTCAGAAAAGTGGGTGAAAACTACAACAGCCAATCAAAATTCACCTATTGATTTTCAAGGGAAATATTGAAACTGCTGCCACTCTTACACTAATAATGGCAGAAGCCTCAAACCGGCTACAGTCGGTCATGAAGTGGCTGGGGTTCGAATCCACTAAGGGGTGAAGCCACAAACAGCCAATCAGATTACTTTATTGGATAAACTGCTTCCATTCACACAATTTTGATGGCAGGAACCCAAAAGTTTAAAACTTGGTCACTGGGTGACTGGGATTAATATTCAGAAAAGTGGGTGGAGCCTAAAAAGAAAATCAAAATTCACCTGTTGATTTTCAAGGGGAATATTTAAATTGCTGCCATTCTTGCACTGTTAATGTCACAAGCCTCAAACCTGCTACAGTTGGTCATTGGGTCACTGGGGTTCAAATTCAGAAAAGGGGTGGAGCTCCAAACAGCCAATCCGATTTGTTTCATCTTACTGGTAAATTACAAATTGATGCCAAGGACACCAGAGCTCACAAACTTGGTCATTGAGTGACTGTGTGTCAAGGTTACAAAAAGTGGGCGGAGCCAAAAACAAATTTCACTAGGGAAAACTGCAGCCATTCTTACACTGTTACTGGCAGGGTTCTCAAACTTTGCCCAGATGGTCACTGGGTGACTGAGATTAATATTATGGGAAGTGGGTGGAGCCTATAATAGCCAATCAAAATTCACCTGCTACAGTTGGTCATTGGGTGACTGGGGTTCAAATGCCAGAGAGGGGCAGAGCCACAAACAGCCAATCTGTGTTTAATTTCTATGGGAATATACAAATTATTGATGACAAAGACCCCAAAGCTCACAAACTTGATCATTGAGGATTTGTGTGTTAGGGTTAGAAAAAGTGGCCGGAGCTAACACCAGCAAAATACATACCCGGGCAATGCCGATTCATCAGCTATTATTCATAAAAGTGGACAAAAGCCAATCAAAATTCATCTATTGATTTTCAAGGGGAATATTTCATTACTGCCATTCTTGCACTGTTAATGGCACAAGCCCCAAACTGGGTACAGTTATTTATTGGGTGACTGGGGTTCAAATTCAGAAAAGGGGTGGAGACACAAACAGCCCATCAGATTTGTTTCATTTCAATGCAACTTATTGATGCCAAAGACTGCAAAGCTCACAAATGTGGTCATTGAGTAATTAAGTAATTGTCTGTTACTGTTAGAAAAAGTGGGCACAGCCAACACCAGCCAAATACATACCCAGGCAATGCTGGGTCATCAGTGGGCGGACACAAATACAAATTTCACAGGGAAAATGTAAACTCCAGCCATTCTTACATTGTTAACGGCAGGGTTCTCAAACTTTGCACAGTTGGTCACTGGGTGACTGGGATTAATATTCAGAAAAGTGGGTGGAGCCTACAAAAGCCAATCCAAATTCATTTATTGCTTTTCAAGGGGAATATTCAATTGCTACCATTCTTGCACTGTTAAGGACACAAGCTTAAAACCTGGTACAGTTGGCCATTGAGTGACTGGGGTTCAAATTCAGAAAAGAGGGTGGAGCCACAGCCAATCAGATTTGTTTCATTTCAATGCAAATTATTGATGCCAAACAATGCAAAGCTCACAAACTAGGTCATTGAGTCATTGTGTGTTAGGGTCAGGAAAAGTGGGCGGAGTCAACACCAGCCAAATACATACCCGGGCAACGCCGGGCAATCAGCTAGTCTTATATAAAGTATAGATAGTTTACATAGCAAATCTAGCTGCAAACAGCTTCAGCGGTGTATGATTAGTTCTTGCGTCTTCTGCGCATGGGCTTGCACACTGCACGCCTCTTGTGATCAATCCTTGAACTGCCCAAGCACATAGCGCTCCTGGCCATGGGTACACAATCACGAGAGGCGTGCGGTGTGCATGCACAGAAAACCAAGACCCAGCCGCGGGTCGGGATCTTACAGAGGGGACAAAGGCAGCCAGAAGCAGGGCAGAACTTTGACGCTGGACAGATAGACTTCTAGGGGCTGGAAGAAGCTCCAGGTGAGTAAAGCTTTTCTTTTGTATCCTTTAACATGTGCTACCACAGCAAACATTGTGTTACCCATGTGCCCAGTAGTTACCGTGGTTTCATGCATCAGGCACTGTGTTTCTTGCAGCTGCTGCATGCTTTGTTAGATATGTCTATATAAGTTATTGTTATGCTGGGAATACATGGGTCGACCCGGCAGCTCGAATAGCCGCCGGATCGACCCCCACCACCGTCCGGATCGATTCCAGCTCATCCCCGCGGGCGCTTACTTATCTTCCGCTCGACTCCCCGCTATTGTCCGCCCGCGAGGATCGAGCGGGGAATCGATCCGGCGGGTCATCGGACCTGTCGGAAATTATCAGCTGGGCACTCGATACACAGTACAGAAACGTACCGTGTATCCCCAGCATTACGTTTGCGTTGTATTCCACCTCTGTATTATGCTCATAAGTTTGTGTCATACTTTGTACAGCACCACAGAAGGTAATGGTTCTACAAAAATCAATCGTAATAATAGCTAGGTCAGTAATGGCCACTGTAACTTTTTCTGATTGATTTCTCTAAATGCTGACATTGCCCTCGATGTACTCTCTTATCGATCACACTGTAACTGCCATCACTGAATGTTGTGCCAGTGTAGTGTTATGAAAACTTAGCATTCTTCCTGATTAGAGGCAATTGATGAGATGGTCATTTCCTATTGCAAATTGGTGGCAAATTAGAAATGAGACAATTATTTGTAACAGCTGATGAATTTGAGATGTGCATGTGATCTACAACCAAACAAGGCAAGATAAAACTACTATGGTAGTGAATAGACTGTGAGCCCCTCTGAGGGACAGTTAAGGTTCCCATATATCAGACAATGGCCACTTAGTGTTGGGCGAACAGTGCTCGCCACTGTTCGGGTTCTGCAGAACATCACCCTGTTCGGGTGATGTTCGAGTTCGGCCGAACACCTGACGGTGCTCGGCCAAACCATTCGGCCACATGGCCGAACTAAGAGCGCATGGCCGAACGTTCCCCGAACGTTCGGCTAGCGCTGTGATTGGCCGAACGGGTCACGTGGTTTGGGCCCGAACGCGCTCTGATTGGCCGAACGGTCACGTGGTTCGGGTAAATAAATACCCGAACCACGTCATATCTCCGCCATTTCTCTGTGGGTTTAGCTTTGGGTAGGCAGGCAGGGTAGTTCGCTCTCCAGCCACGCTAGCCAGGGTCCCCCCCAGTCATTGTGTGTCGCTGCTGGGAACAGTAGTACACCGCTCGCTCAGCCACACTATATATAGCATTGTTTACTGCCACTGTGTACCTCGCTCAGCCACGCTATATATAGCATTGTGTTTTCTGACACTCTGTGTACACGGCTTAGCCTGACTAATATAGCATTGTGTGTACTGCCACTGTGCACCTCGCTCAGCCATGCTATATATAGCATTGTGTTTTCTGACACTCTGTGTACACGGCTTAGCCTGACTAATATAGCATTGTGTGTACTGCCACTGTGCACCTCGCTCAGCCACGCTTTATATAGCATTGTGTTTTCTGACACTCTGTGTACACGGCTTAGCCTGACTAATATAGCATTGTGTGTACTGCCACTGTGCACCTCGCTCAGCCACGCTATATATAGCATTGTGTTTTCTGACACTCTGTGTACACGGCTTAGCCTGACTAATATAGCATTGTGTGTACTGCCACTGTGCACCTCGCTCAGCCACGCTATATATAGCATTGTGTTTTCTGACACTCTGTGTACACGGCTTAGCCTGACTAATATAGCATTGTGTGTACTGCCACTGTGCACCTCGCTCAGCCACGCTATATATAGCATTGTGTTTTCTGACACTCTGTGTACACGGCTTAGCCTGGCTATATAGCATTGTGTGTACTGCCACTGTGCACCTCGCTCAGCCACGCTATATATAGCATTGTGTTTACTGCCACTCTGTGTACACCGCTCAGCCAGACTATATACCGTTGTTTACTGACACTCTGTGTACACCGCTCAGCCAGACTATATACCATTGTTTACTGACACTCTGTGTACACGGCTCAGCCTGACTATATAGCATTGTGTGTACTGCCACTGTGCACCTCGCTCAGCCACGCTATATATAGCATTGTGTTTTCTGACACTCTGTGTACACGGCTTAGCCTGACTATATAGCATTGTGTGTACTGCCACTGTGCACCTCGCTCAGCCACGCTATATATAGCATTGTGTTTACTGCCACTCTGTGTACACCGCTCAGCCAGACTATATACCGTTGTTTACTGACACTCTGTGTACACCGCTCAGCCAGACTATATACCATTGTTTACTGACACTCTGTGTACACGGCTCAGCCTGACTATATAGCATTGTGTGTACTGCCACTGTGCACCTCGCTCAGCCACGCTATATATAGCATTGTGTTTTCTGACACTCTGTGTACACGGCTTAGCCTGACTATATAGCATTGTGTGTACTGCCACTGTGCACCTCGCTCAGCCACGCTATATATAGCATTGTGTTTACTGCCACTCTGTGTTCACCGCTCAGCCAGACTATATACCATTGTTTACTGACACTCTGTGTACACGGCTCAGCCTGACTATATAGCATTGTGTGTACTGCCACTCTGTGTACACGGCTCAGCCAGACTATATATCATTGTGTGTACTGCCACTCTGTGTACACCGCTCAGCCAGACTATATAGCATTGTGTGTACTGCCACTCTGTGTACACCGCTCAGCCAGACTATATAGCATTGAGTGTACTGCCACTCTGTGTACACCGCTCAGCCAGACTATATAGCATTGTGTGTACTGCCACTCTGTGTACACCGCTCAGCCAGACTATATAGCATTGTGTGTACTGCCACTCTGTGTACACCGCTCAGCCAGACTATATACCATTGTTTACTGACACTCTGTGTACACGGCTCAGCCTGACTATATAGCATTGTGTGTACTGCCACTGTGCACCTCGCTCAGCCACGCTATATATAGCATTGTGTTTTCTGACACTCTGTGTACACGGCTTAGCCAGACTATATAGCATTGTGTGTACTGCCACTGTGTACCTCGCTCAGCCACGCTATATATAGCATTGTTTACTGACACTCTGTGTACACGGCTCAGCCAGACTATATAGCATTGTGTGTACTGCCACTCTGTGTACACCGCTCAGCCAGACTTTATAGCATTGTGTGTACTGCCACTCTGTGTACACCGCTCAGCCAGACTATATAGCATTGTGTTTACTTCCACTCTGTGTCTGCTGGGCCTGGGAACAGTAGTACACCGCTCACCTGCCACTGTATAGCATTGTGCTCTGTGTCGCTGCTGGGAATAGTGGTACACCGCTCACCCGCCACTGTATAGCATTGTGCTCTGTGTCGCTGCTGGGAATAGTGGTACTGTATAGCATTTCTGTACTGCCACTGTACTGTAAGGATAAGTGAAATGAGGAAGAAATCCGGTGAAAGAGGAAGGGGAAAGGGAAGAGGTGTTTCCCCTGACGGTTCACGTACAGGCCACAGGGGAGCACCCAAGAAAACCCACTCAATACCGCCCATGTTGTCCAGGACAACAACCCTCACAGATCCAAAAGAACAGGAGCAGATAATTACTTGGATGACCTCTCAAGCGTCCAGCAGTGGGTTAAGCAGCACCAGCACATCACGCACGAGGTCCGAGTCCTCAGCCAGTTACAAGGAGCCAGTGGGCACAAAGCTGACACAACCGGCAGCGACACCACGCACACAACTGCCAGATAACCAGTCCGATGAATTACCTCAGGACACAATGGGGTATTCGCAGGAGCTATTCCCAGCCCAACAAACTTCCACCTTTCAAAGGTCAATGGAGGAACAGCCAGAAATGTTGTGCCCGGATTCACAACCATTAACTGTGGGAAATGCACCGCGCACTGAAATACAAGGCGAGTCCGAGGAGGACTCGGAAACCCAAATCCCAGAGCAAGTTGGGCAGGAGGGGTTGCAATTGCAGGAGGTCGGCCGACAAGATCTGGAAGACGACGTTGGAGTGAGCTGCGCAGAGGTTGTTCTGGGGAGCTCTACTCCACGGCGGCGGCCCCCCACAATGACATATGACGAGTTTGAGGAGATGGAAGAGGAGGGTATGGACAATGTGGACAGAGACCCAGATTTTGTTTGTGAACGAGAACATCGCCGTCGTAGCAGCAGCACAGATGAGTCTGTTGAAGAACCCACTGCTGCACGAGTTCGCCTTGTGCCACAAGGTAGGCGGCGCGCAATTTCAGGCACCACAAGCGTGGAAGTTCAAGTGAGAGGCAAAAGAGGAGCAAACAGAAATCGCCAGCAAGGAGGCAGGTGCTCCAAAGTCTGGGCTTTCTTTGAAGACTGCACTGAGGATGTTACCATGGCGATTTGCAAGGTGTGCAAGACCCGCCTGAGCAGGGGGAAAAGTATTAACAACCTCTCCACCACCAGCATGAGCCACCACATGCTATCCAAACATCCCACTCTGTGGGCAAACGCGGCAGGACAGGGTACCAGCAACACTGCCTCCCTTGGGTTCACCAGACTCACCACCAGACCCGCCTCAGCAGCAGCAGTAGCCCAGCCATTGCGTGGTTCACAACATTCACAAACATCAGACGACGCTGACACTGTCACTTTCCGGAGTAGTGCTCTTGAGGTCTCCCAGTGTTCATCAAACACAACAACCAACAGCCCTTCCGTGTGCAGCGCTACGGTTCAGTTGTCTGTGTCGGAGATGTTTGAGCGCAAGAGGAAATTGCCAGCAAATGACCCCCGGGCCGTGGCAGTAACAGCCAGCATAGCCAAGCTTCTGGCCTGCGAAATGCTGCCATGTCGAGTGGTGGAGACAAACAGCTTCAAGGGCATGATGTCAGTGGCCATCCCACGTTACGTGGTTCCCAGCCGCTACCACTTTGCGCGCTCTGCAGTGCCTGAGTTGCATGAGCACGTGGTCAGCAAAATAACCCGAAGCTTGAAGAATGCCGTTGCCTGCAAGGTTCACCTCACCACTGACACTTGGACGAGTGCGTTCGGACAGGGTCGATACATCTCCCTTACCGCGCACTGGGTGAACCTTGTGGAGCCTGGCAGCGATTCCTCACCTGCTACGGCGCGGGTGTTGCCCACACCGCAAACAGCTGCACCGCCGTCCCTCCCACTGGATAACAACAGCAGCACCTACCTCTCTGACTCCTTCTCCTCCAACGCATCTCAAAGCTGTACCTCATCCGGAAACGCTAACCCAGCAGCAGTAGGATCGTGGAAGCAGTGCAGCACAGCTGTTGGCATGCGTCAGCAAGCGTTGCTGAAGCTGATCTGCCTTGGGGATAAGCAGAACACAGGGGAGGAAATTTGGAAGGGAATAAAGGAACAGACGGATTTGTGGCTGGCACCGCTGGACTTGAAACCGGGCATGGTTGTGTGTGATAATGGGAGTAATCTCATTCGCGCTTTAAGGTTGGCTAAGCTGACACACATCCCTTGCCTGGCGCATGTGATGAACCTAGTAGTTCAGCGGTTCCTGAGGACATACCCAGGCGTGGCCGATCTTCTGTTGAAGGTGCGTCGAGTGGCCAAACATTGTAGAAATTCCAGTACTGCTTCGGGGGCACTCGCCAAGATGCAGGAGCGCTTCAATCTCCCCCACCATCGCTTGCTGTGTGATGTCCCTACGCGCTGGAATTCTACGCTGCACATGCTAGCACGCTTTTGTGAGCAGAAGAGTGCAGTGGTCCAGTACATGACGGCGCAGTACCGAGGCGCATCCGGACAGCTGCCAAGCTTCTGTGGATCCGATTGGGCCAACATGTTGGACCTCTGCCAAGTCCTCCAAAATTTTGAGCAATCCACGTTGCTTGTGAGCAGTGACAACTCTTCAGTCAGCATTACCATACCACTGCTGTGTTTACTGAAGAGGTCAATGTTGAAAATCAAGGAAACAGCTGTCATGATGCAACTGGGGGAATCTGAAGGAGAAAACGATCAGCGTGATGGTACCAACATCAGGCCATCCGCCTCAGGGAACGCTGGCCCCAGCAGCTATGACGAAGAAGAGGAGGAGGAACAGCTGGAGTTGGAGCAGGAATTTCATGCCACCACTGACGAGGGCCAGAGCGGTGCACGTTGGACTTCCACAATTCAGCGCGAATGGTCAGCAGAAGCAGACCAGGAGGAAGGTGATGACTATGATGCATCACAACAACTATCACAACGCTCACAAGAGGATGATGAGGATTCTGGTAGGACTCTTGCACACATGGCTCAATTCATGCTAGACTGCATTGAACGTGACCCACGCATTGTGCGCATTCTGGACAACACCAATTACTGGGTTTATACCCTTCTGGATCCACGGTACAAACACAATGTTCCAAAACTGCTTGAAGAAAGAGTCAGACAGGTCAAAATGGAAGAATACCAGCAGGCCCTTGTGGAGACTTTAGAGAGGAGATTGACATCCTCCCCCTCCTCTAGCCAGTTGTACGCCGACAGACTGACTTCCGCAAACCCAGGACGACCAGGAGGGCAGCAAACAACGCAAGCCACAGCTAGTGCCCAAAAGGGAATGGTATCGGCAGTGTCCTTGGAGTGGGAAAATTTTCTGACACCCATGCAGCAGCAGCCCACTGAACAGGAAGCGTGCAGATCCACCTCCAACACCGATCGCCTGGAGAAGATGGTCAAGGACTACATGTCAGATGACGTAGCTGTGTCGAACAATCCATCTGCACCCTTCAACTATTGGGTATCGAAGCTAGACACCTGGCACGAACTGGCAATGTACGCAATAGAGGTGCTGGCTTGCCCGGCAGCCAGCGTTATGTCGGAACGCTGTTTCAGTGCTGCCGGAGGCATCGTCACAGATCGGCGTATCCGCCTCTCCACAGAAAATGCAGACCGTCTGACTCAAATTAAAATGAATCAATCCTGGATTGGAAACGACTACGCAACACTCCAGGACCCCAACCAAGTAACATGACCAATGAACATCTGGGATGGTGTAGCGTTTCCGGTCCCTGTTTATTGAACCTCTCATCTGTATTACATTTATGACTGCATGGCGGCAAAAAGCATTGCTGCTATATCCGCACGCTTTTTGTCCTCATGCAAGGCCTGGGTTGTTGTGTCTCAAAAAGCATGGCCTTCTCCTCCTGCGCCTGCTCCTGTTCCATCACGTGTGCTGCTGCTGCTGCTGGGTTAGTGTTGCCGGTCCCTGTTTATGGAACCTCTTATCTTTATTACATTTATGACTGCATGGCGGTACAAAGCATGCTATCCGCACGCTTCTTGTCCTCATGCAAGGCCTGGGTTGTTGTGTCTCACAAAGCGTGGCCTTCTCCTCCTGCGCCTCCTCCTGTTCCATCACGTCTGCTGCTGCTGGGTTAGCGTTGCCGCGTGGTCCCTGTTTATTGAACCACTTATCTTTATTACATTTATGACTGCATGGCGGTACAAAGCATGCTATCCGCACGCTTCTTGTCCTCATGCAAGGCCTGGGTTGTTGTGTCTCACAAAGCGTGGCCTTCTCCTCCTGCACCTCCTCCTGTTCCATCACGTCTGCTGCTGCTGGGTTAGCGTTGCCGCGTGGTCCCTGTTTATTGAACCACTTATCTTTATTACATTTATGACTGCATGGCGGTACAAAGCATGCTATCCGCACGCTTCTTGTCCTCATGCAAGGCCTGGGTTGTTGTGTCTCACAAAGCGTGGCCTTCTCCTCCTGCGCCTCCTCCTGTTCCATCACGTCTGCTGCTGCTGAGTTAGCGTTGCCGCGTGGTCCCTGTTTATTGAACCACTTATCTTTATTACATTTATGACTGCATGGCGGTACAAAGCATGCTATCCGCACGCTTCTTGTCCTCATGCAAGGCCTGGGTTGTTGTGTCTCACAAAGCGTGGCCTTCTCCTCCTGCGCCTCCTCCTGTTCCATCACGTCTGCTGCTGCTGGGTTAGCGTTGCCGCGTGGTCACTGTTTATTGAACCACTTATCTTTATTACATTTATGACTGCATGGCGGTACCTCATGCAAGGCCTGGGTTGTTGTGTCTCACAAAGCGTGGCCTTCTCCTCCTGCGCCTCCTCCTGTTCCATCACGTCTGCTGCTGCTGGGTTAGCGTTGCCGCGTGGTCCCTGTTTATTGAACCACTTATCTTTATTACATTTATGACTGCATGGCGGTACCTCATGCAAGGCCTGGGTTGTTGTGTCTCACAAAGCGTGGCCTTCTCCTCCTGCGCCTGCTCCTGTTCCATCACGTGTGCTGCTGCTGCTGCTGGGTTAGCGTTGCCGGTCCCTGTTTATGGAACCTCTTATCTTTATTACATTTATGACTGCATGGCGGTACAAAGCATGCTATCCGCACGCTTCTTGTCCTCATGCAAGGCCTGGGTTGTTGTGTCTCACAAAGCGTGGCCTTCTCCTCCTGCGCCTCCTCCTGTTCCATCACGTCTGCTGCTGCTGGGTTAGCGTTGCCGCGTGGTCCCTGTTTATTGAACCACTTATCTTTATTACATTTATGACTGCATGGCGGTACAAAGCATGCTATCCGCACGCTTCTTGTCCTCATGCAAGGCCTGGGTTGTTGTGTCTCACAAAGCGTGGCCTTCTCCTCCTGCGCCACCCTCCTCCTGTTCCATCACGTGTGCTGCTGCTGGGTTAGCGTTACCGGTCCCTTTTCCTGGAACCTCTTATATGTATTACATTTATGACTGCATGCCGACAAAAAGCATGTTACCTGTGCAAAGAAAACAGACATTTCCCGCATTTAAAAGACAGTTTTCCCTTTGAAACTTTAAAATCGATTTTCTCAAAAACTATAACCTCTTTTTGCTAAATTTTTTTTCCTCTTGTACCCACTCCCAAGGTGCACATACCCTGTAAATTTGGGGTATGTAGCATGTAAGGAGGCTTTACAAAGCACAAAAGTTCGGGTCCCCATTGACTTCCATTATGTTCGGAGTTCGGGTCGAACACTCGAACATCGCGGCCATGTTCGGCCTGATCGGCCCGAACCCGAACATCTAGATGTTCGCCCAACACTATGGCCACTCACCACAGTGATAACTGTAGAAACAGCTCAGAAGAGTTATTAAAGACAGGAGATAAGCTTAGTGAATTGAGGCCAATGTATGGGCAGATCGACCAAGAGACATATCTCTCTCTGATCACACCTGATCGGAGGTCTGTTCCCTGCCCATACCCCGCAGGTTGATTCTCGATCAATTTCATGCTGAAATTCATGCTGAAATTGATCCGGAATCGACCTTGTGATGCTGCATCTGCCGCCTCACTGGCCTGACATTATCAAAAACTCCCCCCCCCCCCCCCCAGTGTGCTATACATTACCTTCCACGCCCGCTGCTTGTTCTACGGTGGCTCCTGGATCCCTCCTTCATCCATACACGCGCCCCATGTGGTTGCCGAGTAACACGGGCGCGAGTGTGAAGTCACATACATGCCCACGTGTACGGAGGCAACTACGTGGGGACAGCGCCCAGCCTGGAGCTAGCGGCAGCCGCAGACAGTCACAGGAAATGTATAGTACACTGGGCACCGGGGGGCGCATTGAGCATTGGGGGAGGGACAGCGTCGGGGTTTCATTGTGTCCATCGCTCGCCCCGATAGCACCACGCACTCGTCTGACCACAACAGCCTTACATCTTGCAGCATGTTCAAACAATGAATGTCACCAGTTTTGGTGGAGGTCGGGCATGGAGTTGGTGGCAACAATTTTCACCTGATTTTCACCTGATTCGATTATAATAATTGAATTGGATGGTCGAGCGGCCGCCAAGTCGCCTGATGTATGGCCATCTTTAGTACCAAGACTATATACTCCGCTCAGCGCTGCGGAAGATGTAAGCACTATATAAATACTAAATAATAATAAGTCCCTCTCATTGATCGCCTATGTCCTTGATATTTCAGCTGTGGATAGAGAACATGCAGGCAGCATTATGAATAGCCCCATATTGAGCGTCCTCAGATGACCTGAATGGGCAATGACGGCAATGCAGCCTCTCAGGGGAAAAGCACTTTACAGCACAATACCTGTGATTACAATAGGTCCTATAGTAAGTAACACACGGCTCACATACAGAGTGACTGCAGGTGAAGGACACAGCGGAACACTGCATTCATATTAACACAACATTCCACTTTAATCCAGAGGCTCTATAGCAGTGAAAGGACCAGAATTCTTGCAGAGGACAGAAGGAAAACAAAAAGAAATGCAGCCTGTGTGTATTTAGAGAGTTTAGCCTGTCTAATTCCCCCCTCATTTGGGACTAATCGCAACTGTAATTTAATCTCTCAGCTGTGCCAGATGGCTGCCTCGGCAGAGCAGCTAATTTCTAAACATGGGATGGTAACCCTATGTCTGCTTCCATGAAAGCAGGAAGTAGACACACTGCAGATTTATTGCAGGATGTAGATAATAGGATAACAGAGGCGGCAACAGGATAAAAACACTAAAAGAGCTTAAAACCCATCTTGGTAACAGAGGAGGCAGTGGTGGACTTACCTCCTCCAAGCAGAACATACGACTGTGGATTTTCAGTCAAAACAATTTTATTGGATACTCCAAATAAAGTGCAACGCGTTTCGCGGGGTACAAACCCGCCTCATCAGGCAATAACAGATAGGAGTAAACAGCTGTAACAGAGACCATAGAGTAAATGGGACTGTAGTGCTTTGGCAGAATTCATTTTGATTATTTGTACATTAATTTGGTTATGAGAATACCTTAATAGTAGCAAAAAATATGTTGCATAAATTTGCATGCATATACATAAACATGTGTTCAAAATACATGCAATCGACAGAGTAAAGGGAGTAATAGGCGGGAGCCAATGTGAGGAGGCCATGGTGGACCGGAAGTACATTAATTTAGCTATGATTATACCTCAATAGTTGCATAAAAATATGTGGCATAAATTTGCATGCATATACATAAACCTGTGTACACATATACATAAACCTGTGTACGAAGTACATTAATTTGGCTATGATTATACCTCAATAGTTGCATGAAAATATGTTGCATAAATTTGCATGCATATACATAAACCTGTGTTTGCAAATACAATCGGTAAAGAATTGTGGCAGGAATTAGTGTCAAAAATATTGCTAGTTCTATGGGAAAGGAATGGACTTACCATCTGCCAGTATCATCAACACTGAGCGCCTCTGTGCTGGTTGAGGTTGCTTCAGCATGTTAAGTAGACGGGGTATTGGGCAGGAGCCAATGGTAAGAGGCCACAGTGAACAGGAAGTGACATCAGGAATTAGATAGCAAAAGAAAGAAATGGACTGTGCGGTGCGCACATATTTAACACTTACCAGTATGTAACACTTACCAGTTTTATTGTATACTTTTGAGTTTAATGTTCACCAATTTCCATAATTTATTTGTTTATTTTTGATTGCATGTATTTCGAACACGTTTATGTATATGCATGCAAATTTATGCAACATATTTTTTGCTATTAAGGTATTCTAATAGCCAAATGAATGTACGAATAATTAAAATGAATTCTGCCAAAGCACTACAGTCCCATTTACTCTATGGTCTCTGTTACAGCTGTTTACTCCTAACGGTTATTGCCTGATGAAGCGGGTTTGTACCCCGCGAAACGCGTTGCACTTTATTTGGAGTATCCAATAAAATTGTTTTGACTGAAAATCCACAGTCGTATGTTCTGCTTGGAGGAGGTATGTCCACCACTGCCTCTTTTAGTGTTTTTTAGTGTTTTTAAGCTCTTTTAGTGTTTTTTATCCTGTTGGCGCCTCTGTTATCCTATTATCTACATCGAGTCCACCCTTGATTGGAGGGTTGTACCCTTCCTTCTTCTACTACAGAGAGCGACTTTTTAATCCTGAGTGGGGTCAGGACTAGTGATGGGCGAACAGTGTTCCCCACTGTTCGGGTTCGTCCGGATGGTGTTCGGGAGGGTGCTCGGGCACGCTGCCCGATCCCGATCAGGCCTTCTGTGTTCGGCCGAACACAGCCGTGTCCGGCCGAACAAAGGCCCCTATAGAGTCCCAGCATAAAGGGAGAGCATGCCCGAGCGCGGGGGGGGGGGTCGGAAATGCCCCCCACCCCTCCCCGCTAAGCTCTCCCTTCTGCTGGACCCTATAAAATTAAATAGAAGTCCCCCAAAGTACCTGTAGCAGGCTGGCAGGAAGAGGACAGGAAGCGGGCAG
The DNA here is from genome assembly GCF_040937935.1 of Hyperolius riggenbachi. Lineage (NCBI taxonomy): Eukaryota > Metazoa > Chordata > Amphibia > Anura > Hyperoliidae > Hyperolius > Hyperolius riggenbachi. The sequence continues at coordinate 67,027,166 of NC_090649.1, forward strand.
CCGGCGATCACAGGCGCTAGTACCATCTGGTACTTCTGCCCTCTCTCTGACGCACTTCCTGTTTACATTTGTAAGTCGCGACAAGAGAGAACAGAAGTACCGCGATGACGCGTACGAGGGTACGTGTCATCATGTAGATGACGTGTACCCTCGTACACGTCATCGCGGTACTTCTGCTCCCTCTTGACGCGACTTACAAATGTAAACAGGAAGTGCATCAGAGAGAGGGCGGAAGTATCAGATGGTACTAGCGCCTATGCTCTCCGGCTGCCCGCTTGCTGTCCTCTTCCTGCCAGCCTGCTACAGGTACTTTGGGGGACTTCTATTTAATTTTATAGGGTACAGCAGAAGGGAGAGCTTAGCGGGGAGGGGTGGGGGGCATTTCCGACCCCCCCCCCGCGCTCGGGGCATGCTCTCCATTTATGCTGGGACCCTATAGGGGCCCCAAAGGGACATGTTCGGGTTGGGTTTGGGGTTCGGCCCGAACATGCCGAATATCGGGGGCATGTTCGGCCGAACCCCCCCGAACCATCACTAGTCAGGACAATCTCCCCACCTGCTTTGACAGTGGTTGCCTACTTGGTAACCCTGGTTTGTGAGTATAAAATAATATTATTACTCTTCCAATTATACATTACCAGTACATACTACACTATATTAGGCTCTTGGTGTTCTCTTTTTTTCTCATTATTGCAGGATTTGTATCAGCTGTAACAAAGAAATAATTACAGACTCTGAAAAATGAACACATTTTTTTTTAGCCAGACCGCTTTATAATTAATAGCACTGCTGAAACGCTGCTATCCCGCACCAAAACGAGGGCTTACTCACCCCAAAATCCCCGGGGCAAATTGTGGGGCTCCTTCCTGTTAAAGGCAGAGCTGTGAGCAGTAGCTCTGCCTCTCCATACATCAATCCCCGCTGATCCCCGCCCCTCTCAGTCTTCTTTCACTGAGAGGGACGGGGAGAGGCAGAGATTCGCGATGGATTGACGTGAATGGAGGCAGAGCTGCAGCTCAAAGCTCTGCCTCCCCGGGCAGCAAAATCCATTACCGGTAAAGTCGTGGCTTTTTGCCCTGGTATTTGGAGGTAAGTAAGCCCTCGTTTTGCCGCGGGATAGCAGCGTTTTAGCAGTGTTATTAATTATGAAGAGGTGTGGCTAAAAAAAGTGTTAATTTTTAAGGCTTCAGAGTCTCTTTAAAGTGGACCTGAACTCAGAATGTCCTCTCTGCTCTAAGGGCTCTTAAGCCGCTGTAACGCCGTAGCATGCTGCACTTTCGGCAGAACGTGCAGCGTTACATGTAACGCAACGTGGGCAGTGTGAACAGCCCACTTGTGTTACATTGCTGTGCGTTGGGGGAGCGTTACAGGCGCACTTACGTGCGCCTGTAACATCTTAGTGTGTAAGCAGCCTTAAAGCTGCAGTGGCTTTTAGGGAAAAAATTGCCTGGTCTTTATGGGGGTTTAGCACTGCAGTCCTCAAGTAGTTAAAGGTTATTATGGTGTTGCTTTTCTTTTAAAGCAGAGAGGAAGTTCTGAGTTCAGGTCCGCTTTAATTCCTGCTAGAAGCTGAGCACCTGTCATTGAACAAAAACAACAATATAAATTCAAGCCCCAAGCTATCTATGAAGGTTAATTGATTTGCGTGTATTTCTGTAATTGTCGGCACAGCTTACATGTCATGAATGTAAAATATCCTGCTATTCATGAGCCTTCAGCAAAATACGCATAGGAAACAATGAGAATGATACATTAACAACAGAAAGGATGCTCTACGTGGATAATTAACACTGTCTGGCATCCCTCATTAAGTTAAGTACACGCGCTATTCATCTGCCACTTGACATGATCTTTAGAAATGGTTTCGGGTGACAGTGTTGGAGCGACGGCTGTACAGACACATTTTTGGCTTCTGGCTGAGCAGCATGTTCTGCTCTATGAGGAGGGAAAGGGGAGCTGCACAGGCAGCTTCACGATCTAGTCTAGGAACTTCCTCCAGAGAACATTGGAAATTAAGGGACAATGGGCCTGATGAGGTATTACCAGCAGCAAAGTACCACGCATTGTGCAATGAATGTAACCAACAATACATAGGTAATGTGAGGATTGTTATGCTAGCACGGCAGGGGTGTAACTATAAACCACGGGGGCCCCCAATGTTCCTACCCTTTCCTACACCTTGTGACCCTCACAGCCTGGGGGCCATCTTGCATGGCACAGAAAACAAGTGTGGACATAGTAAGCGTCACACCCATAAGTGTAGCCACAAAAACACCCAATCTGAAGGATGGAGCCCCTTTAATGGAGAGAGTGAAGTAGTCAGTCCCGGATTGACATCACAGGAGCCTATAGGCACGGATGTTCTAGCACCCTAGACTCCGCCCTTCACGAACCTACAAACTCCCACCAAGCCACACATCAAATGTGCAGGCTGGCCCTGTTGTCACTTCTCCCTTACTTCCCCTGCCTGGTGTAGGTAGCCACAGGTGTCTGAGTGTACCTCTGGCTACCTAACACTAAGCAGCTATAGGAGGTGCACCCAGGTATTAGGTAGCTAAAGGTGCTCCCAACTAAAGGGAGATCTTGTCAGTGGAATATCAAGCACTGGGTGAGTAACCTCTCATTTATGCTCCACTTGGGACTCAGCATAGGGAAGGAGGGAAGCACTTGGGGAGCGGAGTTAGCCACCTTTCCATCATCAGACGCCTGTAGGCACATGCCTACTGTGCCTTATGGTAAATACAGCCCTGGAAGTAGTAGTTGGGGCCCCAATAAAGCTCTGCCCCCCCTCCCCAGTCTTAGGGGCGGCTCCCCTGTAGTTATGCCCCTGTAACACAGGTTACTTTAATGTGCGTTACCATAGCAATGCTCGCAGTACCCATGTACTACGGGTAGCACTGTGCAATGCACCATATTCTGCTAGCGATAGTAGGTAGTGCATGGCAATATTACCGGCAAATTGCATAATGCACTATATAGATGCACCACTTAGGCTGCCTGAGTAAGGCCCAGTGCACACCGAGAGGTTTTTGGAGCGATCCGCCGGCCGCATCCGCCTGGAAAAATGCTTGCCTAATGTATTGCAATGGGATGGTGCACACCGGCGGTTTGAGGTTTTTGCCAAGCCGCAAACGTGCCTCCTGCTGCGCGTTTGCGGTTTGCTAAAAAACCTCAAACCGCCGGTGTGCACCACACATTGAAATACAATAGCCAAGCGTTTTCACTGGCTGATGCGGCTGGTGGATCGCATACAAAATCCGCTTGGTGTGCACCCGGCCAAATATCTGCTCTCTGCTCCCAAAACCGCTAGCGTTTTGACGATCTGCTAGCGGTTTTGGTGTGCACTGGGCCTAACATGTAAATTGTGTAAATGCCGGTAAATGTGCACTTTCTTCCTCATGGCATAGTGGTTACCGCTCTTGCCTTGCAACACTGGATCCCTGGTTTAAATCTAAGCCAGGGCACTATCTGCAAGGAGTTTGTATGTTCTCCCCATGTCTGTGTGGGTTTCCTCTGGGCACTCCAGTTTCCTCCCACATCCCAAAAACATAGAGATAAGTTAATTGGCTTCCCCCTAAATTGGCACTAGACTATGATACATACACTACACAATACATAGATATATGACTAGGGCAGGGATTCGATTATGAGCCCCTCTGAGGGACATTAATCTTTTTTGCAGTGCTGGAAGGTGTATGTAGCACAATTTAGAAGTGGACTTTCATTTTGCAGGTGTGGTGAACATTTTTGCAACTTTATATTAATTTTCAACCGGTTGCAATAATTTATACTTATAGCTATCAGAAAGTGCAACCTAACCATTGATTTCAATCTATTTTTGTCAGAAAATGCAACCCAACCTAACCTATTCTCACCAGAGGCGGGACAAGGTCCTCCAGCACCCAAGGCTGAGACACCAAAGTGCGCCCCTTCATCCCCCCCACCCCAGCTGTCACTCACTGATTGCTATTAGACTAAGAGGTGCCACAGGGCCCACAACCTCCCCAACACCTTAATATCTAGTTATATGGCTTGCAGTCACTGCCATGTATCCCCTTTTCTTATTTCTTTCTGCTTCAAACACAATTAGGAATGACAGCTGAATGAATTGTGCGCCCCCTCCTATACTGCGCCCTGAGGCTGGAGCCTTTCCAGCCTATGCCTCGGCCCGGCCCTGATTCTCACACAGGACCCTCCTCTACTGGGAAAGTAATAACCCCCCTGGGGGGAATAAGGAACCCCCCTGGTGAGCAACTAATAACCCCCCTGGAGGGAACAAAACACCGGCAGTTGCAAATAATGGCAACCGAGAAATGTGAAAGAAGGCGGGGCATGCGCCACAGTATATTAAGTCGCAAAATATTACAGGTTGCAATATTTTTCATTACACATGCAAAGCATAATCATTTCCATTGAACTATAATATGAATTAGAGCCAAGTGTGGAGGCGCGCAGCCATGATTACACACTTCAAGTTCACTATCTGAGTTAAAAATGAAAAATTCATATGCAAAAAACCATAAACACAGAGCTTTATAAAACTATCCCCAAAACACAAGACAGCAGCGAGCGCCCTGACGCACTCCTGCCACCAGAGGGCGACGTGCCGCCCGCAGATGTTCCACACGTGTCTGTGCTGAACAGCGCTGTGACCTCCGGCCAGCAGAGGGCGCTCCTCGGCGCGGCGCAGCGGTACCCCAGGCGCTCTCTATGGCACGGTGTCTGACGTGGTGCGTCATCGGCAGCCACAACAAGCGCAGCTGCACGGCGCGAGTCTACGCTGCAGCGTGTGTGTAGCCCGTTCTCCGGTACATCACGTGACCGAGCACCGCCACCATGCCGCGGATTATGATAAAGGGCGGGGTGTGGCGGAACACCGAGGTGAGGAGGAGGGGGCGGGGCTGGGGAGAGCCCTGTGCAGCATGGAGGGATCCCCGTGCCTGCTGCTGTATTCCTGCACGGAGCCCTGGCGCTCTATTGCTTTATATGTGACTCCAGGAAGGTGTATTCAGTGTGTGGAGAGGGCTTATTGCTCACTGTCCCCGCTGCAGAGAGAGCCTCCTATCTTCCTGCCATTGGAACCTCTCTGGACTCTGGAGCTTTGTGGCTTTTAAAGTGTACCTGAGATGAAAGGTTCCATACTTACCTGGGGCTTCCTTTAAAGAGACTCTGTAACGGAAAAAGGTTCCCCTGGGGGGTACTCACCTCAATAGGGGGAAGCCTCTGGATCCTATCAAGGCTCGGGGGGAGCCTCCTGTGCCCCACAGTGGTTTCGCTGCAGCCCAAGGAACGCACAGCCGACAATTGGTCTGGCTGTGCAATATTTACCTTTTCTGGCTCCAGCGGGTGGTGCTGTTGCGGCTCTCCGCTTGTAAATAGGCGGAAATAGCTGATCTCTGTCTGGTCTGCTCTACTACACAGGTGCAGGAGACAAGCGCCTGCGCAGTAGAGCGGCCCGACAGCGATCGTCTATCTCCGAGCGGAGAGCTGATACTGTGCCTGCGCTGGAGCCGGGAAGGTAAATATTTACATCCCGCTGTTCAGAGGGGCACAGCAAGAGTGCCGTGGGACACAGGAGGACGGGGGAAGCCTCGATAGGATCCGGAGGCTTTCCCCACCTGAGGTGAGTACCCCCCCAGGGAAACTTTTTTGTTAAAAAGTTTCTTTAAAGGAAAAATGAAAGGTAAATAAAACACAAAATCTACTTACCCGGTGCTTCCTCCAGCCCCTGGCAGCCGTCCTGTGCCCTTGCCGCAGCTCTACTCCCAGCTGGTGGCCCAAGGGTCGCCTCTGGTGCAGATGCTGATGGGCATCTACTGTGCCTGCGCGAAAGGCAGTGGCCCGGGGCCAGAGCTGCGGTAAGGGTACAGGATGGCTGCCAGGGGCTGGAGGAAGCCCTGGGTAAGTAGGTTTATTTACCTTGGACCATCTTTTGAGGCTGCTCAGTTCCTCGCAGTCTCCCTGGGTGGCTCCTCTCACTCATAATACTGCCCAAAAGCCTGGCCAAGTAGTTCTTTGTCACGCATGCATGGCCAGGCATGCTCTCCCATGGTGCTCCAGCGTCTGGGAGTGTTCTGCACTTGCACTGTACAGCTGCGCAGGTGCAGAACGCTGCCTGGGATGGGAGTGGGCCGCGCAATGAAGCACAACTCGACCAGGCTTTTGGACTGTATTATGAGTGACAGGAGCCACCCAGGTAGACAGCAATTGACTGAGCAGCTACAATGGGGCTTAAAGGGGCTCAGAGACAAGGAAACCCCAGGTAGAGCAGCTCTTATACTTACCTGGGGCTTCCTCCCGCCCCATATACACGTAGTCCCACACCATCTTCCCGCGGTCTGCCGTTCAGCCGCGGTAAGCTCTGTTACCAGCCTCAGTGACTTCAGCCCTGGTTTTATGCGCAGTAGACCCTGACTGGCATCGACTGAGGCTGGTAACGGAGATCGCCACGGCAGACCACGGGAGGACGGCGTGGGACTTAGACGTGTTAATGGGGCGGCATGAAGCCCCAAGTAAGTATAAGAGCTGCTCTTTATCTTGTCTCTGAGTCTCTTTAAAGGAGTCATCAGGCAACATAAAGTAAAAATGAGTGGTACTTACCGGGGGCTTCCTCCAGCTCTAAGCTCCCAGGATGTCCCTCGCCGCAGCTCTCCCCGCAGCCGTTCGCTGCAGGTCCGTCCAGGTCCCCGGCGATGACGTCAGAGCGACCTGGAGGCCACTCTGTACTACGCCTACGTGAGCGGCGCTGTCAATCACCGCCACGTGGGCTGGAGCGTACTGCGCAGGCGCAGTAGTTCTGCGTCTGCGCAGTCCGCTCAGGCCCACGTGGCAGTGATTGACAGCGCCGCTCATGCAGGCGCAGTACAGAGCGACCTCCAGGTCGCTCTGATGTCATCGCCGGGGACCGGGACGGACCTGCAGTGAACGGCTGCAGCGAGGGACATCCTGGGAGCTTGGAGCTGGAGGAAGCCCCCGGTAAGTACCACTCATTTAACTTTACGTTGCCTAATGACTCCTTTAAGAAACCCCAGGTAAGTATGGAACCTGGGATGGCTTCTATCTCAGGCTCCCTTTAATGGCAAGGTTGAGGAAGAAGTATAGTGGCCAGTTACTTAGCTAGTGCTTCTTCCAGCCCCCTGAAGTCTTCTTGGTCTCTTGCCTTAATCCCGCTGCTCTGTTCCCCCGGTTTACACCTCTGTGAGCTGGGCGAGATGCTGGCTATGCACCTCCTCGATCGTGCTCCCGTACCAGGAGCATTCTGAGCATGCACGGTAGCAATTTTTACTTTCTGTGCAAGTGTAGTCGCTGGAGTGCTATGGAGGAGGCGTGTGGCATGGGCCACACATCCAGTGTTCAGAGGGTGATAATGGTGGAACAGAGCAGCACAGAATGATTGCAAGGAACCAGGAAGACTTCAGGGGTGGAAGAAGCCCCAGGTAAGTAACTGGCCACTATACTTTTCGCTTAAAGGGACCTTGATTCTAAAGAATTCTCAGGTTCTATACTTACTTGGGGCTAAGCCAGTTCAGTCCCCTTGAGGCCGCTCGGTCCCTTGTCATCTCCCTGGGTGGCTCCGGTCTCCCGCTGGACGGCCCGATAGCCTGGCTGCGCATGCGCGACTCGGCCAGTCTATGGGGCCATCCAGCGGGGGACAGGAGCCACCTGGGGAGACGACAAAGGATAGAGCAGCCCCAAGGTGGTTTATGGAAGCCCCTGGTAAGTATGGTACCTGAGACTGTTTTCGACTCGGGAACACTTACAAATTTCCTCCAGTGAAAATAATGTAATAAAAAAGTGCTTCATATTTACAATAATTATGTGTAAATTATGTAGTCAGTTTTTGCTCATTGTCAAATCTTTCCTCTCCCTGATCTACATTCTGACTTTTACCACGTGGTGACGTTTTTACTGGTGGAAGGGGATGCTGCTTGCTTTTTTTGGCAGTTTGACCCAGTTGGAAACAGCTGTTATTTCCCACAATACAACAAGGTTCACAGACCGGAAACTGTCGGGACCATGGCCCTGACAGCACACTGTGGGAGGGGTTTCACCACAATATCAGCCATAAAGAACCCCCTGATGAGCAGTTTGAGAAATGGAATAGCTTTCTCATGGGAAAGTGGGTATCAGCTACTGATTGGGATGAAGTTCAATTCTTGCAGGCAGAGAAAAAGATGAGAAATGCCGGCACTGCTGTAAACTGCTTGTTTATTCATAACACATGGTGCAACAACGTGGATTCAAATTTATGCATATTGAGAAGTAACATACCGGTTTGCTGGTAAAGCTGTGCGGTGGGTGCTGGGGGATGAGAGCCCCACGGCCGCCCTGCGCAGATGCGCCTCTACGGAAGTTCAATTCTTGGTAACGATAAATAGGAGACACGAGAGCCCAATATAGTGTAGTATGTATTGGAAACCGTGGATAAATGTAAGTGTGAGATGAATATACTCACAAGCGTGGGTTACCTCTTAGGCAACCACTGTATAGGCAGGTGAGGAGATTAGACCTGTCCTCACTCAGGATTAAGATGTCGCTCTCTGTAGATCAGGAAAGTAGAGGTAGGTCACCCCTCCACCAGGGGTGGACACAGTATTATCGTAAGAGAACAGAGGCGCCAGCAGGATAAAAGGTAATAAAAATTTTAAAATTTGCTGGGAGGCAGTGGTGGACTTACCTCCGGAAAGCAGACTCAAACTACTGTCTGAATTAAACAAATACATTTATTATTGGTACCCCAAAAGATGCAACGCGTTTCGCAGGCACAGCCCGCTTGAGGTGCCATTCGTGCTACTGACGAGCTACTGTTTGTCCCCTACCTTATTGCCTGATGAAGCGGGCTGTGCCTGCGAAACGCGTTGCATCTTTTGGGGTACCAATAATACATTTATTTTTTTAATTCAGACAGTAGTTTGAGTCTGCTTTCCGGAGGTAAGCCCACCACTGCCTCCCAGCAAATTTTAAAATTTTTATTACCTTTTATCCTGCTGGCGCCTCTGTTCTCTTACGATAATTCTTGGTAACGGTTTCTCTTTAAAGGACAACTGTAATGAGAGGGATATGTAGGCTGCCATATTTATTTAGTTTTAAAGCAGATCTGAGATGAAAAACTAACTATAACAAGTAACTTGTCTATATATCTTATGTAAAGTTTAGATGGTTTACACAGCAAATCTAGCTGCAAACAGCTTCAATAGTTTGATTATTTATTCCTGTGATACAATGACAGCAGCCATATTTTGTTTGTCACATTACACACAGGCAAGCTGATAGCATCTCCAGCCCTCAGCCTGTGACACATTCAGTCCCCTCTCCTCCTCGCTCCTCGCCTCTGAAATCAATGGCTAGTAACCGCCTCCTGCCCAGACTGAACTCCCGTAAGCCCTTGCTACAGTGCCAAGGCACTGTAAAAAGCTGTGGGCGAGGCTTGTTTCGTTTATAGGGAATTAGAGTATTAAAGCAAAACCAAAAGTGTTTGAGGAATGCCCTATACACTATATGAAAGGAACACAATTACGCAATAAGTAAGTTTATCTCATATCCACTTTAAGTAATACCAGTTGCCTGGCTATCCTGAACCTCTGTCTATAATACTTTTAGCCATAGACACTGAACAAGCATGTAGAAAATCAGCTGTTTCTGACATTATTGTCATCTGACAAAATTAGCTGCATGCATGTGCAGCACGGTGGCGTAGTGGTTAGCTCTCTCGCCTTGCAGCGCTGGGTCCCTGGTTCAAATCCAATACAGGGCACTATCTGCAAAGAGTTTGTATGTTCTCTCCGTGTCTGTGTGGGTTTCCTCCTGGCACTCCGGTTTCCTCCCACATCCCAAAAACATACAGATAAGTTAATTGGCTCCCCCTAAAAATTTGCCCTAGACTACAGTACTTACACTACATAATATAGACATATGGCAATGGTAGGGATTAGATTGTGAGCTCCTTTGAGGGACAGTTAGTGACAAGACTATATATATATATATATATATATATATATATATATATATATATATATATATATATATATATATATATATATATATATATATATATATATATATATATATACATACACACACTGTACAGCGCTGCGTAATATGTTGGCGCTATATAAATACTAAATAATAATAATAATAATAATAATGTTTGTTTCTGGTGTTATTCAGACACTACTGCAGCCAAATAGATTATCAAGATAGCCAGGCAACAGGTATTTTTTTTAAAAGGACATAATTATGGCATCCTCCATATCCCTCTCACTTCAGTTGTCCTTTAACCACCTTAGCGGTATGGACGAGCTCAGCTCGTCCATTACCGCCAGAGGGTGCCGCTCAGGCCCTGCTGGGCCGATTTTGATCAAATAAAGAGCAGCACACGCAGCCGGCACTTTGCCAGCCGCGTGTGCTGCCCGATCGCCGCCGCTCTGCGGCGATCCGCCGCGAGCAGCGGCGAAAGAGGGTCCCCCCAGCCGCCTGAGCCCTGCGCAGCCGGAACAAATAGTTCCGGCCAGCGCTAAGGGCTGGATCGGAGGCGGCAGACGTCAGGACGTCGGCTGACGTCCATGACGTCACTCCGCTCGTCGCTATGGCGACGATCTAAGCAAAACAAGGAAGGCCGCTCATTGCGGCCTTCCTTGTTTATTCTGGGCGCCGGAGGCGATCAGAAGAACGCCTCCGGAGCGCCATCTAGTGGGCTTTCATGCAGCCAACTTTCAGTTGGCTGCATGAAATAGTTTTTTTTTTATTTAAAAAAAACCCTCATGCAGCTGCCCTGGCGATCTTAATAGAACGCCAGGGTGGTTAAACTGGTGCAAGTTGTCCGTTGAACGCAGTACCTCAGTGTGAACAAGGCCTTAGGCTTGGATTACCTAGCATCATGTTCCTGCTGTGCATGGTGACATCGTATATGCTGTCCACTGTATGGCTTGGAATCCTTGTTCCCAGAGGGGTGAATACCATTCATGCCTACAAATAGAACGAATTTAAAGTGTACTAGAGCTGTAAGATTAAAACGATGTTATACATACCTGGGGCTTCCTCCAGCCCCATCCGCTCCGATCGATCCCACGCCGCCGTCCTCCGCAGCTTTGGGAACCGGGTCCCCGCACTTCAGTCTGGCATAAGAGAAGTGTGCCCTCTACGTATCTCTCCAGCAGGTGCTGGAGAGATACTTAAAGAGCGCACTTCTCCTGCGTAGCTGGCCGCGACTGACGTCAGTGACGGGACCCGGTCCCCAAAGCTGTGGGCTCGTGCTCGTCCCGTTATCCCACGCCGTTGCCGCCGCACACCTAATGGAGCAAGTGGGCCCTACATCTTGCAGCATGGGCAATCGACTAATGCGACCAATTTCGCCCAGAAATTGGTTGCATTGTCGGTCAGACATGCACTTGGCAGCATCAATTTTCATTCAATTATAATAATCGAATCGGATGGTCAGTTGTCCGACAAGTCGCCTGATGTATGGCTACCTTTAGGCTTGGATCACATAGCATCTGATTCCTGCTGTGCATGGTGACATCGGATACACTGTCAACTGTTTACGGCATTGCATCCTTGTTCCCAGAGGAGTGGATACCATTAAAGGATACCACAACTGAACATGTGTGGCTAAAATGAGTGCAGCACTGTATAGGTTGTAATACGCACATACCGACTGTTCCTCCCGCCCCCCTCCGTCTGCCGCCGTTCACACTCCGGTGTGCGGCGACTTGCTTGACCTCTGCCCCAGGCATACTGCGCCCTGTGTGCGCAGTATGTCCTTCCCCCTTCACTTCTGGCCGTCGCACAGCGCGAGGCTCAGAAGCTGCTGTCCCCTCTGCGCTGCGTGTGTGCGCTCCATTACACCGAGCGTCACATGCTAATAATGTTACGCTCGGTGTAATGGAGCGCACACGCAGCGCAGAGGGGACAGCAGCTTCTGAGCCTCGCGCTGTGCAACGGCCAGAAGTGAAGGGGGAAGGACATACTGCGCACACAGGGCGCAGTATGTCCGGGGCAGAGGTCAAGCAAGTCGCCGCACACCGGAGTGTATAGAGTGTGAACGGCGGCAGACGGAGGGGGGCGGGAGGAACAGTCGGTATGTGCGTATTACAACCTAAACAGTGCTGCACTCATTTTAACCACACATGTTCAGTTGTGGTATCCTTTAATGCCTACAAATCCAACTAACTTAACCAGTATATGAGTACTTCACATTATATAAATTGTAAGAGGGATCAATCATGCAGTGTAAAACCTCCCATGTAGATACTGTCATTTCAAGCTACAATAATAACAAAGCTATTAATTGAAAGACTTAAAGGATACCTTAGTGCTAACTTTTATTCAAAAAGGAGGCCTAATGTGTGGATGGGGAGCATTGTGGATTCTTACCACACCTCCTGCGCCCGGTGTCTCCCTCTGTTCTCTGGTAATAATCCAATTTCTCCTCTCCCTGTTCGGTGACCTCACACCCGGACATACTACGCTGCTCATGCGCAGTATGTCCGCTAGGGTGCCTTGTGACCTAGCTCCCTGTTGACGCCATATGATGTAAGCATGGTTGCAAGGTGCCCTAGTGGAAATACTGCACATGTGCAGTGCAGTATGTCCGGTGTCGGAGGTCACCGACCACGCCAACCAGGAAAAGGAGAAATCAAATTATTACCAGAGAATGGAGGGTGACGCCAGAGCACGGGAGGTGCGGTAAGGATCCACACTACTCTCCATACACACATAAGCTGTCCCTCTTGAATGAAAGTTAGCACTAAGGTATCCTTTAATGCTGCCTTTCTCAACCTTCTTACCCTGGAGGAACCCCGCAAATAAGATCTCGAGGAACCCCTGCATTTATTTTGCAGGAGGCATGGTCTTTAAAAGTAGCAGCGGCTGTTTATTTCACAACCCCCTATTACACTGCCACTCATTTTACTGTCTCCTGATCCTAGTGCTTTTTATTAATGTGCTCATTATTATTCTGACCCCAACACCCCCCCCCCCCCCCCCCCCCCCAACGATGGAGGAAAATACCAAGAAACCCCTGCAGAGTACTCCAGGAACCCTAGAGTGAGGAAGGCTGCTCTACTCCATGTACACACGCTAGATTAAAGTCGGATAAGGCTGATAATCTGGCAGTGTATAGTGGCTAGCAAGCAATCCACCAAGCAGATCAGCTTACTCAAGCGACGGCCGATACCTTTCGTCTGCCATAAGACATCACGTCTGCACTGCTCCTTCTGCCCTCCCTGCATAGCAACAGAATGCATCCACAGCTGACTCCGCCTCTGTCCAGCCTCAGCCCAGCGATGCTACACGAGAGATTGGATCCCAATACCGGCTGGGCAACATCAGTCACATGTGTGACCACAGCCTAAAGGTGGCCACACACTATGCAATCTGTACATGTTTTATACATTCTTACAAACATCCATGTACTAAAACACCAATATATTCACTGTGACTTATATTTTATATAGTTTTCAGGTAGTCTCTTATACTACATTAAAGTTGTAAGATTGGTAATTGATTTTAAAGTCAGATTGCAAAGTGAGTGGCCACCACAAGACTTGGTTCACACATAAATCTGTACAGGTCCGGTCCTGTCAGTTTTGCATCAGTTTTCTATCACTTTTACCTGTCTGGATTGGAACTAATACACCTTTTATGTGTGATCGCAGCCATCAGCCATAGCAACACATTGAAAACTGACAGGACAAGACTGGACCGGAAATGTACAGATTTATGTGTGAACACAATAATGGAAACGCATACAGAACTGATGCCGACAGGACTGAGCACCTTTTATGTGTGAACTCTGCCTAAGCTCTACTACAATTCCAGGCAGATATGGCCCATGCAAGAGGCATTCCGTGCACATCTGCTTCCATAGGCTGTTTATATTCGGCTTCCATACACTGTATTCGCTTATCACCCTGGCTGCTATGAGAAGGTTTCCTGTTCACTTCTAGGCTTTAATCATTGACCTGCAGTTGTGGAAATGTCAGCCGTAGTCCTCAGGCTGTATAATCTCCATCACGCTTCTTCTCTTCACAGGATGAAATTCTCAAAGCAGCGGTTATGAAATATGGCAAAAACCAATGGTCCCGTATTGCTTCCCTGCTGCACAGGAAGTCTGCCAAGCAGTGCAAAGCCCGGTGGTGAGTGTGAGATGTTTGGGTGAACCTCAGTCATGGTACTGTGCATACTCTATGTGGCTGTGCAGAGATAGAAACATAGGAGATAAGGATAGCAGCTCCCGTTTGCTTTTAGATAAAACTGAAGAAAAGCAGAGAGAAGAAGGCTTTGAACCCCACAGTGCCACCCCACTCCTCTCTCCACGCCCTCGTTCCACCGCCAGGCCCCCGGTAAAGATTTACGACCAACGTTGTCGAATATGCCTTTAGCCCTCCTCGGACAGCCTTCGGAAGCACTTGGGTCTCAGAGTGCTTCCGTAGACAAGTGGTTCCATACTGCATGCGTGTGTCCGTGTGTACTCACACATGCGCAGTACGGAGCCGCTTGTCTTTCAAAGTACTCAGGGACTCAAGTACTTCCAAAGAGTCCAGACACTGCACAATCTCAACAGAGGGCAGCGCTGAACCGAGCACACGGAGAGAGGACTGGGAGGACTCTGGCATCCAAAGTGACCCCATCGGTATCTAACTTTTTTATTTAAAGGGAAACTAAGGTGAGAACAATATGGAGGCTGCCAATTTTTTTCTTTTTAAACAATACCAGTTGTCTGGCAGTCCTGATCCTGTGTCTAATAGCCATATACACCCCTGAACAAGCATGCAGAAGATCAGGTACTCTGATTTTACAGGATTAGCCAAATGCTTATTCCCGGGTTTTGACTCAGATAGTACTTATAGTACTTATGCCAGAAGATCAACAGGGCTGCCAGGCAACTGGTATTGTTTAAAGTGAATGGGTACTGTTTTAAAAACAAAGTCAGATTCTCACCTAAGGAGAGGGAAGGCTCGGTCCTAATGAGCCTTCCCTCTCCTCTCCGGGTGCCCGGTGGATCCTCCATTCAAATCCCCCACCGCGGGGACTTCGGAAGTCTTCGGGAGCATTCAGGCCGCTCCATGCCATGCACGCGCGAGTGCCGTCATAGAGGGCGCTCGCGCATGCGTACTATGGAGCGGCCCGTCTTTGGGAGCCCGAGTGCTCCCGAAGACTTCCGAAATCTCCCTTCGGCGGCTGAAGTGGCAGTATTTGACCGAACTGGTTGAATACTGCTACAAGGATCCTGCGCGGGACCTGGCACCGGGAGAGGAGAGGGAAGGCTCATTAGGACCGAGCCCTCCCTCTCCTTAGGTGAGTATCTGACTTTTTTGTTTTTAAAACAGTACCCATTCACTTTAAAAAGAAATAAATATGGCAGCCTCTATATCCCTCTCACCTCAGGTTCCCTTTAAATATCACAAAGCAAGCATTTGGGGCTCCTGACCTTCCTCGCTGTTCAATCTGCCTCTACCACCCAATAGTATTTTTAGGGCTGGTTCAGACGGGCATCTGGCAAGCTCTTGCCAGACGTCACGTTCAGATGTCTTACGCTCGGCTTTTGAAGGCTTTTGGGAAGCTTTCAATGCTAGCGGTTCGGGTCCCTGCTCTTCTTTCCCAACGTTTACCGCCTCTGAAAGCAATATGTTGGTTTTGAGACGTGCCAGGCTTTCATGAAATCCTGCAAAAGCAGATGCGGAACGCTCCCATTCGATTGAATGAGATGTTGGTAGATCACAGTAAATGTTGCGCCTAAACGCCGGGAAACCGTCCGTGTGAACCAGCCCTTAATCAGTTACCTCTTCTAATGATCTGTCGGGGCCCGTTCTCACCTGAGCGGGAATCGTGCGATTCCCGCTTATGGCAAACTGCTAGCAGTTTTACGAAAACCGCTACACATAGTAGCAAGTGGCAGTGTTCTGACTGCCGCGTTTGCGGTTATCGATAAGCATGCAGCGGTTTGGTGGGGATTAGCGATCGTGATTAGCGCGCAAAGCACGCTAATCGCGATCGCTCCAAAACCGCTGCAGTGTCCAGTGATTGTTTCGCGTTAATCGCGGGGGAATCACTCCCGCAAAACGCCGGCGGCAATTGCTGGCGTTTTGAGATTATAGGTGTGAATGGGCCCTCAGAGTCTGCAGAGAATTAGTGCCTTTTTTTGTCAGGTGGATGAAACCAAGTGAAGTGGGGGGAATCTTTGTCAACAGCTCTGCTATTCTGAGGGGCCCTCAGTTATACCTGCATGTGTCACACGGGGGGAGAGGGGCCCTCAGTTATACCTGCATGTGTCACACGGGGGGAGAGGGGCCCTCAGTTATACCTGCATGTGTCACACGGGGGGAGAGGGGCCCTCAGAATAGCTGCCTTTGTCACACTGGGGGAGAGGGGCCCTCTGGACTGATGCATTTGTCACACTGGGGGAGAGGGGCCCTCTGGACTGATGCATTTGTCACACTGGGGGAGAGGGGCCCTCTGGACTGATGCATTTGTCACACTGGGGGAGAGGGGCCCTCAGAATAGCTGCCTTTGTCACACTGGGGGGAGGGGCCCTCCGAATAGCTGCATTTGTCACACTGGGGGGAGGGGCCCTCCGAATAGCTGCATTTGTCACACTGGGGGAGAGGGGCCCTCTGGACTGATGCATTTGTCACACTGGGGGAGAGGGGCCCTCTGGACTGATGCATTTGTCACACTGGGGGAGAGGGGCCCTCTGGACTGATGCATTTGTCACATGTATGTAGCCTGCAAAAACCTTATAAACTGTGACCACACTTGCAATTTTGCTTCTCTCCCCCTAAACCACCCCCCCCCCCCCAACAAAAAATAGCTTCTATCTCCATCGGTGGGTGGGTATCCTGCTTTTTGGGGGTTCTACTCTAACTTGTTCTCTGATGCTGGTGTTTTAAATTGGGTGTTGTGCTGTCATTCTCCATCAGGTATGAATGGCTGGACCCCAGTATTAAGAAGACAGAATGGTCTCGTGAGGAGGAGGAGAAGCTGCTGCATTTGGCCAAGCTGATGCCGACACAATGGAGGACTATCGCCCCGATCATTGGCCGTACGGCCGCTCAGTGTCTGGAGCACTATGAGTACTTGCTGTAAGTCTTCACATTCATCCTCCAAATCAATTATATACCTGCTTTTCCCAACTGCTAAGGTACAGGGGACTACTTGTGCAAATCAATGAAGCTATCATGTGCACTCCTTGTTAAATATCTTTGGCCTCAGTTTTTTTTAAGAAAATTTAGATTTTACCTTAAAGAGAACCTGTAAGGAAAAAAAGTGCCCCTAAGGGGTGTTTATCTCGGGAGGAGGAAGCCTCTGGATCCTAATGAGGCTTCCTTTGTCCTCCTGTGTAGGCCTGATCCAGTCCTGGCAATCCCCAAAAATCTGTCGACAACCTTGTCGGTGGATGTGTGCAGTAGCGCTTGCAGCATGTGGTGATGTTTACCGCAGAAATCCAGCGCAGTACCAGCTCCCCCCTCAGGCGGAAATAGCCAACCCCGATTGGGTCTGCAGACACCGTCTCACGCCATGGGCAGTAGAGCGGACCCGATCGGGCTCGGCTATCTACGCTGGAGCCTGAGGGGGGAGCTGGTACTGTGTCTGTGCTGGATCTCAGAGGTACATATTGCTGTCTGCTGTGATCGAGGAAGCCAACACTGGATTGGTGCTGCACAGGGGGATCCATAGGCTTCTCCATCCTGAGTTAAGTGCCCCCAAGGGGCACTTTTGTTTATTACAGGTTTTCTTTAAAAGTGAGACACTGCATTTTCCTAATCAAAAATCAAGCATAGAATACACCAGTTTGGTTCCACCAGGCAGAGTGGCACAAGGAAGCATTTAGGGGTAGGTTTTATTTAACGTATAACTGGGAAAAAGTAGTGGGGCACCATCCAATGAAACACATGAGACCACCAAAACACGTGGGAGCAGCTATGCAATAAACTTCAATACTAATGAGATTATAAATAAATTCAACACGCTCAAATCCTGGGCAAAATGCAAAACTATTTTAGTCCACAACTGCACGTCTATAAAATACAAAAACCCCTACAAACGCCCACCCTGCTATTTCACTTAAAGGGGAACTGAACTAAGAGGTATATGGAGGCTTCCATATTTATTTACTTTTAATCAATACCAGTTGCCTGGCAGCCCAGCTGATCTATTTCTCTGCAGTAGTATCTGAATAACACCAGAAACAAGCATGCAGCTAGTCTTGTCAGATCTGACTTTAAAGTCTGAGATCTGCTGTATGCTTGTTCAGAGGCTATGGCTAATAGTATTAGAGGCAGAGGATCAGCAAGGCTGCCAGGCAACTGGTATTGCTTAAAAGGAAATAAATATGGCAGCCTCCATATACCTCTCTCTTCAGTTGTCCTTTAAAGAGGATCTGTAACTTAAAAAAATCCCCTGTGGGGTACTCACCTCGGTAGAGGGACGCCTCTGAATCCTATCGAAGCTTCCCCCATCCTCCTTGTCCCACGGCGGTCTTGCTGCAGCCCACCGAACACCGGACATTTAAATATTTACCTTTTCGGGTCCGGCGCAGTAGCGCCTCTCCGCTCGGAAATGGGCAGAAATAGCCGATCTCTGTCGGGTCCGCTCTACTGCGCAGTCGCAAGTCTCCTGCGCAGTACAGCAGACAGAGATCCTCCTATTTAGCGCCCCCGCTGGAACTGGGAAATGTACATATTGCACAGCCTGACAGATTGTTGGCTGTGCATTCCATGGGCTGCAGCGAGACCACCGAGGGACACAAGAGGATGGGAGAAGCCTTGATAGGATCCAGAGGCTTACCCCTACCGAGGTAAGTACCCCCCAGGGGAACTTTTTTCATTACAGAGTTTATTTTAACAGTCGGGTGGGAAAGCGGGGTGGGTGTTTGTAGGGAAGAGGGACCACATAATTGTGTCTTCAAGCAAGTCCATTGTGGAATGTCCACTTAGTAGTTATGTGGCTAACAGGCCTTTACCCTCAAGTTCTAGAGACAGTGGGCAGAGTACTACTTTAACTGGTGTGCCAAAGGCAGCCAGGTAGTGCACTCAGATTTTCAATAGATTTCCTGTAGAAATCTTTTGAAAATCTGTGTACAGTGCAAAGCGTGATTTGATCAGATAAATCTCTCTCTGGTCCGATAATGATCTGAGAGGATCTGCTGGCCACCTTGACCAGTGTATGACCAGGTTAAAGTGGCACCAATGTAAAAAAAAAAAAAAAAATGTAATGATTTGTATGTATAGTACTGATAATTTAATAAACAGTAGCAAAAAAAATAGCATCATATTTAAATTTTTAGATATATATACAGTAGCTTTTTAAAAACATTGCATAATTGTGTCATACTGTATTTGCAATTACAAACCACACTCTGTATTTTGAACTTTAAAACAAGCAGAGCTGATGACCCTTTCAACTTCCCTGCAGTAAAAATCTAAATCTGTCTCTGTTTCTTTGATGTATAAGTGCTCCAGAAAGCAGTGACCCAAGTTTGGTCGGAGAGCTCAGAGAAGCTCTTTTGCATAGATAACTGAAGTTTCTTAACTCTTCCCTTACTAGAAACTATCAGACTCCTATCTGTGCTACTAATGTTCTATTAAGTATACACGTACAATTTATATCAAGTTTATTTTCAGTTCAGATTCCCTTTAAGTTATCTATCTGCCTGTACTTGGCAACTGTGCCTGTGTGTCTTTGTATTACCTGCCCACCTTAGACTTGAGGAAGTTTAATGCTTTTTTTCCACCTTTAGAGATAAGGCTGCACAGAGAGACAATGAAGAAGAGGCAGCAGATGACCCCAGGAAACTGAAACCTGGAGAGATCGACCCCAATCCAGAAACCAAGCCGGCCAGACCCGACCCTGTGGACATGGATGAAGGTGCTTTATTCAGCACTCCTTAAGGGGCACTTTGTTCTGCTTTAATAAATTAGACCCTTTATACTGAGGATGTGCTTTTTTTACATATAGAGTATAAGCCTTAAGGTGCGTACACACACACTACTATAGAGAACGACGGGTCCGTCAGACCCTCCCGCTGGGGGGGGGGGGGGCGCGTTCTCCCGACAGTAGAGCGTGTGTACAGTCTGTCTGCAGACTGATAAGGCTGTTTCTGAACGATCTGCTGAGTGGATCATTCAGAAACAGCCTTATCAGCTGTTCCTGAATGATCCGGCAGGGAACGATCGTGCATGCGTGCGCGCGTTCCCTGCTAAACTGCAGCTTCAAGACTTGATGCCAATCGGGGTTAGGCGGTCCTGGGACTGCCGCTGCGGTTACGCCTATAGACGTGACGCGGTTGTTGGGCAGTGAAAGCATGCTCACTGCACTCATTACTGAAGTGGGGAGTGAGTACATTGGCAGTCGTAGTTACTAGGGGCGGGCGTGTAAGTTTGCCGGCAGCATTAGCTATTGGGAGGGGGAGGGGTGTTAAAACATACTTACAGCACTGATTGCTGAAAGACAGAGATAAATTACCAAAGGCAAGATTATAAGAGCTGAATCTTGAGCTGGCCATAGGTAATATTCTGTTTTGCTTAAAAATTTACGTACCTCCACCTTTCATGGTACTTTGCAATGGAGACATGCAACACATAATTTTTTTTTTGTTGTTAACCACTTAATGACATGCTGACTTATAAAGACGTCCTGCTAGAGCCTCTTAATGGCTCCAGGACGTTTTTATAAGTCAGACAGTGCTGCTGCCACTGTGCGCGTGCGCGCTCCCGCGGGTGCACGTGCATTCCCGTGCACGTGAAAATTGTGGAGAAAAAAAAAACAAAAAAGACCCAAAAAAATACACCTTTATTTACAAACGATATATTGTCACCATACTTTGTACTAGGGACATAATTAAAATCTTGTGATAACCAGGGCAAATGGACAGATAAAATGTGTGGGTTTTATGTACAGTAGCAGTGTTTATATTAAAACCATAGGGGATGAAATTGGAGAAATAGTGTATTTTTTCCTTGTATTTCCCTTTTAAAATGCATAGAAAATAAAGTAATTACTGAAAACAAATATCAACCCCAAAAAGCCCAATTGGTGGTGAAAAAATTAGATATAGATCATTTCATTGTGATTAGTAGCGATTAAGCTATTGGCAAATGAAAGGCATGAGCACTGAAAGGTGAAAATCACTGTTGTCCGTTAGGGTAAAAACCGCCTTGGGGTGAAGTGGTTAAAGGGTGACATCGCTGAGTGCTGGTTCACACCACCAGCGCTGTTATAAGCATAAGCGATTTGAAAAGCATGGCGCACAATTAGAAAACACGCATGGCATTACACTCGCTGGTACTTTTTAAATCACTGGCCCTTAGGAAAGCACTGCTAGTGTGAACCAGGCCCGACTGTCCCTCAGCATTTACTTGGAATGTTTCTTCCACTGTCAAGTTCACTTTGACTGGAAGCCACTAAGGCCCGGTTCACACTTGCGTTGAAGTTTGCCAACGGATCTGTGAAAACATATGTGATGACCCGTCGATCGGATCAGTTTTCACTCTGTTTTCCTTCCGCTGCTTCCGTTCTGTTTCCCCACATTCCCTCCAGACCACCAAAGTGTATTTTTCTATTTAGTATGGTCCGTTTCCAGTGCAGCGATTCAGTTCCGTTTCCCTTCCGCTGGCCTCGGCAGTCCAGAAAAATTGGTGCTGCGGGAAGCTTGCATTCCGTTCAGCAGAACGGATCCATTTGAATGGACAGATGTGAACAGATCCATAGGTTAACTTTGGATCCATTTCCATCCTTTTCCTTCCAATCTGGGAACTGTTTTTTTTTTTAAGTCTAATGTGAACCGGGCCTTAACCTAAGGGCCTCCATTTAGGATATGGAAAGAAACTGGCACCTGGAGGAAACCCATACAATCTCTGTGCAGATAGCTTGCTGTCCGGGTAATGTATGAGACTATATAATACTGCGGTTAGGGACAGATTTTCATCGCAATAGCTGATATGTACAGAAGAGTTGGTGCCTTGCATGTCAGTAGATGCCACACCCTTGGTCATACACCCTTTATGCTTTAAACATAGAACAAGCTTATGCTGAATTAGATGAACTTTACATAAGAATAGGTTCTGTTTGATTCTTTGTAATGCTAGGTACAAACAATACAATTTTCTGTTGATTTACCTGCCAGATTCCAACACATCCGATCTTAATTTCAATCAATTTTTTCGGTCGATTTCTGTTCACTTCTATGAAAATTGCTTAAAATCAAGATTGGACGTGTTGGAAAAAATCGATCTGGCAGGTAAATTTAACAGAAAATTGTATCGTGTGTACCTAGCATTACAACTGTAAACTGGGAGGAGAGAAGGCAGGGAAAGACTAGCAGAAAGCTGAAGGGAGCAGTTCTGGCTATATTCAGCCAGCTCTGTCGCCCCTGCTGCCTCTAGGCTCTGGCTCAATATGCCCATTGATAAATCCAGCCCTACATGCAGCTTATCCAGCAGGAAGACCAGAGCAGAAATGGCAAGGCGATATACAGCTCAACCATCACCCATAAGGGGAGACCGCCCAGCCAGTGCAAGCTGATTGTGAAATGGAATAATGGTTGAAGCACAAGGTGAAGAGTAAGGCCTGGTTTCCACTTGTGCGTTTTGTGTCAGATTTTTCTCTGTCAGAAAATTTGCATTGATTTTGCAACTAATGGTGGCGAATGGGGCTGTTTCCATTCAATGCGAATTTTCATTAGCGTTCGTACGCGTGAAAATGTCTGAGGTCCTGTATAATTTTTTCGGACATGGCGTACGATTCGCGTACAATGCTTTGTATAGTCAATGCGAATTTTCGCGTTACTTGCCTGAAAATTCGCATTAGATCCATGGTTACAGGAAGTTGTCAGCAGTCATGACTAAGCTGTTACTAGGCAGATTATGCATATTTAACTAGTGCGAATCTTTGCGTATGAAAATTTGCATAAAAACGCGTACAAATTTACATGCGAATTTTCCAATCGAAAAAATCTTATACGATTTTTTTGCAGGCGAAAATGTCACGCTACAGTGGAAACGTAGACTAGTAAGCTGTCTATAGTCTACAGTCACACTGTATCTTGCTTGAGGACATGAATATGTTTTAGGCTGCAAAAGATAGTCCAGTAAATATGTATGGATGACCTTCTCTTTGCAGATTAGCCCATACACATTGCAGATTGGCCTTTTTTCAAGTAAAGGTGACCATACACTTGTTGATTTTTACCATTGATACCGCCAAATTCAATCACTGCAATCAGATCTTATAAAAATTTATGCCACAAACGATGCCCGATTAATTCTGGTTGCGAAGGCCGGAAAATTTTACTCCATAGGCAGCAGAGCTCTCACCTGTCCTGCCAGTGCGGTTCCTCGGGTGTCCAGTGGCTTTTCTCCATGCTGCTGGACTCCTCTCTGTGT
Organism: Hyperolius riggenbachi; assembly: GCF_040937935.1. Classification (NCBI taxonomy): domain Eukaryota; kingdom Metazoa; phylum Chordata; class Amphibia; order Anura; family Hyperoliidae; genus Hyperolius; species Hyperolius riggenbachi. The sequence goes on from NC_090649.1 coordinate 67,050,547, forward strand.
CTTCTCTCCCTGTCATGTGACACAAGCTGAAGTTCTAACACTAGAAGTTTGGCAGCATACATGCCGGACCTCTAGTGTTTGAACTTCAGCTTTTGTCACATGACTTCAGAAAAGAAGGCACAGGGGGGAGGAGCCCCACAGCATGGATAAAAGCGACAGGACACCGGAGAACGTACGCCGGTGGGACAGGTAAGCGCTCTGCTGCAAGCACCTGGGGAAGCTCAGATGGGGGAGACCCTGCAGCTCCACATCGGCTTAAAGTGAAGTAGCGTATGGCATTTTGCAATTCACCACTGGATAAAGTGGCCATGAAAAAGTGCATGTAGCCCAGTGCTCATCAGAGCAGGTTAGGTTTATACCTGAGAAAGATTTTTCAGCAGTCAGTGGCCATATGTTTTGGCAACTTGTACCATGTGATATTGAGTACTTGGACCTGTTTTGTCTGGTAACGTGCTGTACAGCTGCAAATAAAGAGCATTGTTCTATATAGGAGCGATCTGTCCGGATGGGGCTAGAGGAACTCCCAGGTAGGTATAACACTTGTACATTTAATCATCTCTGGTTCCCTTTAAACAATACGGTTGAGTGGCATCCTGCTGAACTCTTTGGCTGCAGTAGTGTCTGAATCACACCAGAAACAAGCATGGGGTTAATCCAGTCAGAAACATCTGATCTGCATGCTTGTTCAGGGTTCATAGCTATACGTTTTAGAGGGAGAGGCTCAGCAGGCCAGCCAGGCAATCTGCGTTGTATAAAAGGAAATAAATATGATAGGCTTCATATCACTCTCACTTCAGGTATGCTTTAAAAAAAATGCCTGTGTGATACACACATCAAATGCCTTCCATTGTTTGCACTTTTTCCAAAATCTTGAGCACTTTTAGGGCCCATTCCCACGGGTGATTTGCAGGCTTTAGCCCCAGATTTCCATATTGCCGACGGATCGCTTTCGGTTTGAAAAGCGCTAGGGTAATTCAAAGTCTATGGCAGTGATCTCACTGCAGCGATCGCCGGCAATTCATGGAAAATGAAAACGCAATGCATGCAGCGAGTGAAATGTTAAAAAAAAAATCTGGAAATCACAAAATTGTCCAGTGGAAAAAATTCCTGCCACAAAACGCTGGTGATTTTGCTGGTGTTTAGCGATCCCCAGTATGAATGAGACCTAATGGGGCATGACCTTCTTTTTCAGATGAGCTGGAGATGCTGTCTGAAGCTAGAGCGCGTCTGGCCAACACCCAGGGGAAAAAGGCCAAGAGGAAAGCCAGAGAGAAGCAGCTGGAGGAGGCCAGGTAGGTTGCCCTGCTCTCACTGGTGTGCAGGAGCAGTGCAGTAAGTTACAGCCAGTATATGGCACAAGTCATTAGTCTGGTTCACTGATGCCCCTTCTGTGCCCAGGCGTTTGGCGGCTCTTCAGAAGAGGAGAGAGCTGCGGGCGGCGGGGATCGAGATACAGAAGAAGAGGAAGAAGAAACGAGGTGTAGATTATAACGCAGAGATCCCATTCGAGAAGAAGCCGGCTCCGGGATTCTATGACACCTCCGAAGAGAACTACGACGCCCTGAATGCCGACTTCAGGAAGTTGCGGCAGCAGGACCTGGATGGGGAGCTGAGATCGTAAGTCATTCTGTTACCGCTTTATCTATTTTATCCACTGCACATATCCCAGCCAATGCAAATACTTAAAGTGAACCAGAGATGAAATAAACTGAGATAAACAATTTGATCTGTCCTTCTACTCCTAAAAATGACTCTTAGATATCTAAAAGTTTTATTTTATGTATAAACATTTACAAAGCCAGATTTAATGTTTCATAGTCTCTGCTCAATTGCAGTGTCTCAAGACTCCCAGAGTGAAAATACATGAACTGTTGACCTTTTCCTCTCACAGTAAAAAGCGCAGGTATCTGCTTAGGAAAGAGGTTTTATAGCTGTAATTTATCAGTGAGCCGACTGGATCCTGACTGGAGAAAAACTGCTAATTATAAACTCTTTCAGGCAGGGAAACAAGAAAAGGAGCATAACACAAGTGTCTGTATGCTTGCCACTGTATATACACCTGTCCATCTCACCCTGTCACATTTCATCTCTGGTACACTTTAAACACTTGAGGACCGCAGTGTTAAACCCCCCTAAAGACCAGCCTGTTTTTTCCCTAATTGGCCACTGCAGCTTTAAGGCCCGCACAGCACACAAGTGATTCCCCCCTCCCACCAACAGAACTCTCTGTTGGTGGGGTCTGATTGCTCCACATTTGTTTATTTTTTATATAAATATTTATTTACTTTTTAAAAAAATAAAAATAGCCTTTTTTTTTTATTCTTTTCCCCTGCTCCCTCTCTCCCACCGCCAGCCAATCAGGGCAATCAACTGTCATAGGCTTCAGCCTATGACAGCCGATCACTGTCCAGCCTATGGAGGGGACAGCCGTGTCACACTGCTGTCCCCAGTACAGCGCTGCTGCTGATTGCAGCGCTGTACATGTAAATAGACGGCGATTACGCCGTCTAACAGTCTCCCGAGCGGGTATCGCCGCTCGGAGACTGAAGGCAGGTCGGAGCTACTGCCCACCGTCGCCGCATTCTCCTTTTTCCCCGCACTGAGCTTTGAGGGAAGGATAAAGGTGGTGCACACACACAGACTCCCGGAATAATGGTTCCAGGCGCTGCAGTATCCTACACTCTGCACTAGTGCAGAGAATAGATGGGAACGACAGCGCTTGGATCCATTATTAGGTGAGTCTGTGTGTGGCTGCTGCATTTATTCCTCCCCGCTGTGCTCAGAGTCAGTGCGGGGAGGAGGGGGATGCTGGGGGGGAAGAAGATCTAACCGGACTAATATACCGGTTATACCTTCTAATATATAAATATGATTATAACTGAAATAAAAACTTTGACACCCAGATACATCTGTTATGTAAGTAGAGCATGTATTTATCTACTTATGTATGTGTTTTTTTTTAAGGGGGCATTTTGGAGCTAACAGTTGCTCTTTAAGTGTGGTTAAAGAGGAACTTTAACCAGGGATTGAACTTTCTCCCTATCAGTAGCTGGTACCCCCTTTCCCAAGAGAAATCTTTACCTTTTCACAAACAGATCAGGGGGCTCTGTATGGCTGATATTGTGGTTAAACGCCTCCCACAGTGTAATGTCATGACCATGGTCCTGACAGTTTGCTGTCTGTGAACCTTGTTGCATTGTGGGGAAAAAACCACTGCTTTTTCCATCTGCCAAGCAAGCAGTATCTGTGCATAAAACTCTCAGTAATGAACATTCCTTACAAGTCACCTGGCAGAACAAAAGATGTCACCACCAGCGATACATTTTAGATTGTAAATTGGGGAGAGAAAAGATTTTACAATGGACAAATGCTGCCTATATAATCTATAACTTAATTTAGTAAAAAAAAAAAAAAAAAAAAGCAATTTTATTGATTATTTTCACTACAGTTCCTCTTTAAAATGTCTTGAAAAACGGAGCCCTGATCAGTGGAGGATTATACATGCATTATATCTTTTCCCACTTTTGTCAGACAAGCATGTCTGACCCAGTATGTGCTGCATTTATATGAATAGTAAAATTGTCTCCACTTCTACAGTAATAAATTAATGCCATACTCCCAGCATCATGATGACTAAGTGGCTATCGCTCATAGTTTGCAGCACAGTGTCCCCGGTTCGAACCCCAGCCAGGTCAACATCTGCAAGGAGTTTGTATGTTCTCCCCGTGTCTGTGTTGGTTTCCTCCGGGCTCTCTGGTTTCCTCCCACATCCCAAAAACATACAGATAAGTTCATTGGCTTCCCCTATATTGGCCCTAGACTACAATACATACTTTACACCATACATACATACATAGACATATGACTATGGTAGGGACTAGATTGTGAGCTCCTCTGAGGGACAGTTAAGCAACAAGACAATATACTCTGTACAGCGCTGGGGAAGATGTTGGTGCTATATACATTTTAAATAGGGTAATAAAAGTTTGCAGCAATGAAGTCTGTGTCTGCAGAGTGTGCATGGTTTCCCCGTCTTTGTAGGTTCCCCCCGTCTCTTTCAATGCAGCTATGGCGATGCACATGGATACAGATGCCATAAGGGATGCTGTTGCCACGGTGATGACGAACATGCGCACTGGGCTGTCTTGTCAGTGCGGCTGTCCGGCGTTTGTTTCTGGTGTATATATTTACAATTCTTTACAACTTTTAATGGGATCCTGAGCAGTATAAATTTGACTTACCTGGGGCTACCTCCAGTCCCCATAGCTCGCGAGGTCCCCCGGCGTCCTCTTGGTCCCTTCCGTGGTCCCGCTGGCGACTCCGGTAATCCGGCGACTTTGGGTGGAGTAGTGTGTGTGTGTGTGTGTGTGTGTGTGCACCTGGCGCGCCATCACGCCGATCGCTGTTAGTGTCCTGTGCATGCACGGTTCAGGTTTTTGAGAACCACACCGGATGCTTACAGGGACCGGCGTGCTGATGCGCTGGGTGCACGGACTGGCCGCGTATGCCTGATTTCAGCCGAAGTCGCTGGAGTAACAGAGCCGTCAGCGGAACCATGGAGAGGACCCAGAGGATGCTGAGGGACCCTGCGGGCTACGGGCGGCTGGAGGAAGTCCCATGTGAGTCCAGATTCTGTTTGTGTTTGCGGTCCCTTTAAAGCAGCGATGGTTTATTCTTGTGAGCAGTTTCTGTCCTGTTTCTCCTGCATAGATTCCTCTTGAGGGGCATTTCATGCTGAGTATCACGGCAGAAGGTTTGCCTGCTGGACTTCTTATTGGCTTGCATGAGCTCACTGGCTCCAGCCTGCTGACCACCTGACACCCAACTGCTAAATAGTAACCAGCACAACTGTCTTCTTGTTTCAGACCTAACACTCGCTCACATCTCTCTGTGTGGAGAATGAGGTAGATACATGCAGGTTTCGGATCAATCTTCTGGTATTTTTCTTCCAGAGGGTGAACGATAAGGGTATTCTGTAATGTGTGGACAGCTTCTAATGTTGGCTTTGCAAGCCTAGAGCTGTAGAAGTAGGTCTTGGTTTACAGATCACTTTGGTCTAGGAACATCTTTATAATGGTTAGAATTCTGATCTGTAACCTGACTGGGTACACCGGAGGGGGTGGGATCTCTGCTTGTGTATTGCAGAGAGGCCTTGTGACTACACTGAGCAGCTGTGCTCTCCTTTTTTAGTCTGGCTATTTCACACAGTTCACACATGAGCAAGGCAAAACCGGACATCCACCTAGTGTCGTGGCCTGTCTGTGTCCCAGTGTTGTCCTAGGTCAGTGATCTGCAAACTTGGCTCTCTAGCTGTTAAGGTAAGTCCCACAATGCATTTGCCTTTATAAATCATGACTGTGGCTGTCAGACTCCTGCAATGCATTGTGGGACTTGTAGTTCCTTAACAGCTGGAGCTGTCCTAAGTGCTGCTGGCCCAATAACATTTTGTTATAAGCCCTGCCTGTTAGTTTGCAGGCCACAGTCTTAAAGAGAATCTGTATTGTTAAAATCGCACAAAAGTAAACATACCAGTGTGTTAGGGGACATCTCCTATTACCCTCTGTCACAATTTCGCCGCTCCTCGCCGCATTAAAAGTGGTTAAAAACTGTTTTAAAAAGTTTGTTTATAAACAAACAAAATGGCCACCAAAACAGGAAGTAGGTTGATGTACAGTATGTCCACACATAGAAAATACAAACATACACAAGCAGACTGTATACAGCATTCCTTTTGAATCTCAAGAGATCATTTGTGTGTTTCTTTCTCCCTGCAGTTCTCATGCACTGAAGTTTCAGGCTGCTCTTTTTTCTCCTGCAAACAGCTTTGCCCTTGTCTGTAATTCTTCAGTATGTGAAAGCCCAGCCAGCTCAGAGGACGATTTATCCAGCTTGTAAAAGATAAGAGAGAAGAGAGAAGCTGCTCTAATCTAAATAATACACAGGCAGTGTGCATAGATGGGCCTGGAATGGGGAATTCATAGCAGAACCACAACACTGAAGAACTTGGCAGCCTTCCAGACACAGGCTGACAAGTCTGACAAGGGAAAGATACATTGATTTATTACAGAGACTGTGATAGCAGAAAGTGCTGCAGTAAGCCAGAACACATTAGAATAGCTTTTGGAACTTGTAGGATGATAAAAAACAGGATGCAATTTTTGTTACGGAGTCTCTTTAAAGCAAACCTGTGAGGGGAAAAAAACGTTAAATATAGCAAGATCCCCAGTATCTGGCACAGGAGGGGATGATTGCCTTATGCCGGATACGTGTGCTTGAGCAACCAGACAAAAATATCACTAACCCTCCCCCCTTTCCCCGGCACCAGAAGGAACTTACCAATCCTCCTGGCACCATCTTCTACACTTCCTGTAGTTCCCAGAGGCTTTCCTGTGTCTTCTATGCACGAGTCCTGGCATGTCATGTGACCTGATGCTGGCCACATGACATGCAGGGACCCGCACATGGATGCTGGAGGGCCCCTGGGAGCTGCAGAAAGTATAGAAGCCAGCGACCGAAGGATCGGTAAATCGCCTTTAATGCAGAAAAGTACTGCCACCATTATCCCCCTCAGGCATGCCAGTTAGTTGAGACTTCCGTATGGCTGAGTTCTGGATAATGGGGACTTTGCTGTATTTAAAGATAAACTATGACCAAGAATTTAACTTCACCCCAATCAGTAGCTGATACCCCCTTTTACATGAAAAATCTATTCCTTTTCACAAACTGATCATCAGGGGGCGCTGTATGACTGATATTGTGGCGAAACCCCTTCCACAGGAAACTTTGAGGACCATGGTCCTGGCAGTTTCCTGTTGGTGAACCCCGTTGCATTGTGGGAAATAGCTGTTTACAGCTGTTTCCAACTGCCAAAAAAGCAAGCAGCATCTCCTTCCACTGACCTCACCTACCAGTAGTAAAAATGTCACCATGTGATAAATGTCAGAATGTAAATCAGGGAGAGGAAAGATTTTACAATGGGCAAACGCTGACTAAATCATTTATACATAATTATTCTAAAAATGAAGCACTTTTTTATAACATTATTTTCACTGGAGTTCCTCTTTAAAGGACAAATGAAGGGAGAAGAATATGGAGGAATATGGAGGCTGTCATATTTATTTCCTTTTAAAGAATACCAGTTGCCTGGCTTCCTGCTGATCTTTTTGGCTGCAGTAGTGTCTGAATCACACCAGAAACAGGCAAGCAGCTTATCTTGTCCGCTCTGACAATAATGTCAAACCCCTGATCTGCTGCATGCTTGTTCAGAAACTATGGCTAAATGTAATAGAGGCAGAGGATGAGCAAGACAGCCAGGCAACTGGTATTCCTTAAAAGGAAATAAAAATGGCAGCCTCCATATCACTCTCTCTTCAGTTGTCCTTTTAAGTATTCGGAAGCCTGAAGATAGTCTGGAGGCTTTCCAGATCCACTTCAAGCCCACCACTGCTGCCACAGCTCCTGTTTGAGCGCAAGCTTCTACGTTCTGGGCGTGTCCGAGTTCCATCCATGCTCATCCAATAGAATGAAACGCTCACGCACAAAGGAAAAAGCCGTGCAGACGATTTATGGGCAGATCAACAAGAAGATTAGATCTGTTTCTAATCAAATCTGATTGAAGAGATATCTGTTGTGTGCCGTAAACCGTAGGCCGATTCCCGATCAATTTTAGTATGAAACCTTTCGGGAATCGTCCTAGTGACGTCGTCTGCAACCACGTGGGGTGCTTGTATGTGAGGAAGAGGACAGCCAGCAGCACTTACCGTCAGGTAAAGTATTCATGCATGGGGCACATTTTACACTAGGGGTCAGTGCCAGGAGGTTCCGTCGTGTCCGTCGCTCGTCACAATTTCGTTCGCTGTTACCACCACTCACTCGATGGAGCATGTCGGCCCTACTTCTTGCAACATATCCAATCAATACAGTACATGCAACAAATTTTGGATCAAAATCGGTCACATCATCGTTTGGACATGCTCTTGGCGGCACAGGTGGTCAGATGGTTTATTGGCAGTCAAGTCGCCTGATGTATGGCCACCTTAAGGGATCTTTTCCACATGGTAGAACTACATCCAACACATTCTGTGGATTAAGATGGGGGGGGGGGGGGGGGGGGCTTTCCAATGCCTGGCGATTATCCATCTGGCAGCTGCACAGTAGAGAGCAGCCACTACATTCTGATACGTAGAGAGTTGGGGGATCTTCTGCCCAAATGGCATAGTTTGGTCAGAAGGTTTAATAATGCTAATAAAAAAAGGGTCCCGGTTAACATTTACCTTAAAGGTCAGAGAGATCTCTCTAAAACTGTTATCCCAAATATCTCGAATAGGCAGGCAGTGCCACCAACAGTGTGCTGTGTCAATATTTATATCAGAGCAATGGAAACGCTGAATAGAAGTAGACTCAACGTTTAACTTTTTGTTGACTTTAAAGAGACTCTGAAGCGAGTGTCAATTCTCTTTTGTAACCTATATTAATGTTAAGCACAGCTAAACCGCCGCTATCCCGCGTCAAAAGGAGGAGTTGATACCCCCCAAATCCCCTTTCCTACCTCCGGGGAGCGCGTCCTGCTTGAGGCGGAGCTACAGCCATAATCTCTGCCTCAAGCGCATCAATCCCCGCTGATCGCCGCCTCTCCCCCGCCCCTCACAGAGAGGGGCGGGGGAGAGGCGGAGATCCGAGCGGCGATTGACGCGCATGGAGGCAGAGCTACAGCTCATAGCTCTGCCTCCAGGAAGTGCAAAATCCACAACCAAGAAAGTCGTGGATTTTGCTGGGAGGATTTGGGGGGTATTAACCCTTCGTTTTGCCGCTGGATAGCTGCGGTTTAGCAGGGGTTATACTGCTTCACATAACTGCATGGTAAAGTCTCTTTAAGTAACAGTGAGTGTGACTCGTGCCACAATGGGCTGTATTCACAAAACTTCGCATAAATAAGTTATTTATCACTTAATTGATAGAAATAACCTTTCAGCACATTTACAAGCAAAATAATCACTTAATGTAAATTGTTCCCGATTAACTTAATTTCAATATTACGGTTTTTACCTTCATTATATTATATTTTTGCTCTTTGGGAGCTTCAAAAAGGTAACAGAGATAAGGTAAAAACAGAGCAAAATGGGAAAAAGCTTTGTGAATCATGGTCAATGTCGTTTTCTACCCATAATTGAACACTTGTGTTCAGCAGAAGTGACCATCTGACTGTTGTGATTGCAGTGAGAAAGAAGCGAGAGATCGGAAGAAGGACAAGCAGAACATAAAGCGGAAGAAGGAGTCTGACCTGCCCGCTGCCATCCTGCAGACAACCGGCGGCGTCTCCGAACTCACCAAGAAGAGGAGCAAATTAGTTCTGCCTTCCCCTCAGGTTAGTGCGAGTCTCAGCCTCACACGTCAGATTCCAGGGACTTGAGTTAGTAAATGTTTCTCCTGAGTTTGCCCACAGAAGATATTTTCACACCTTGATAAAATGAACCTGAGGTGAGAGATATAAGGTGGCTGCCGTATTTATATCCTTATAAGCAATACCAGTTGCCTGGCTGTCCTGCTGATCCTCTGCCTCTAATACTTTTAGCCATAGTCCCTGAACAAGCATGCAGCAGATCAGGTGTTTCTGACATTATTGTCAGATCTGACAAGATTAGCTGCATGCTAGTTTCTGGTGTTATCCAGACACTACTGCAGCCAAACAGAGCAGCAGGGCTGCCAGGCAACTAGCATTGTTTAAAAGGAAATAAATATGCCAGCCTCCATATTGTTCTCACTTTAGGTTCCTTTTAAAAACACTGTTTCAGTCCCCCATATAACAACCAATGTTTTTGATGGGAGAATTGACGGGTGAGGTGCCAAGTGTGCAATTTTTGGGGAAAAGGAGTCATCCGGATGTGGACAGAGCTAACCGTTATTAAACTCTGTAAAGTGCTGCAGAATATGTCAGTGCTGTATAAATACACAATAATAATATGGTAGGACACTTGACTATGACTATGGTATGATTAGATTGTGAGCTCCTCTGAGGACAATCAGAAAAGGGGGACATACAAAAGAGGGAGGTAATAAAAAAAGTGCTTCATTTTTACAATAATTATGTATAAATGATTTAGTCAGTGTTTGCCCATTGTTAAATATTTTAAATCCCTGATTTATATTCTGACATTTATCACATGGTGACATTTTTACTGCTGGCAAGTGATGTAGCTGCTGCTTCTTTTTTTGGCAGTTGGAAACCGCTGTAAATGGCTATTTCCCACAATGCAACAGGGTTCACAGGCAGGAAACTGCCAAGAGTACGTACTCAGAATTTCTTTGTGGGAGGGGTTTCATCACAATATCAGCCATACAGAGCCTCCTGATGGTCTGTTTGTGAAAAGGAATAGATTTCTCATGTACAAGGGGGTATCAGCTACTGATTAGGATAAAGTTCAATTCTTGGTCTGAGTTTTTCTTTAACCACTTGAGGACCTAGGGCTTTCTACCCCTTAAGGACCGGCCACTTTTTTTCCATTCAGACCACTGCAGCTTTCACTGTTTATTGCTCGCTCATACAACCTACCACCTAAATGAATTTTGGCTCCTTTTCTTGTCACTAATAAAGCTTTCTTTTGGTGCTATTTGATTGCTGCGATTTTTACTTTTTATTATATTCAGCAAAAAAGACATGAATTTTGGCAAAAAAATGATTTTTTTAACTTTCTGTGCTGACAGTTTTCAAATAAAGTAAAATTTCTGTATACATGCAGCGCGAAAAATGTGGACAAACATGTTTTGGATAAAAAAAAACCCATTCAGCGTATATTTATTGGTTTGGGTAAAAGTTATGGCGTTTACAAACTATGGTGCAAAAAGTGAATTTTCCCATTTTCAAGCATCTATGACTTTTCTGACCCCCTGTCATGTTTCATGAGGGGCTAGAATTCCAGGATAGTATAAATACCCCCCAAATGACCCCATTTTGGAAAGAAGACATCCCAAAGTATTCACTGAGAGGCATGGTGAGTTCATAGAAGATTTTATTTTTTGTCACAAGTAAGCGGAAAATGACACTTTGTGAGAAAAAAAAAAAAAGTTTCCATTTCTTCTAACTTGCGACAAAAAAAAATGAAATCTGCCACAGACTCACCATGCCCCTCTCTGAATACCTTGAAGGGTCTACTTTCCAAAATGGGGTCATTTGTGGGGTGTGTTTACTGTCCTGACATTTTGGGGGGTGCTAAATTGTAAGCACCCCTGTAAAGCCTAAAGGTGCTCATTGGACTTTGGACCCCTTAGCGCAGTTAGGCTGCAAAAAAGTGCCACACATGTGGTATTGCCGTACTCAGGAGAAGTAGTATAATGTGTTTTGGGGTGTATTTTTACACATACCCATGCTGGGTGGGAGAAATATCTCTGTAAATGACAATTTTTTTTAATTTTTTTTACACACAATTGTCCATTTACAGAGGTATTTCTCCCACCCAGCATGGGTATGTGTAAAAATACACCCCAAAACACATTGTACTACTTCTCCCAAGTACGGCAATACCACATGTGTGGCACTTTTGTGCACCCTAACTGCGCTAAAGGGCCCAAAGTCCAATGAGTACCTTTAGGATTTCACAGGTCATTTTGCGGAATTTGATTTCCAGACTACTCACGGTTTAGGGCCACTAAAATGCCAGGGCAGTATAGGAACCCCACAAATGACCCCATTTTAGAAAGAAGACACCCCAAGGTATTCCGTTAGGAGTATGGTGAGTTCATAGAAGATTTTTTTTTTTTGTCAAAAGTTAGCGGAAAATTGATTTTTATTGTTTTTTCACAAAGTGTCATTTTCCACAAACTTGTGACAAAAAATAAAATCTTCTATGAACTCACCATACTCCTAACGGAATACCTTGGGGTGTCTTCTTTCTAAAATGGGGTCATTTGTGGGGTTCCTATACTGCCCTGGCATTTTAGGGGCCCTAAACCGTGAGGAGTAGTCTGGAAATCAAATTCTGCAAAATGACCTGTGAAAGCCTAAAGGTGCTCATTGGACTTTGGGCCCTTTAGCGCAGTTAGGGTGCAAAAAAGTGCCACACATGTGGTATCGCCGTACTCGGGAGAAGTAGTACAATGTGTTTTGGGGTGTATTTTTACACATACCCATGCTGGGTGGGAGAAATACCTCTGTAAATGACAATCTTTTGATTTTTTTACACACAATTGTCCATTTACAGAGATATTTCTCCCACCCAGCATGGGTATGTGTAAAAATTCACCCCAAAACACATTGTACTACTTCTCCCGAGTACGGTGATACCACGTGTGGCACTTTTTTGCACCCTAACTGCGCTAAAGGGCCCAAAGTCCAATGAGCACCTTTAGGCTTTCACAGGTCATTTTGCGGAATTTGATTTCCAGACTACTCCTCACGGTTTAGGGCCTGTGAAATGCCAGGGCAGTATAGGAACCCCACAAATGACCCCATTTTAGAAAGAAGACACCCCAAGGTATTCCGTTAGGAGTATGGTGAGTTCATAGAAGATTTTATTTTTTGTCACAAGTTAGTGGAAAATGACACTTTGTGAAAAAACAATAAAAATCAATAAAAATCAATTTTCCGCTAACTTTTGACAAAAAAAAAAAAATCTTCTATGAACTCACCATACTCCTAACGGAATACCTTGGGGTGTCTTCTTTCTAAAATGGGGTCATTTGTGGGGTTCCTATACTGCCCTGGCATTTTAGGGGCCCTAAGCCGTGAGGAGGAGTCTGGAAATCAAATTCCGCAAAATGACCTGTGAAATCCTAAAGGTGCTCATTGGACTTTGGGCCCTTTAGCGCAGTTAGGGTGCAAAAAAGTGCCACACATGTGGTATCGCCGTACTCGGGAGAAGTAGTACAATGTGTTTTGGGGTGTATTTTTACACATACCCATGCTGGGTGGGAGAAATAACTCTGTAAATGGACAATTGTGTGTAAAAAAATCAAAAGATTGTCATTTACAGAGGTATTTCTCCCACCCAGCATGGGTATGTGTAAAAATACACCCCAAAACACATTGTACTACTTCTCCCGAGTACGGCGATACCACATGTGTGGCACTTTTTTGCACCCTAACTGCTCTAAGGGGCCCAGAGTCCAATGAGTACCTTTAGGCTTTACAGGGGTGCTCACAATTTAGCACCCCGCCCACTTGCCAGGACAGTTAACAAACCCCACAAATGACCCCATTTTGGAAAGAAATACATAACAAGGTATTCCATGAGGGTAATGGTGAGGTCATTGAAAATTTGATTTTTTTGTCACAAGTAAACGGAAAATGACACTTTGTTAAAAAAAAAAAATAAAAAAAAAATTCTGCTAACTTGTGACAAAAACTAAAATCTTTTATGAACTCACCGTGCACCTCACATAATACTTTAGGGTGTCCTCTTTCCAAAATGGGGTCATTTGTGGAGTCTGTCCTGGCATTTTAGGGTCTCTGCAATCATTACATGTATGGCCAGTATTAGGAGTTTCTGCTATACTCCTTATATTGGGTATACAAGTAATGCACTCTGGGCTGAAAGGAAAAATGAACGGCAAACATACCTTGCTCCACATCAATGGCAGTGATAACCTCAGGAGAGAGACACCCCGTGCCACCCTGCACTCAGGGTGAGCCACCAACTTATGTGACTGGGCCTCAGAACTTTAGTATACAGCATTATGCCTGTAGGATACAGCAATATGCCTGCCAATAGAGATGACTCTGTGTGGCATTAAAGCATCATCATAGGCCCAAATCACATATAAACCGGGGGTGTCCACACTCAAGGGAAATTCAAACATGCCGTCTTATATCGCCAACCCAGGACAGATCAGCAATATCAAGCATGGAAACCGATCCTTCTTCCCACTTTTATGCTTACCCGTTTGGTCTTCAAGCTTACCTCTCCTCTCCCTGCGACAATGTGCAAAAGACCACTGAGTGTGTGCCTACTCCTGTGTCTGGAGTTCCCTAGGTTCTAATAGTGTACCTGCTCGTGGTACCTCTCAAAACACGGCCCTACGCATAGGCCAGGCTGGTCAGGACAGCGGGGACAATAAAAACTGGTGTCATTCCTTCTTCCAGTCCTGCTGCAGACACAACGTTTTCTTCGGATGCGTTGACCTGGGGCACACGGAATCTGATAGGCGTAATGCCTACCATGCAGTCGGCTAGTTGCATCTGGGGGGGGGGGGGGCCTGGCACCTCCTGGATACAGGATGTCCAGAATGATCTGTTCCTGAAATTGGAGGAAAGATCCAGTTCTCCCAGCCTTACTGTAGAGAACAAAGCTGTTGTAAACTGCCAATTGAATCAGATAAAAAGACACTTTCTTATACCAGCGTCTTGTTTTCCGGGTCATTAAATAGGGCGCTAACCTCTGGTCATTGAAGTCCACCCCTCCCATGTTGACATTATATTCGTGGACGACAAGGGGCTTTTCAATGACCTTAGTTGCCCGTTGAATTTGGACTGTCGTGTCTGTGTGAATGGTGGACAGAAAGTAAACGTCCCTCTTGTCCCTCCATTTCACCGCGAGCAGGTCTTCAGTACGCAAGGCGGCCCTCTGCCCCCGTTCAAGTCTGGTGGTAATGAGCCGTTGGGGGAAGCCCTGGCGACTAGGCCGCGCAGTGCCACAGCATCGGATTCCTTCTAACTTTAAGTGCTGAAAGAGGGCCACACTTGTGTAATAATTGTCCACAAAAAGATGGTACCCCTTCTGGAACAAGGGTGACACCAAGTCCCACACAACCTTTCCACTGCTCCCCAGGTAGTCAGGGCATCCGACTGGCTCCAATTTTTAGTCTTTTCCCTCATAGACCCTAAAACGACATGTATAGCCTGTGGCCCTTTCACAGAGCTTATACAGTTTCACCCCATACCGGGCGCGCTTGCTTGGGATGTACTGTTTGATGCCAAGGCGCCCGGTAAAGCGTAAGAGGGACTCGTCTACGCAGATGTTCTGTTCAGGGATATAAGCATCTGCAAATGTTGAGGACAGGTGGTCTATGAGGGGCCGAATTTTGTGGAGCCGGTCATAAGCAGGGTCTCCCCTTTCATGACAGGTTTCGTCGTCGAAGTGCAGGAAGCGCAGGATGGACTCAAATCGTGTCCTGGACATGGCAGCAGGGTACAAGGGAACATGATGTACTGGGTTCATAGACCAATACGACCGCAATACATTCTGTTTCATTAGTCCCAAGTGAAGGATAAGGGCCAAAAAGATTTTAATGTCGGAAACTTGGACTGGTTTCCACCCGAAAGGCTGGGCATACATGCTCTCCGGGTGCTCGGTGATGAATTGTGTGGCTTTACGGTTGGTCTCAACCACAATTAAGTCCAATAGAACCTGGGTGATGAACAGCTGCAAAAATTCTAGGGCCGTTCCTAGATGAGCTGTCGCCACCTGGACTCCAGACTGGGCGGTGAAAGGGGGCACTACGGGTGCGGCGGAATCAGGGGATTGCCAATCTGGTTGTGCCAGCACCTCTGGCAGTCTATGGGTACTACGGGCCCATCTTCTTCTTGGTGGCTGCGACGGGGGTACTACTGCACTTGCCACCGTACCAGTTTCAACTTCCATGCTGACGCTCACCACTTCGCCAGGGTCTACGGAAGCACTGGCACTAAGTCCAGGAGATGCTGCTGGTGCCTGCCTCACCAAGAAAACTATCAACAGCGCTAGCACCACCCTGCTGCCCTTGAGGCGGATCCTGCGCCACCTGCGGTCTAACGACTTGGGGTCTGGTACGCCTGGCTCTAGCCGGGACCATAGCCTCATCATCACTATCGGTCAGGGAACCACTGCTTTCTACAGGTTCAAATTCGGACCCGGAAGATTTGACGGATGATTCTTCCCAAAAGAACT
The DNA here is from genome assembly GCF_040937935.1 of Hyperolius riggenbachi. Taxonomy (NCBI): domain Eukaryota; kingdom Metazoa; phylum Chordata; class Amphibia; order Anura; family Hyperoliidae; genus Hyperolius; species Hyperolius riggenbachi. Next base: position 67,066,404 of record NC_090649.1, read on the forward strand.
CATCCGACTGGTCCATGTACCTGTATACCTCGTCATCGGAAAGCCCCCTTCTTGCCATTTTGGATTGCTAAATTTATGGGGTTTTCCTCCGAGACTACCCAGAAAAAAAGAGCACCTACCTAGCAAAAAGGGAGTATTTGAGAGGTATTGGGGTTGGTGGGAAGTGGGGTCTCAGAGGCAATCAAACAATCACGGGACAATCAAATACAATTACAGCACAATCGACTCCAATCACAGCACAATCAAATCTGATGCACTCGGAAGGTGATGGGGGGAGGGTGGGATTGGGTGTGGCGGGAAGTGGGGTCTCAGGCAATCAAACAATCACGGGGCAATCGAAGCCGATCACGGGACAATCAAATACAATTACAGTACAATCGACTCCAATCACAGCACAATCAAATCTGATGCACTCGGAAGGTGATGGGGGGAGGGTGGGATTGGGTGTGGCGGGAAGTGGGGTCTCAGGCAATCAAACAATCACGGGACAATCGAAGCAGATCACGGGACAATCAAATACAATCGCAGCACAATCAAATACAAGCGCAGCACAATCGAATACAAGCGCAGCACAGTCAAATACAATGCACTTGGACGGTGATTAGGGGGGGGGGGGGTCTGAGGGCGATTTGAGGGGGTGGGGGGTTGATCAGGAGCCCGCACGGGGCAGACTGAGTCCTGATCTGATGAGAGGCAGACACAGGGGGTTACTGATCAAAGATCAGTTAGTGATCGCTGGGGAGGACAGATGTAAACAAAGAGCAGGGGATGTAATCAGGCGGGGGGTATGAGGGCAATCGAGGGCCTGGGCAGGTGATCGGTTACCCCCGCGGGGCAGTTAGGGTCTGCTCTGATGGGTGGGGGTGCTGAGGGGTGATGGACAGGTGATCAGAGGGGGATCAGAGGGGGATCAGGGGGTAAGGTAGCTGTATACAGATGTATACAGGGGGGTAGTCTGGGATGGGGTCTGGGGGTGATCTAAAGGTAGGGGGGGGGATCAGGGGTGACTAGGAGGCAGTTAGGGACCTAAACTAAGGGGCAGCGTCGCTAGTTAGTGGCAGGTGGGGGGGGGTGGGGGTTTTGCAGGGGTGCAAGGGTGCTGGCAGGGGTCTGCTGGGGTGATCAGGGGGGGTATGAGGCCTGGGGTGGGTGATCAGGGGGCTGTAAGGCAAAAAAAAAGGCTGTGTGCTTGTACTTACAAAGTGCTTCCTCCTCGCTAGTGGTCTCTGCAACAATGAGACCACGAGGCGAGGAGGAAGCACGTATAAGGCACTTTGTTTACTTAACAAAGTGCCTTATACATTCCGATTGGCTAATTTCACGGATTCCTCCGCTCGCCGGCTCTGCTAAGTGGCCGGCGAGCAGAGGCAAAATGCCGGGCTTCCGACTCCCGGCGGAGGATCGCGTCACTGATGACGCGATCGCTCCGCCCATGCCCCTACAAGGACCGCCGCCATTTGTCAATACGGCGGTCCTTGCGGGGTGCACTTCCCGGCCGCCATTTGTCTATACGGCGGTCGGGAAGTAGTTAAAAGAAGCCACTAAAATATGAAAAGAGGAAGGGGTCATGGGGTAAGCCTGATGCCGCATACCTGTGCTCACCGGTTGCTTGAGCAACCAACCGCAATAGTGCAAACCTTAAATACTTACCGGGCCTCTAGGGATGTGTAGCAGCCTTCCTGTACCTCCTCTCTGGCTCCCAGTTTTCCCAGTATACGGAAGGCGGAGTCTCTGCTGACCCACATCAGGGCAGGTGCCACGCCGGCTTCCGTACACTGACGCCGGTAGCCACTAGGGGCCTGCAAGGAGATACAAGAATACTGCTACACATCGCTGGTGGCTCTGTAAGTATTTTACTGCATGCCAGCATCCCCAAAAAGCCCACCAAAAGAGGCCCCCGTTATCCCTCAGGCATGCCGGTTAGTTGAGACTTCCGATTGCCTGAATTCCAGATAACGGGGACTCTGCTGTCCTTACATACGTATGTAATGTACTGTCCACATGTTGATTTCAGTGAATTTTATATAGTAAATAAAAAGAAAACTATTGCAGACATTTTCCATCTTTACTGCCTCTGACTGAAACAAATTCTGATGTCATATCCTCCTTTTTTTTTTTTTTTTTTTTTGTTCTCCTTTGCCTGAAATGCTTTATGCATTGTCCGCTCTCCTCCCCACTAAGCTCTGTAAGAACTGCACAGTCATATCTAGCTTGCTTTGTAAACACATGTGAGCAGAGCATAAATAGGATTTCAGCAGCTTCTGCAGAGGGGTGAGGTGATTTAGCTTCTATTTTTCTTGAAGGGAGCAGGAATGTGGGAGTGGAAGAAGGGAAGATGACAAGGCTTTTTTAGCTTCACTCTCTCTGGCAATGTACAAGAAAAGAGCTAGGAGGGACTGAGATAAGATTCATTGCAGCAGACACATTTATGATTATATTGAAATGCTTGCAATGCAGACTTCATGTAGACTACTTCATAAACACAGAGCTGTGGTTAATTGGATTTTGATTTTGTCGCTGACAATCCAATTCTAAGTGACCTAAAAACCGTTAGATACACCTGAAGATGAAAGGCTCTAGATCCATGAAGCCATTCCGGTTCTCTCTTCATCTCCAGTCCCCACGCAGAGCGGAGCAGTGCTTTTCAGCGCTGCTAGAATTGGGTGCACCCGGCGCCACCATAGACTATAATAGAAATTACATCTATAGCGGCGCTCAGTGAGTAACGTCGGTGCCGTCAGAAGACTGAGCTGAAGTTGCTTAAAAAACACAATTTGTTGGAAGCCGAATTATATCATTCCCCACCATCCATGGCGGCCTGGAGGGGGAATAGTAATTTACGCCACCAGGACTTGTGCAGCAGCTGGATCAGCCATATACCGGCTGAATCCTGTGCCCAAGTCTCATGGCGCCGATTTCATATGTATGCCACGCAGAGCCCCTGTGAACTACTTCAATTAGCTTAGGGGAATACGTTTTTGGCCCTCTTCAGGCAGCCTTTGGAAGCAGTCACGTCCCATAAGTACTTCTGAAGACAAGCTGATGCGTACTGCACACGCGAGAGTCCTGGCTTATTCTCTTATTCACACTTATTCTCTAAAACTGTTCATCAATGCTGAATGTGTGCAGAGTCCATTGAGCACATTGCATCCATTCAGAACTGTGCAGCTACAGAAACCAATGTGCAAACTATTTCTGTGCTCCATTCTCCTAACTGGCTTTGTCACCGCCCCTTGCAAACACCTTCAGACATTGTACTGTACTGGGACTCTACAGTGAATCGCAATGCATGGATGGAAACATCACTGTGCTGTCTGTGCACATTCTGATGTCCCTGTAGATCGCATTGCATTACGCTTCCAAAAAATGTGAGTAGGTTTCTCCACCCACAACTCCAATGTCAGAGCAGAACAGCTGGATACAAGTGACACTCTCTACATTGCTGTATTTGCCAAAAAGCAGTATAGGAAATGCTGCTGTTCAATGAATATATCCACGTAGCAAGACCTGGGCCCATTTTCACTGGGATGCGGAGTTCCACTTTATCTGTCTGCAGAGTTGTAGTCTTATATGTTTGTACAGTATGGGATAAAATGCCCACCTTACCTTGTCTTCTGTTTTCAGATATCGGACGCAGAGCTGGAGGAAGTGGTGAAGATCGGTCAGGCCAGCGAGCTTGCCCGACAGACAGCAGAGGAGTCTGGGATTACCAACTCTGCCTCCAGCACACTACTGTCTGAGTACAATGTGGCTAATAACAGTATTGCCCTCAGGACACCCAAAACTCCTGCTGCACAGGACCGCATCCTGCAGGTAACCCAGACGTGGCTGAGTCTTCAGTTATTTGTATTACGGTATGAATATCTCATTGTGGTACACGTGAGAGGTGGTCGTTGTCAGCTACCTAGGCTGGGTTTCATATAACGTGTGTATGAGGCCTTTGGCCCCTTTTACAGGTATTGCTGTACAGGACAATATAATTCAACCTTAACACCCTTTCTTTCTTCCGAGTGCTTTTCTTGCCCATGGAAATGCCTAGACTGGAACAAAGGAATTAAAGAGCAAATTCAGCCTAAGGTCGCATTCACAGTGGGACGTTCTTGTCCTTCGTTATAAAGTCATTATAACGCAGGTTAACGCACTGTAATGTTAAGCCTATGCCACATTCACAGTGTGACGTTAACATCGCTTTGTAAAATGTTGCGTTATGGTAACTCACTGCTTGCAGTGCGCTACCTCTAAATGCAGACGTTACGCAGATACAGAGAGGCATGCTTTTCATTGCCTGTATGCTTCACTGATACAGTGGCATACTGTATGCCATGGTAACGCAGTGTTAATGTGCGTTACAACCCTTTTTTTGCATTGGGTTGTAATGCTGCGTTGCGACTTTAACGTCAAATTACAACACAATGTCCCATTGTGAATCAGCCCTAAGGCCTCTTTCAGATGAACGGCTGAACTACGTTTTTGTCTGGCACTGTTCTGGAGCTAAAGTGCTTATTTACACGTTTTAAAGGAAATCTGTAAACAAAAAACAACTGCCCGGAGGGAGGGGGGGGGGGTGTACTTACCTCTGGATCCTAATGAGGCTTCCCTCGTCCACGTCACTCTCCGGGTTTCAGCACAGAAAGCCCCCAAACACCACGTGTGGCAATATTTACAATGTGCGCAGCCGCATTATCAGGTCTCCGATCGGCTCAGGTGGTAATAGCCGAGCCTGATGGGGGTCCGCTCTACTGCGCAGGCGACTCGCACCTTCTGTAGAGTGGACCCGGTCAGGCTCTATTTCCGCCTGAGCTGATCGGAAACCTGATACTGTACAGGAGAGCAAATTGTAAATATTTCTGTGCACAGCTTGTGGGGGCATTTGTGGGGGAGCCAGCGCTGGATCCCTGAGGCTCAAGAGGACGGGGGAATCCTCATTAGGATTTTCAGGCTTCTCCCTCCCAAGGTAAGTACCCGATAGCATAGGGGCACTTTTTTTCCCTTACAGATCAACTTTAACCTTTCCTGGACCGACACAGTACGAATCTACGTCCAGCAGGTAGTGCCGCGGCCCTGACTGGCTGTAGACTCTACATCGCATTGACTGTGCATTACCACCAATCTCGCCGCTCTCTCCCCATCGCCATTTGCTCGCCCTGCCATCTATATGACGGCAGAGCTCTGTGAGCAGGTCAGCAGTCGTTTTCATTGGCTCCTGGCCCTGTCATCACTGTAAGCCAATCCCATTGGCTTACTTTGATTGACAGGGTCAGGAGCCAATGAAAGCGGCTCCTGACTGGCACACAACGCTCTGCCGCCATACAGATGGCAGAGAGAGCAGCCTGCGGCGGGGACAGGCCGGTGGGAGTGGTGGATTTTTGCGGTGATTATTCGGGAAGCAGCCTCTGTACCAGCAGCCTCTGGTCCTTACGGGGGCAGAGGCTGCTGGTACCGAAGTGGTTAAATAAGTAGCCAATTGGAAGTGGTTGTAACACCACACGTGTCAGCATTACCTGGCGGCAGTCAATCATGACCTGTCTCGTCTACACATGTAGCTGTGTTTAGATGTGACTGCCTGGGCGAGGGGTTGTCTGTCCCGCATCGGTAACAAACACCTGGCTGGTGCAGGAGAGCAGCTACAGCAACCTGCCAGGTTATTTCCTTCCAAATCCCTCCCCTAGCCCTGTGTATGCTGACTTCCGGTGCATAGCCCCGCCTCCTTGCAGAATAGCGCCATGGCATTTTCTCTACTCGAGATAAAGCGCTGTGGCTTTTTTCTGCGAGGGGGCGGCTGGTGGACACGGGATTAAGGGAGGGATTTAAAGAAACGCTACTGTGGATCCTTAAACTATTCCCAAGAGTCTCCATTGCCCGTCTCCCTAAGTACTACCTCCTTTGTGTTATAAACTCCCACATCTTAGCACCCCCCAAGCAACTACTATATCGTAACTTGCTATTCTACGCCAAGAAGTTAATTACCCTACACTGGAATCAGCCAACTCCACCTACGGCAGCAGAATGGGTTACCTATATTAACAAAGAAGTCCGCATCCTCAAAGAGGTTTTTGAAAGGCGTGGAGCTAATAAAAAATTTGAAAAAATCTGGTTTCGTTGGCTAGACGCAACCAACTTGCACCTCAGTTAGGTCAAAAGAAGAATTTGGTGTATCTGTGATTATCAGATACTACCTCCTGAACAATATCCTGTCGGGGGGGGGGGGGGGGTATCTTTGCTCTGCTGCAGCTGTATAGTTGTATAGGAATGTTTCTATGTTGTTATAGTTGTTCAGGCTGACTGTTTCAGCCTGTGTTGTATATTAAAATGCAAAATTTAATAAAAAAATTTGACTTTAAAAAAAAAGAAACGCTACTGTGAAGCAGTTATCCATATCCGTCTCACTTCATGTATCCTTGTACTGTGGTAACCAGTAATGGCCATTCAGTTGGCATAGTGACGGCCCTGTTTAGAACCCGTTGCATATCCGTCATATCCAAGTTTCTTACCTCTAGTGGAGTGTTACACGTCAGCAAGGGTGAGAATCTCTATTGTAAATCTGATTTTTTTTTTTTGTTGTGCATTTCAGGAAGCGCAGAACTTGATGGCACTCACCAACGTTGATACCCCTTTAAAAGGCGGGCTGAACACGCCCCTGCACGAGAGCGATTTCACTGGGGTGACTCCACAGAGACAAGTAGTGCAGACCCCAAACACTGTGCTCTCCACACCATTCAGGTAAGAATGCTGGCTTTTGTTTGTTTGCAGCATGTGCATCATGCTGATCCGGCAGCTCATTCTCTCACGGTAGCCATGGTAGCAAGGCAAGGAAAAATAAACTTGTTTAATAACCAGGTGACTAATCTGTCTGGAGAGTACTGCATAAAGGCTGTAGTCACCAACCAACTGCATTGCATCTCACAGCCAAGCAAATCAAGCAAGGGCAACTGTTAGCTCGGACAGATCTCTTGCTAATGGCAACATCGGCAGATGCCTGTACCCTGACACATTTGGTGCGTCCTAACCATGGCCAAGACCACCCTTCAAGGCTGCTTCAACCAAGAATATAGCTTGTGTATGGTTACCGTATGACCCCATTTAGCGATCATTAGCTGCACAGCAAATGCCACTGTAAAGCTCCGTAGACCACGGTCATTGGGGAAACTAGCAATGCCTGTCGGGTAACAAGTGAAATCCGTCGGCGTAAATTTGAATTCTATGACAGCACAACTGCGGATTGACAAAGCTTGAAAATGAGGACCCGGAAGTGCAGAATTCGCCACACGTAAGTGGATCGATCATTTTGATATCGTTCGGTACGAACAAGTTTCAGCAATTAACGTACAAACCCATCTGCCAGGATGAATTGGTCTACATGGATGATAATTGCTGTCTTTTGCAGTTGTTGGGTTCTCGGGCTGACCCATAGTTTTTGTTTCTGAGGAGAGCGGTCTAGCGTGAGTATGGAGCGTAACAATTGACAAACCATAGATAAGGGTAACATTAATTGAGAGTGTGAATGAGGCTTTTAAAATGATTCACAGCCGGTCAGTAAAGTGCACTGACTGCGCACCCTCATCTAAAGAAAAGGTACTTTTCCGTCAGCCGGGCGCAACCGCTAGGTGGCGCTAATTACTATTCCCCCTCCAGGCCGCCATGGATAGTAGGAAAAGATGTAACTGCTGCCTGGAGTTACATCTTTCTCTACTATCCATGGCGGCCTGGAGGGGGAATAGTAATTAACGCCACCTAGCGGTTGCGCCCGGCTGACGGAAAAGTATATAGGAAAAATCATCCTGAATACCTCTTACTATTGATCACCAGCAGTCATGTGACTGGTGCTGAGCGCCAATAGTTGAACACACTAGATGTTTCTGAGTGTGCTGAGGTAGGAGAGGCGTGGCCAAGCTGATGCTTGCCACACGTTGCAGTCAGCACATGGGGAGGGTGTGAAAAGCCTGCCACTCAAGTAGAGGTGGCAGGAGCAGATATCAGGCGTGTGGTGTTTGGGGAGGGGGAGTGGTCTAGTTTAATTAGAAAAAGAGGAATTCCTGAAGGCAGGGTCAAACTTACAAAACCTTCGGTCACCAGTCCGCTTCTTTTTCTGCAGCTCCCAGCTGCTCTATTGCATCCACTCTGCACAGTTCCCCATGCGTCACGTGATACGGGTCAGGTGACATGTCGAAAGCAGTACAAAGATGCAGAAATGCAGCTGCAGGAAGTGAAGAGGACTGGCGACCGGACGTTTTGTAAGTTGTTTCTGTTCCGCCCTGCTCTGCAATGCGCCCCCATAGCTCTGGTTAGTTTAGACTTCAGAATTGTTGCGTTTTGGGTTAATAAGGGCTTTACTGTATTATTATTTGGTTTGCTCGAAGTATTGAAATGCCTTTTTCTTTGTTGTATGTGAATCATTTAACCACGAGTAAATCTTCTTATCTTCTAGAACGCCCTCACAGAGCTCGGAAGGTTTAACCCCTCGTGGTGGCATGACTCCGAAGCCCGTCATAGGTGCCACCCCAGGCAGAACGCCACTGCGGGACAAGCTGAACATAAATCCAGAGGATGGATCTGTAGATTATAATGACCCCTCTTACATGAAACAATTGGTAAATTTAAATATTTTTTTTATACCAGAATATAATATAGCCTAGCCCAGGCCCTGACCCATTAAAGCTTGTGTTTAAAAGTTCTGCCTATGCCATACATGTCAAACTCCGGCCCGTGGGCCAATTCTGGCCATCAGGGCAATTACATTTGACCCTCAAGTGGTTTCCTCACTTTGCACTATATTTGGCCCGCTCTAGACCACCAGGGAAGCTATATTGGAGGTGAAGCCCCAGATCACCAGGGAAGCCATATGGGGCAGGAAGGGGGAAAGCACTAAACACTAGGAAACTGTATTGAGGAGGGTGGGGGCCTCTAGACACCAGGGAACTGTATAGGGGTTGGAGGAGGGGTGTCAGCTCGGCATTAGACACCTGGGAACTTTTTTAAGGGAAGAAGGTGACCAGTAGACATTGAGGTCGGCCCATGACTAGGTCCCAGCGTACAATTTCGTCCCACTTTGTATTTGAGTTTGATAACCCTGGTCTATGCCAACTTACTTTGTATTTATTATCAACTTTTGGTAACCTTACAGTTTGTACAAAGGGCAAAGTTTAGATTCATTTTTCAGGTAAAAATGGGTGGCCACTTATTAAATTGAATCAGTTGATATTTGACTATAAACAATTTAAGCTTATTTGAGGCTGGTACATTTTTACCTGCTTGTGACTGCACAGTCCTGCTCTGCACAAGAGGAAAAAAAAAGCAGTGTGCTGCTGAGGATCAGTGGAGCTGTCACGTAAAAGCTCTTTTGCTTATTTTGCTTTCCAGACAGTCCTATCTGTTATCTGTACATCAAAGAAAATTCCCCCCCCCCCCTTTTTTTAACAGAATTTTTTTTTTTTAGCAGTTGTGAGTGCGGCAAATCAATAGGTGCAGACGGGAATATTTTAGCTAATTCTGCTTTAGCTGACATGCAACTAAATGGCTAAATACAGAGTTGGAACAGATTCAATAGATGTAATTCTACTTTTATTTACATTTATTATTTATTCTTATGTATGAAGCACACCTGCTACACTTCTTAGCCAGACAGTGCCCCCTTTCCCTAAATGTCTCTACCCCCAGGTTTCTGTGTCACTTTCTTGCTTCCAGCCTGTATAATGTAATATACTGGGAGGCCACAGTTGAAGGCTCTTCCGGTTTAAGTTTCACTCCTGTCTTGACTTCTGCATTATGTTTCCACCCAGGAACGAGAATCTCGGGAACATCTTCGTCTTGGTTTAATGTCTCTGCCAACTCCGAAGAACGACTTTGAAATTGTTCTGCCCGAAAATGCAGAAAAGGAGCTGGAGGACAGAGACAACGAGGAGTCATTTATAGAAGATGCAGCTGATGTGGAGTCTCGCAAACAGGTGGGTGTAATGTACATAACTGCACAGGAAGTAGTTAGTGTGACTAGTGCTTTATCAAGGATGTGTGATCTTATAATGGGAAGTTCTCCTGACCATCCTCCCTTTTTTGCCATTTAAAGGGAACCTAAACTGAGAGGCCCATGGATGTTTCCTTTTAAACAATACCAGTTGCCTGTCAATCCTGCTGATCTCTGTGGCTGCAGTAGTGGCCGAATCACACACCTGAAACAAGCATGCAGCTAATCCAGTCTGACTTCAGTCAGAGCACCTGATCTGCATGCTTGTTGAGGGGCTGTGGCTAAAAGTATTAGTGGCAGAGGATCAGCAGCAATAATATTGGGAAATTAGGGAAATATGTTTTTATTATTAACCACCTTCTTTTCCTGAATTAGGTTTTACCTTTTTCTCTGCTCTTTATCCTCCCTTCTATAACTTTCCGAATGATTGTTTGTCGCCACGGCTCCAGACTGGAGATAAATACCAGACCTCTCACTTGCTTTACTGCATGCTCTAATCTTTGTGAATTGACGTATTAAGCTGGCTAGTTGATAATTAACGTCATTCATTAGTTATTTTCGAGGCGGCACAGGGAAACTTGGGAGCATCATGCGTTGCCATAAATCATAACGGGAATTATGACTGTAGCGGCACTCAAACAGTAATGTGGGCGCTGTCAAAAGACGGAGACCAAACTACTATAAAAACTGCGTAATTCCTCCGCCAGCAACAGCTGGCAGCTGAATTATTGTCTTTCCACCTGTGTCCATGGCGGCCTGGAGGGGGGGAATAATTCACACCGCAGCCTGGAGGGGGAGGAGGAATAAGTACTACTCTCGGCTTATACTCAAGCCAACAATTTTTGCCAGGTTTTTTTAGGTAAAAGTTGGGTGGGTCGGCTTATACTGGAGTATACACGGCAATTCACGCCGCCGAGACTTTTGCAGGATCAGGGTGAGCCCTTGTCTGACATGACCCTGCAGCCAAATTTCCCGGCGCCGTTTTTGCATGTATGCAGTTATTTTAGTTTTCCGTGCGGTAACAGCCTTACTTAATTGACTTTTTACAAAATGTTCCGTAAAATCAACTGTTTTCTGCATTACCGCATGCGGTAATGCTTTGTGAATTAAGCCTTTTGCATCAGAAAATAACTTCCACAAACGCGGGGTCTGCTTCCAATAGTGCGGCCTTGAAGTGCTTAAAGAGGAACTGTCGCGAAAATCTTAAAATTTAAAATACATACACATAAGAAGTATTCCACAAAGGACCGACACCACACAAAGTATCTGTAGCTCTTTAAGATTTAATGAATGCAGACATGATTACAACAACAGACATGCTGTTTCGGCCTCCTCTGGCCTTTGTCAAGTTGCTCAATAGTCATGTCTGCATTCATTAAATCTTAAAGAGCTACAGATACTTTGTGTGGTGTCGGTCCTTTGTGGAATACGTATTGTTGTGACCCCCAGGTACCGGGATGAGGACCGTGGCACACCAATTTCTTTATTTTGAGCCTTATTGTGGAGCTCCTGGACGCTTGTGAAATACACATAAGAAGTAAATTTCTCCCATGGTAAAATGAGCCATAAATTACTTTTCTCCTATGTTGCTGTCACTTACAGCTTACAGTAGGTAGTAGTAATCTGACATTACCGACAGGTTTTGGGCTAGTCCATCTCTTCATGGGGGATTCTCAGCATGGCCTTTATTCTTTATAAAGACACTCCCTGAAAATTAATAATACAAATATGCTGGCCAGCCTCCCTGCTCGCTGCACACTATTTTGGCAGTTGGACGGAGCAACTGCCATTCACTAAGTGCTTTTAAAAATAAAGAAAACCCTGAGAACCCCCCTATGAGATGGACTAGTCCATAACCTGTCGGTAATGTCAGATTTCTACTTCTTACTGTAAGTGATAGGAAAAAAGTAATTTATGGCTCATTTTGCTTTGGGAAAAATGTACTTCCTATTTGCATGTTTTAAATTTTAAGATTTTCGCGACAGTTCCTCATTAAGCATCCCTGTGCTTCATACCTGATGCATGTTTATGTAAATAGTATTAAAATGTGTTTTCTTTTTTTTCTTTTCTAGGCCGTAAGAGATGCGCAGCGCGCCAGAGAGTTAAAGCAGAGGCACAGAGCAGTGCAGAGGGCGTTGCCGAGACCTACAGAAGTAAGCCAGGCCTGTTCCTCTGTTCTCATTCGCTATCCTGATCAGACAGCTGACAGCACCTGACATTCGCCCCTTTCCTGTTTGTTGTCCTCGCAGGTAAATGAGACAATCCTGCGGCCTGTGAATGTAGAGCCACTGACTGACCTGCAGATAGCGGAGGAGATGATCAAGAAGGAGATGATCACCATGCTGCATTACGACTCTCTCCATAATCCGTTCGGTGACAGCACAGCCAGTAAGAAAGGCAAAATGCCCAGCGCTGTCGCAACCAGTGCGGAGCACGTGGCGTATCTGGAGCAGAACCAGTATGACAAGATGACTGAGGAAGAGCTGAAATTTGTAAGACGCTTTTCTTTTTTCTGACTTTTATATTACTATCAAAAACAGAAGTTCGCCTTCTTAAAGTGTAACTGTCGGGCATAAAATCAAAAATCAATTCTTTATTTTTATCTGGTAAACAAGTAATACGGATGCTAATCAGGCAATCCAAAAGCTAAAATCTATTTTACTTTTCTTGTTTATAAATGATCATTCCCCAGTTTACCTGACTCTTATTTGGTACGTTGCCGCACAAAGGAAGCTGCAGGGCATTCTGGGTTGTCTTTTTTTGCTTCTTTATTTCCCCTCTGACTTATCTAATGTACGGTAGCAAAAAAAGGACAACCCAGCATGCCCTGCAACTTCCTTTGTGCGGCAACGTACCAAATAAGAGTCAGGTAAACTGGGAATGATCATTTATAAACCAGAAAAGTAAAAGAGATTTTAACTTTTGGATTGCCTGGTTAGCATCCGTATTACTTGTTTACCAGATAAAAATAAAGAATTGATTTTATGCCCGACAGTTACTCTTTAAAGAACAAGCGACACCCATGCTAACCTAGTAATAAAAAACACATATAAGTAGATAAATACTACTTCTACTTACATAACAGATGTATTGTGCTATCCACGTAATGATTCCTGTGAATTTTATAAAGGAAAAGCAGAAAATCCTATTCTAGGCAGTGGCCATCTTGCCAAGCTAATGCTGACATCATATCCTCCCTGACTCTTGTTCCCCCCCCCCCCCCTTCTCTTGCTCATTGTGTATTCATTAGCTGCCCTCCTCCCAGAGTCTTCAGACACTCCCACTGAGGTGTATACTAGGAACTGCACTGTCATTTTTTTTTTCTCCAATCGCTGAGTCACCTCAGCCTTGCTTGTAAACACGAGTAGAGGTGTTTCGGATAAGAAGCTAGGCAGGAAAAAAAATGGAAGAGGAGGAATATATTATAGATAAAAAGAACCCCCAGCATTCAACTTTTTGGCACTGACTACTAAAGGGCCAGTGCTCCTAAAGTATGTGATAACTCCAAACCAAAACAGCAGAAAAAGCTTTTGATGCAGGATTAGCATCTTTATCACTTAATACACTCAGACCAGTTGCTGTTTAAATTTGATTTTTATGGTGACAATCCCACTTTAAAGGATACTCAAGGTGATGTGACATGATGAGATAGACGTGTATGTACAGTGCCTAGCACACAAGTAACTGTGCTGTGTTCCTTTTTTCTTTCTCTGCCTGAAAGAGTTAATCAGGTTCGTAAGTGGCAGTTCCTGTCTGAGTCAGGACTGGGTCAGACTACAGTGTGACCCTCACTGGATAAGAAATTCCAACTATAAAACTTTTTCCTAGCAGAAAATTGCTTCTGAGAGCAGGAAAGAGATAAAAAGGGGCTATAGTTCATTAGATTTTAGCTCTGGCATACTTCAATGAATGAGTCATTGAGCAGAACTAATAAAACAGTAAAAAGTAGATTTAAGTATAAAGTTAAACTGTCTCTAAAAAATAATTTCATTAGTTTTTCAGTTTGGGTGTCCTTTAAAACAGAAGGTATTTACAATTATTCAGTTTGGCGTGAGCCCTGAGCTGTCGTCCATGATGCATCACTGCTGAATAAGCAAATCATCTCTTTGGTTTCCCGGTAAACCACACCTCCAGAACCGCTGAAATGGACTGATAGGTCAGCTTGTTAAAGGAGAACTGTAGTGAGAGGTATATGGAGGCGGCCATATGTGTTTCCATTTAAGCAATACCGGTTGCCTGGCTATCCTGCTAATCCTCTGCCTCTAATACTTTCGGCCATAGGCCCTGAACAAGCATGCAGCAGATCAGGTGTTTCTGACAATTTTGACAGATATGACAAGGATAGCTGCATGCTTGTTTCTGGTGTGATTCAGACACTTCTTCAGCCAAATACACCAGCAGGGCTGCCAGGCAACTGGTATTGCTTAAAAGGAAATAAATATGGCAGCCTCCATATACCTCTCACTACAGTTCTCCTTAAATATTACAGAGCCACACTAATCCAACATGCATACAGACTGTTTCGGATTGGTTGATCCTCATCAGTGCATGGCATAAATTAATATGGCTCTATGGGGTAGGACTTGTAACGCCCAGAGTTAGAGTGCCCAGCAAGCTCAGGGAGAACCAGAACTCCTAGGAGTGTGTAAGGGACTAAAAGAGAGGCTTTTCGGTCTCTTTTAGCCCCCTTCACACTCCTCTGAGTTCTGGTTCTCCCTGAGCTTGCTGAGTACTCTGTAACTTCTATATACCTATATTATATTAACCTAAAGCGAAAATAAACATATGGATAATAAATAGAACGTTAGTAGCAAAGAGAAGTTTAAAACTTAATTTTATTTTCAGATATATAGCTTTATTTATAACATTTCATCAGACTTTCAGCTGCAGTTTTAGTATTCTAAAATACGCTGTATTTTAAGCTGCAAAACAAAGGAGAAATAATGACTGCAGTAAAACCTTATCTCAAGCTGTCCCTCACTGTTTCTTGGTTGTGTAAAGTGTACTAGAGAGACCTCACTATGCACAGATTTTTTTACTTACCCAGAACTTCCTCCAGCCCCATAAGCTCGGATGCGTCCCCAGTCATCCTCCTGTGGGCTGCCGTTCATCCGCAATCATCCCTGGTAAAACGGGCTCAGTCGCATCCAGACTGGGTCTTCTGCGCATGCGCGGACCTCCAACGCCTGCGCAGTAGACCCGGACTGACGCAATTGAGCCAGTTTCCGGGGCTGATCGCAGCTGAATGGCAGTCCACTGGAGGACAGGGAGGGACGCATCCAAGCTTATGGGGCTGGAGGAAGCCCCGGGTAAGTAAAAAAAATCTTTGCATAGTGAGGTCTCTGGTATACTTTAAACTCTTCAAAAAACAGGACCGAGTTCCACCACGTTCGACTAGCTCAGATAAACTGATTTGCATAGATAACAAGTCTTCCTGCACTGGAAAACAATGAGACTATTTTCGTTGCTACTTTTAATTTGCTGTTTAAATATTAAGATCGATATTAAGGACTTAAATCGATTGAAAGATTGATCTGCAATGCTGGCCTTAAGTTTGTAGTCAAATAACTGATCGTAATATTGAGTGAGAACAGATTACCTGGCCCATAAGATCGGTCATTCTTATTATGATGTGTATGGGCTCTGATAGCAAGCATAGTTCATTGCCTGCCTCTGGTGACATCACAGGAATTTGGGGGGGGGGGGGGATGGGGGCACAGCAATAGCATGCTCTGACCTCCATGCACTATCCAGTAATAATAACAATAATAGGGGGGTTGTCTGGAGTACATGGAGTGAATTCTGGATCGCTGATTGGTTCCTGAGTCTTGTTGCTTCCTGTGTTCAGGCAGAGGATCTTCTGAAGCAAGAGATGGAAGTGGTGAAGCAAGGCATGGGGCATGGTGACCTCTCTATTGATGCCTACAATCAGGTGTGGGAGGAATGTTACAGCCAGGTCTTGTATCTGCCAGGACAGGGCCGCTATACCCGAGCCAACCTGGCCAGCAAGAAGGACAGGATAGAGTCCCTGGAGAAGAGGCTGGAGGTGAGTGCTTATCCCTCCTCTAGGTGGTCATTGTGGTGTTTTTGTTTGTTTTTTATACATTGCTGTTTGGAAGATTACTTATTAATTAAATGTATGCACTGTGTATGCTTAAATATAAACCAAAATTAATAGTCCTCATAGTACAGTATATCAAATCTTGGTTTGTATTTAGGTCTGTGTATAATAAATCCCCTGTGTTGCAGCGTCCTCTTCCTGTGTTTCCATGCTTTTGTGTAGCACGCATGCGCTGCACGTGGGAGGCACTTAGACCAGGACGGGCGTGGGCGCGCGTGCTGACATGCAGCGCCGGTCACAGGGGCGGGAGGGGGGTTGTGAAGGAGGCCTAGAGCCCATTATATTAACAGGCTTGGGTCCACTAGTTATTCCATATTTTCCCCTGGTTGCTTATTTGTACAGTACTGTATATCCAGCACCGGTGCCATTCTTCTTGTCTTACAAATGTTGTCAGGCATCCACTCACTTGTAACCAGCTTGAAGAGAGCAGCAGACCATGGCTTTCACACTGACATATGACGCATGCTCCGCCCACTGACATGACACAAGGCACTGCCCACTGACATATGACATATCCACTGACATATGACGCATGCACCACCGTTTCCTATATCCAATGTCAGCATCATATAGGGGCCAAAAATCATGTTTACTATAACAGAAGTTTTATTTTATCAGAGTTTACTATATCAGGCATTGCTCCCATAGACTTATCATGGAGATTGGCCGGGACCTGGAGAGGTAGTTTACTATACCCAAATGTTTACTATACCAGAGTTTATTATGACGATATTATACTGTAGTGTATTTTATGTGCTTTAGTATACTATTATGGGATTCTGGTATTCTACTGTAATGCGGAGGGATGCTATCGTATTAGTTCATCACCAAGCAGTATTTAAAGCGGATCCAAGATGAAAAACGAACTATAACAAGTAACTTGTCTATATATCTTATCTGAAGTTTAGATAGTTTACACAGAAAATCTAGCTGCAAACCGCTTTAATAGAATATGATTGATTATTCCTGTGATACAATGACAGCAGCCGTGTTGTTTGTAAACATTACACAGAAGCAGGCTTATCTGTATCTTGAGCAAAAAAAAACCCTAATCTCCTCCTCCCTCCTTCCCTCTGCCTCTGAAATCTCCGGCTAGTAACACCTCCTCCTCCTCCTGCCCAGACTGAGCTCCCAAGAACCCTTGCTACTGCCAAGGCTCTCTGAAAACCTGTGGGCGTGGCTTCTTTAGTTTATAGGGAATTAGAGTATTAAAACAAAAACAAAAAAGTATTTGGCTTGAGGAATGCCCTGTAAACAATAGGAAAGGAACAAAACTATGCAATGAGTAAAAGTTCATCTCGGATCCACTTTAAATTTAGGTGTGGTACGCATGAACAAACATTTATTCCTAATCAGCAAAACAATCCAATCAAAAGTGCCAGATCTTGATGTGGCTATGCTAGGTACACATGATGCAATTTTACAGATTTACTGTCAGACTGATTATTTCTAACCCGTCCAATCTGATTTATTTTCCGATATTTTTTTCTCCATTCTCTTCTATGGAAAATGGATCAGAAATCAGATCGGACATGTTGGAAATAATCGATCTGACAGTAAATCTGTCAGGAAATTGTATTGTTGGTGCCCCTTCATGGGCTTAGGAGTGGAGCCATATCATAGTTGCTGCAAACAACCAACTTCACGTAAAAAGACTACTGGAGACCAAGTCAAACAATGAGTCTTTCCAATGACGTTGTCCGCACACCAATATTGCAAACGACCAACTCTTATAAATGCTGTGATCGCAAGCGTAAGTGACATGCAGGACATGCGTGCAATCTAGAATAATGTCGATTAAATGACATTGTACACATGCGGCCAACTGCATGCTATCCGCCCAACAGTCCTCTGAGTTGATCTGCCTGCTGATGATGATATACATGTGCATGCCTTGTTTTTCCAGCAGATGGCAGCATTGTCCTTCAGATGTTATGTAACCTTCAGTTTTGGCTACTTGATCTTTTCTCGCCAGTTTTAAGACGCTGTTAAAACAATTGGGTTAGCTTCTATCCATGTTCCATTAGTTCTAAACAGCCTTTTCTTTTCTTCTTGATGTAACATGAGAATATTATGTATCCTCTGATCTCAGCTGGAAATTACAGTCCGTGTACTGCGATTCAGAGCCAAGATTTCTAGAGCCACATATTGGATAATGGCACGCCCGTTACACAATAGAGATCCGCTATACACACGTCCGCTGTATAATGCTTGCTGGGTAAGCAACGACTGAATGATGAAATTATAGGGTGGATGGCTCAGCATAGTATTGGCGGTGCCATAACGCAAGTCACGCCTCCATTGTCTTTGTTAAACCAGCAGGGACAGCCATACTATCCCAGGGAAAAAAATGTATATAAGCAGAGAGATATTTTTTCTACTTACATAACATGTATTATTCTGGCCACGGTTTCATTTCAGTGAATTTTATATAGTAAATAAAGAGAAACCAGTTTCAGGCATTTTCCATCTTTACCACATCTGACTGAAGCCAATCCTAATGTCATGTCCTCCCTTACTCTTTCTCCCCCCCCCCCAGAAACTGCACTGTCATATCTAGCTTGCTTTGTAAAGCGCAGCATCGATCATATTCTGCAGCACCACACTGAACTGCCCTCAGCCAATCAGTGAGGAGCAGGAATATGGAACGGGAGAGAGCAAGCTTTCCTTGGCAATTTGCTAAATAAAACCAGGCTGCCTGAGGCATTAAACATCCTGTTGCCATTAACAGTTGCAAACAGGACGTTTTATTAGGGTGCATTGCCACTAACTGGTTAAATTGCTGATCTCATAATCTTGAATTATGGAAAACCGAACTCTATCAACAAGCTTCACTTGTTTGTGGCATTCAGGAGCAGTTTTGGGTGAATCCCTTGATGGTGTGAGCAGTGGGGGCCCACCTGTGCCCTCCTTTTGGTGTCGCATGTGGGGTTGGGGGTCCTAGGTGGTGGCAGAGCCCGGGACCCCCACCTGTCACGTGCACCAGTGTTTGTGTAGCTATCCTATGAGCGCAGGGACAGTGGTCATGTGGTGTGCTTGGATATTTAAGCTGTCTGGAAGCCGGATATGCTGATTATGAAAATCAATAGGGATGATCACCCCTTAAAATTGGGCAGAAGACGTGTTTCAATAAGACCTGAGTGAAGGCTGCAGTCTTGTTTCTCCTGTACAATAGAAGACAATGTTGCTGGAGATGCCCAATTCACATTAGGCGCTTTGTGTTATGCTATTGCCGGCATCTTAAAGGGAAGGTCCAAGCAAAATAAAAAAATTAGTTTCACTTACCTGTGGCTTCTACCAGCCCCATGCAGCCATCCTGTGCCCTCGTAGTCACTCACTGCTGCTCCAGTCCCCCGCTGGCAGCTTTCCGACCTCGGAGGTCAGGGCCACATTGCATACATTTTTACGCATTCCCACTAGTGCAGGAACATTAACACATACGTTTTTACGCATTACTGGTTCAATGCGTAAAAATTTACGCATTAAAGCAGTAACGCGTAAAAACGTATGTGTTAATGTTCTTAACTAGCGGGAATGCGTAAAAACGTACGCAATGCGGCCCGCCGACCTCCGAGGTCGGAAAGCTGCCAGCAGGGGACTGGAGCAGCAGTGAGTGACTATGAGGGCACAGGATGGCTGCATGGGGCTGGTAGAAGCCCCAGGTAAGTGAAACTCATTTTTTTTATTTTGCTTGAACCTCCCCTTTAAAGGAACAGTATCGATTAACATGTTGTTTTTTTTTCAATTGAGATAGGAATTGTTTGGGAAGTGCTGCTAAGTACTGGTGTATACATTTGACTGGTAACCTCTTTCTTTGCGGTTATCAAAATACTTTCACACTTTACTGACCAAAACTGATAGCAGAATGAGCCATGAGGGGAGGGGAAATTCCCCTCACACTTCATCTGTTAACCCTGTGTGTAACACTGTGTGTGTGAAAGAAAGCTCTCAGCAACTGCAGTGTCCTGTATCTCTGACTGAAGTGTCTGAAGAGAGCAGAGGAACTGTAACTTGCTATAAACATTTGTAATTGTCTGTGACACCACAGCTTTTCATACTTTTTTTTTTGCTTTCAGAGAAAAATACTCTGTAGTCTGATATGCAACACTGGCTGTGCATTGAAGCAAACACCCCTTCTGCAAATTATTTGTTCCAAATAAAGCTAAATCCTACACTCAATGAATTTCAGCTTTTGCATGTGATATTTAATATGAAAAGTAGGAAAATGTTTACACAGCTGCTTAGACATTTGTACATTGTCATTTTAGAACACTTGGTTTGATAGTGTTCCTTTAAGTTCTCTTTGTGTACAACAAGTATCTAATTTGGTGCCAACACTTGGTGGTGCAAGTGGTAAATATGACAACTATGTGTTTCACATTTACAGGTAGTCCCCGGTTAACGAGCGAGAATGGGACTGTAGGTTCATTCTTAACCTGAATCTGTTCTTAAGTCGGAACACGGTGCCATCTTTACCCCCTGTACCTCATCTGTGCCTCCAGTGTCACCTCTGCCCTCTGTGCCTGCTTATACAAGTTTAAGACATTTTTCTTTGATTTTTTTTTTATTTTTTTTCAAAGTCAAATTTGAAAAAAACAAATTCACTTGTTCCCATGGCAACACAGAATCCATGCCGTTCGTATCGGTGGGGCGTTCATAAGTCGGGCACTACCTGTATTTAACATTTGTACCACATTGGCATCTTTTATACACGGTACTGAACCTATTAGAGCAGTCTTTCTTACCCTTTTACCCTGGAGTAACCCTTCAAAAAAATTTTGGATCTCACGGAAGCCCTCTATTAGCGGTGGGAGTGGGGATTTATTTTGCAGGTGGCCCGGTTTTTAAAGGTGTGGCTAGAAATACGATTAAAGCATAGCAGCTGAGAAAAATATAGGCGAAACGAGAAGGGGGGGGGGTGTATGGTGAGCTGTCCTGAGGCTCACCGCTCCCCCTGGTCTCCTTTCTGCCCCTCCGATGCTGCTAATTGCCCTCCGGCACCCTCTTCCGGGTCGCCAAATTCGAGCATCACTGCACCTGCATTGGCCTAGCTTTGCGCGTCCCACAGTGTGCTCTGCGCATGCCACAATTATGTAACCTTTAACTGTAACAGCCTTTTAGTTATTCGACTAGTAGAGACACAAAGGGACACCGGGAGCCCAATATTGTGTGTTACTGTACTAATATCTGGTCTAGCGTAGATAATAGTATACTCACAATTGTGGGTTGCTCCAAAGTGCAACCACCACTAATGCATGTGGAGAAAAACGTCTCCACTCGGCCTTATAGGTCGCTGCTCCCGAAACAAAAAAACACCCTATATAAATATAGTGGTGTTGACCCCTCCAAGTGGGGTAAGGCTCTAGCATAAATCACTGTAGATATCAAATTAGACCAGGTTTTTCAGGAGGTAAGAATGACACGTCTTACCTGGTATGAAGACTCCTATCTCTTGTTAATAACCCACTATATTTGACCTGAAGAAGCGACTGTAAGGTCGTGAAACGCGTTGTCCAAGTTGGAAATAAATCGATTATGTTTATCGATAACTCTGTCTGAGTCTTCATACCAGGTAAGACGTGTCATTCTTACCTCCTGAAAAACTGGTATAATTTTGTTATCTATGGGCGCCTCTTACAGTGTTTTATGCTAGCCTTCTAGTTAAGCTCCCATTCCATGTTCCTCCTTTATAGTGCTACCTATTATTATACCATAGTAGTCTGTGTTAGTGTTTCTTATAATAGTTCCTCACTAGCATGCCGGTTTTTTTTATCACTGCACTCCTTATTACTCTGGTCCATAATGTAGCCCTTCTTTCTATGGAGAGTCCGCGGAGGTACTTTTTTACCTCAGCAACTGAGGCCGTTGTCAGCGGAGGGAGAAATGCCAGGGAAACCCTGCAATGTTCTTAACCACTTCATTCTATCTGGATGGATATATCTGCCCATGAGGCTCGTGTTAGCGCACTCCCGCTGCCTGCCATTGGACAGAGCAACTGCCATTCACTAAGTGCTTTTAAAAATAACAAAAACCCTGAGAACCCCCCATGAGAAGATGGGCTAGTCCAAAATCGGTAATGTCAGATTTCTACTACTTACTGTAAGTGACACAAACATAGGAGAAAAGTAATTTATGGGTTATTTTACTCTGGAAGAAACATACTTCTTATTTGTATATGTTTACATATATTTTAAATAATACAATACATTACAATAACATTTCTATAGCGCTTTTCTCCCATAGGACTCAAAGCGCTTAGGCTCTCTCAGATTCAGTAATTGGTAGTAGGATGAAGTATTCACACAACAAAAGTTATAATTCTGCAAATGCCAAACTGAACAGATGGGTTTTCGGTCTGGATTTAAACACAGCCAGGGATGGAGCTGTCCTGATCTGTTGAGGTAGGGAGTTCCAAAACGTAGGGGCAGCATGACAGAAGGCTCTGGGAACAAAAGTTTCCAAGTGGACTCTGGGTATGACTAGATTATTAGAACCTGTGGATCTGAGAATTTTAAGATTATCGCGACAGAGGTCCTTTAAGGAGCCCTGGGGCTTCACGGAACCCTGGTTGAGAAAGCCAGTATGAGAATGACTATAAAAAAATGTCTTGTAATCCCAGAACTGATGGTGTTTCTGCTAGCCAGTGGCAGCTGCTTGTGTTTCCGGATATTTGTCTTCTCCTGGGCCGGGGCTGCCGTGTGAGCTGTGTGCAGAGCATCTATGAGCAGCTGCTGGCAGTAATGCTGCAGCTCACAGGCAGATAGCATGGCAGCGTCCTCTGAGTCAGCTGGCAGAGGCCTGCATGCTCTGGTTTGCATTAGGCCTCTCATAGTCTCTATTAGTAATCACCGGGAGACGCACTGATTGACAGCAAGTGGACAGGCTTCTCCAGCAGGAGATTGAAGCTGCTGGCACTGACAGTGGTTATTAGTTTGGCAGCACAGAGACCCTGAGCTGGCACACTCACAAATGTGCACAGTAAAATCCTACGCCCCCGGCAGGCATGTCAGAACCAATCAGCTATTGTGTTGGAGACTGGCGAGATTTATGCTTTGTGGACTGCAGGGATTGTTTATTTCGGATGCTGGAATGGTTGTTCTGAGTCCTGAGATTGTTCTGACCTTAAAGAGCATCTGTGAGTAGAAAAACTGTAAAAGATAGATACTTCAGTAGAGAGAAGTCTCTGGATAATACAAAGGCTTCCACCATCTTCCTCGACTGCACCAATCCAGCGATGGAACACTCTGTACATATTCGACAAGAGGTTGTCGAGTATGTTCTAGTGGCCACGCTCCTGTCCATTTACGAGCGTGGCCACGCTGTGCAGGCACAAGTATGGCCTGCGCAATAATGCATAGCGGCTCATGCAGTGCAGGCACGCTCTTATACTGATAGGATGCGGCCACGAAGAAAAAGAGGGTCCTGGTGAGGAGCGTTGGGGTGGATGAGGAGTGGAGAAGCCTTTGGATCATCCAGCACCTTTTCTCTACTGCAGGGTTGTCAAACTCAGTCTTCATCACAGCAGCTCCGGCTGCAGATCTCCTGTGCTGATGGGGCAGTGCATGGCTACAGGAAAATAGAGACACAAATAGACTCCAGTGCTGGCCTGTGGACACCATTTCCCTGTAGCCCTTCTGACAGATTTCAGAGACAGATGACTGAGACCGCAGATGTTGAGAGTGGGCGGATCAAAGGGGTGGCTTCACTTTTTTTCACTTAAGAGGAAGGTGATGTTAAGGCGGGGCGGGCTACAGTACAAAGGAGCTGAGCAAAGGCGTGGCTGAGGGACATACAATGTTAATGACTGAAAACACGGCTGGGCTAAATTTTATGGTGCTGCAGGCCAGGTTTGTCCCATGAGAGTTTGACTCGTATGTTTTCCTGAGATATATAACTCTACTACCCCCCTCCCCGCTAGGTTTGCTTTAAAGGCCAATTCCACTTCTTTATGGTACTCACAGGAATAATTATAGATTAATGAGTTTATTGTTTAAAGCGGATCCGAGATGAAAAACTAACTATAACAAGTAACTTGTCTTTATATCTTATCTAAAGTTCAGATAGTTTACACAGCAAATCTATCTGCAGACTGCAAACAGCTTCAACAGTTTGATTATTTATTCCTGTGATACAAAGAGCAGCCATGTTCTGCTTGTCTTCATTACACACAGGCAAGCTGCTCTGCATCTCCACCCTCAGCCTGAAAAAACTTCACTCCCCTCTCCTCCTCCCCTCTGCCTCTGAAATCTCTGGCTACTAACCGCCTCCTCCTGCCCAGACTGAGCTCCCATAAGCCCTTGCTACTAAGGCTTAGGCCACATACACACATCAGACCATAGTCTTTAGAAAATGAAGGATCACAGACCAATCTTACCACCCTTCATGTAGTATGAGAGCCATACTCTACACAGTCTTTTCTATGGAGCTGAACTCCACATCAGAAAAAAAAATCTTGGCAAGATGCTGCACACACAGATGCTGCACAGACACAAAAGATCAGTATCTGCAAAAGATCTGTTCCTGCCAAAAATCCATTCCTGCAAATTGCATTCATAGTCTGAGATCTGCAGATCATCATACACACATGATTTAACTGACATTCATCTGCAGTTCAGATCCACCAGGATGGATTTTCAGATCTGCGGATGATTGCTTGATCTGCAGATGAATGTCAGTTAAATCATGTGTGTATCATGATCTGCAGATCTCATAGACTATCATTGCTATTTGCAGGAACGGATCTTTGGCAGGAACAGATCTTTTGCAGATACTGATCTTTTGTGTCTGTACAGCATCTGTGTGTGCAGCATCTTGCAAAGATTTTTTTTTTGATGTGGAGTTCAGCTCCATAGAAAACACTGTGAAGAGCAGGGGTGCCCACACTTTTTCGGCTCGCGAGCTACTTTAAAATTCGCCGAGGCTAGGAGATCTACCGATGTTTCAAATGCACCTCCCCCCCCCCCCCCCCCCCCCCCGGAAATGTAGTTAGGTATAGGTCCCTTCAGTATAGGCTAGCCGGGTATAGGTCCCTTCAGTATAGTTTAGCCGGGTATAGGTCCCTTCAGTATAGTTTAGCCGGGTATAGGTCCCTTCAGTATAGTTTAGCCGGGTATAGGTCCCTTCAGTATAGTTTAGCCGGGTATAGGTCCCTTCAGTATAGCTTAGCAGGGTATAGGTCCCTTCAGTATAGGTAAGCAGGGTATAGGTCCCTTCAGTATAGGTTAGCCGGGTATAGGTCCCTTCAGTATAGGTTAGCCGGGTATAGGTCCCTTCAGTATAGGTTACCTGGATATAGGGCCGGTGGCGTCCAGGTCTTCAGGCCTGGCTCCGTTGGGCAGCGTGAGTGGAGTCGGAGCTCGGAAGTTTTCCGCCTCTCCACCCGATTGGCTGCGCGCCTCTCCGAGTCCCGATTGGCTGCGCGCCTCTCCTCTCCTGATTGGCTGCGCGCCTCTCCTCTCCTGATTGGCTGCGCGCCTCTCCTCCCCTGATTGGCCAGGCTCTCTCCTCCCCTCCCCTGATTGGCCAGGCTCTCTCCTCCCCTCCCCTGATTGGCCAGGCTCTCTCCTCCAGTGGCCAGCAGCAGAAACTGCGATATACAGCTGCTGGCTGCTAAATTCAATGGGACGCGGCCAAGTGGCCGCGATCTACCGATCAGGCGGTCGCGATCTACCGGTAGATCGCGATCGACCTATTGGGCACCCCTGGTGTAGAGTATGGCTCTCATACTACAGGAAGGATGGTAAGATTGGTCTGTGATCCTTCATTTTCCAAAGACTATAGTCTGATGTGTGTATGAGCCTTTAGAGTGCCAAGACACTCTGGAGAAGCTGTGGGCGAGGCTTGTTTAGTTTACAGGGAATTAGAGATTTAAAATAAAACAAAAGAAGTAATTGGCTTGAGAAAATCTTTATAAACTATATGAAAGGAACACAATTATTAAGTAAAAGTTTATCTCGGATCCACTTTAAAAAAAAAAAAAAAAGGAAAGATTCCTAAGGTTGCCACATACAGTACAATTTTGTATTTTGTATCGATTGGCCCAATCCGATCCAATTTTCAGCTCATTGGTAGTGTTGAATAAATTGTTTGTGTTTTCAAGACACAATTTTTGGGGAAAAAGATTGTAAACTGTGAAAAAGTTTGTTGAATGGAAAAAACGTATTCACTTAATAATTAACTTTCGATTTTTTTGCTTTTTAGTAAGACTACCTTTTCCACAGTGAAGTTTTTCACATGGTCTATCTCTGAACATCTATCAGTATCTCATGCCATCATCATTTTCTTTTTATCACTACAATTACCACTGAACACCACATTGCTACTTATGCTGGATACACACCATGAGTTTCGCACGCGGCCGTCGATACGCGTCGATTCGATTATTTCCGAACGAATTTCGATGATTTTTAGGTCGAATGCCATGTAAAGTATGGCAAATCGACC
Organism: Hyperolius riggenbachi; assembly: GCF_040937935.1. Classification (NCBI taxonomy): domain Eukaryota; kingdom Metazoa; phylum Chordata; class Amphibia; order Anura; family Hyperoliidae; genus Hyperolius; species Hyperolius riggenbachi. The sequence continues at coordinate 67,092,926 of NC_090649.1, forward strand.
TAACGATTAGGGATGGTCGGAATGCCAATTTCCGATTCCGCGGTAAATCCGCATTCCGTCATGTACCGATTACCGATTCCGCCTTCCGCTACCAATTTCCGCATTCCAATGCGGAATTTCCGCCGGAAATCGCGGAAATTCCGCCTGACTTTAACATCGATTTTCTCAAAAACTATAAGGTCTTTTTGAAAACTTTTTTTTGCATCTTGTTCAGAAGATTCTGTTTAATAAACCCTACAAATTTGGTGTTTCTAGGACTTACGGTGGCTTTGCTATTAACTGCTAAAGTCGGCGGATTTTTACTGTAATATAAAATGCAGAAAATAGGCAGCTGCATTTTACATTACAGTAAAAATCCACCGACTTTAATGGTTAATAACAAAGCCCCCTTAAGTCCTAGAAACACCAAATTTTCAGGGTTTATTAAACCGAATCTTGTGAACAAGATGCAAAAAAAAGTTTTCAAAAAGACCTTATAGTTTTTGAGAAAATCGATGTTAAAGTCGGGTGGAATTTCCGCGATTTCCGGCGGAAATTTCCGCGATTTCCGGCGGAAATCCGCCTACGGCACTTACATTACCGATTTCCGTATTCCGATGCGGAAATGCAATTTCCGATCGGAATTTCGGAAATTGCATTTCCGCGGAATCCGAATGAGCATCCCTACTAACGATCCATCGAAGCTTGAATCGGACATGTCGGAAATAATCGAATCGACGCGCATCGAACGCGGAAACGCATGGTGTGTATCCAGCATTAAAGCTTCATCTAACACACTTTTTGTTACTCCAACCACTTATTGATTTCGATCTACTAACCACTCATGCTGCCAGGACATAGGACCTGCGTCTGAGAAGAAAGCTGCTGCCAATCCCACACAAGCGACCATGCGGTCCCTGAACTTGATCAGCTCTGCAGTGACCCACATTGATCACTGTTAAAATGAGTAGCACTGATTATTGAAAACGCACACAGGAAGTTCATTACTTCCTGGTAGCAATCGTATGCACATGTGACCGCTTTCCCCCAGACGCCTCCCCCCCTTCCCTCTGTACCGTAGCTGTGATTGGTCAGTCAAAGGAATTATGCAATACCCTTGGTCCTTGTTGGCTGCAACAATTGGTCCAAGGGATTATGTGATCCCTTGACCAATCGGGGTTCTCCCAATCCCTCAATGATCAGTATTTAACCAGTTCACCCCCAAGGGTTTTTATCCTAACGGACCAGAGCAATTTTCAGTTGTCAGCGCTCCTCCCTTTTATTCCCTAATAACTTTATTACTACTTATCACAAGAAAATGATCTATACCTCGTTTTTTTCGCCACCAATTAGGCTTTCTGTGGATAGTATATTTTGCTAAGAATTTTTTTATTCTAAATGCATTTTAATGAGAAAAACAGAAAAAAAAAGAAAAAAAATCATTATTTCTCAGTGTTCAGCCTTTATAGTTTTAAAATTAAACATTCTCCTGTGGATAAAACAAACATGTTTTATTTGCCCAGTGGTCCCGATAATTAAACCGTTTAGATTATGTCCCTACCACAATGTATGGCGACAGTATATTATTTTGAAATATAAGTGGTTATTTTTCTGTTTGTTCTGGCCATAATTACAAGCCCCTATGTAATAAATTAAAATTAATTTTCCCCCATAAAATATAGAATAAAAAAAGCTGAGTCCCTAAGGCAACTATTTATTTTTTTTTTTTAAGCTGATTTTTTTTTTTTACAAGTGTTTTTTTGGGGGGGGAGGGTTGGAAGTGTAATTTTATTAATGATGTGTATATACTTGAAAATGTATGTATTTTGTAAGTGTAATATACTTTTTGGCCACAAGATGGCGCTGGTGAACACTCATAGGACGTGTTCACTTTTTTTTTTTTTTTTTTTTACACACTTTATTAAACTGTTACATTTCCTGTTTATGTGAATGGACGTAGCCGCTGTTTGCGGTCACGTCCATTCACTCCAGGCACTGCGATTGGGTAGAGGACTGTTCAGTCCTCTTCCCCAATCGCCCAGCACGGGATCCCGACGGTAATGGCGGCGGTAGCGGCGGACACACGGCGGGAGCAGCGGCGGGAATGCGCGACGTATTAAAACGTCATGTTGCTGTTAATAGCGGTAAGCATGACGTTTTAATACGTTAGGATGGCGGTAAATGGTTAAAAAAAATGATAGTATTTTTAAAAAAGTGATCAGGAGTATTTCTGATTTTTCTGTACAGCCAATCGTTTTCGTCGAATTGTGGTGAAATTGAACAGTAAAATTGTACCGTGTGTGACCACCTTAAAGAGACACTGAAGCGAAAAAAAATGATATTATGATTTGTATGTGTAGTACAGCTAAGAAAAAAAAAAACATTAAGATCAGATACATCAGTCTAATTGTTTCCAGTACAGGAAGAGTTGAGAAACCCCAGTTGTTATCTCTATGCAAAAAAGCTATTAAGCTCTCCGACTAAGTTAGTGGTGGAGAGGGCTGTTATCTGACTTTTATTATCTCAACTGTAATTGAACTGTTTACTTTTTCTCTGCTAGAGGAGAGGTCATTACTTCACAGACTGCTCTGAAAGACTCATTTTGAATGCTGAGTGTTGTGTAATCTGCACATATTATAGAATAATGCAATGTTAGAAAAAACACCATATACCTGAAAATAAAAATATGAGAATATTTTCTTTGCTGCTAATCTTCTAGTAATTATTCATAGTACACAACCAATTCATTATATCATATATTTTTTTTCGCTTCAGTGCCTCTTTACGTAATTGCTGCAAAACGGGCATTTTAAAAGCATACATATGAAATCACCGCTGGGGGACTTGGGCGCAGGATACAGACTGAATATGGCATATACTGCTCCAGCACAAGTCGCGGCGACGTCCGTTACTATTATCCCCCCAACCCTCCCCCCCCCCCCCCCCAAGTCTACGTGGTTGGTGGGGAATTACATAGTATTACATAGGGAATGATGTAATTCGGCTTCGAGCTGCTGTTTTCAGCCCAATTGCAGTGTTTTAAAAGTAACTTAGAGGAACTCCAGTGAAAATAATGTAATAAAAAAAGTGCTTCATTTTTACAATAATTATGTATAAATGATTTAGTCAGTGTTTGCCCATTGTTAAATATTTTAAATCCCTGATTTACATTCTGACATTTATCACATGGTGACATTTTTACTGCTGGCAGGTGATGTAGCTGCTGCTTGCTGAAACTGGAAACTGCCAGGAGTACGTACTCAGAATTTCTTTGTGGGAGGCGTTTCACCACAATATCAGCCATACAGCGCCCCCTGATGGTCTGTTTGTGAAAAGCAATAATTTCTCATGGGAAAGGGGTATCAGCTACTGATTGGGATAAAGTTCAATTCTTGGTCAGAGTTTCTCTTTAAGCTCAGTCTTCTGACGGCGCCGAAGTTACTCACTGAGCGCCGCTATAGCCCGTAATTCCAATTATGGTCTATGGTGGCGCCGGCTGCGCCCAAATCTCCTGCGCTGCGCTCACTTTAAAACTATCTATTTTTGCAAGTACACCCGCGGGAGACGCGCACATGTACCGGTGTGCACACATACCTGCACAGCCATTTCCCACCACCAATGGGCTGGCAGGAATTGGTTAAATCTTTGTTTTGTGATTGATTGACAGGGAAGCAATGTTGCTTGCTGCATCCGATCAGTGCTGGAATGAATGAGCCTTGCTGTGGGACTCATCACTGGCTTGTTGTACAACATTCCTCTACATGTGTGTGTGCTGCAGTCAGGGCAGGTGACCCAGGAATAATTCCACATCCCAGTCCTGGCTGTGCTGTCAGTGCCGCTGTTCCTGCGTGCGGCCCATGCCTGGTTCTGCTTTGCCAGTCCCGGCTGTGCTGTCAGTGCCGCTGTTCCTGCGTGCGGCCCAGGCCAGACCGTAGACTCCAGGAGCAGCTGCCAGTTCTCACACAATGGCTTTCCAGGCTGATGGATGGGAGCATCTGGAAGGTATTGGCGTGCTGCTGTGATTCTGCGTCTTGCAAAGCTTCCACTATTAGAAATTTATGAGAAGAGAAGGCTGGCACCGTACCCTGCCCGGCTCACGTGGAAACAGACAAAGAGCGCTTATCTTACTCCTGTCTCAGCACATCTTCCACTACATATCCTGAATGACAGAACCATTTTTTTTGTCTGACGGTGTTAACGGGATAGTTAAAGGGAACCAAGCACAATTTGTTTTTCCTGCAGTTTGTCCTGGTTTCTAATAGCGATGGGAGCTGCCATGTCCCCTCCTACTTTTGTAGTTGCCCTTATATGTCCAGGGGCAGGTGTGAAGATGGTATGTGTGACTTCTCTAAATTCTTTGAAGTACAGTGTCATATCTCCCCACCCCCTTTCTGATGAAAGCTTTTGTTTTTGCTTACTTCTAATGTGTGCAATAAAATAATTAGATCACTCCTTCTCTCCCTGAGATTTCTGAGGTCGCTTAGTAGAAGGAGGGCAATAAAAGCCTCAGCTAAACTTTTAAATTTAAAAAGAAGAGGTAAAATAGAGGTTTTTTTTATTGAGCCACATTGTTAGCATGCATTTTTAATGTGCTATTGAGATGCCCTAGGTGTAAAATGGTGCTCTGTTCCCTTTAATTTACATGAAGAGGGTTCAAGATATTGTTGCTGTACGAGTCAGTTTGCAATTTAAAGGTTAAAGAGGAACTCCAGTGCAAATAGTGTAATAAAAAAGTGCTTCATTTTTACCATAATTATGTATAAATGATTTAGTCAGTGTTTCCTCATGTCTCCAACATGGTGACATTTTTACTGTGGGCAGGTTATGTAGCTGCTGCTAGCTGTTTTGGCCGTTGGAGACAGCTGTAAATAGCCATTTACTGTCTGTGAACCTTGTTACATTGTGGCAAACTGTCAAAAATACAGCGGTCCTCAGAGCTTCTTGTGGGAGGGGTTTCACCACAATATCAGTCATACAGCGCCCCCTGATGGTCTGTTTGTGAAAAGCAATAGATTTCTCATGTAAAAGGGGGTATCAGCTACTGATTGGGATAAAGTTAAATTCTTGGTTGGAGGTTCTCTTTAAGGGTAGTTATGGCATAACTGACCTACATACCTTAAAAAAAGACTTGTGCTGGCCACTGCAATACAGCTGGTTTCTTCTGTTTTCTGAATTCAGCTGCTGAATGGGCTAGGCGTGCTAGGCTATGTTTGCCATTATTCCTTTATTACAGTAGAAAACATGGGAGAGGTGGGAACAGGTAACAAAGTAGATCACTTGCATTGTTACCCCTGCTAGTCTTTTGTGTGCTGTGGGGGTACAGGGCTTCAGGCAAGCACAGCTTTACAATGGATTCATGAACTTGAAAAGAAAAGTTTCAACTTCAACGTCATTGCTTTAAAATTGTCCCTTGTTCAGTTTTAGGTCTAGTAAGGCTTTACATAGCATATAAAGAGGAACTTGATGAGGATTGAACTTCATCCTAATCAGTAGCGATACTCCTTTTTCCATGAGAAATTTTAAACCCCTCCCACAGTGTAATTTCATGACCATGGTCCTGACAGTTTACGGTCTGTGAACGTCATTGCATTGTGGGAAATTACAACTTTTTCCAAGTGCCAAGCAAGCAACATCTTCCTCTGTGCATAGAGCTCTAAGTAATGAACATTCTGTACACATCACCTGGCAGAACTAAAGATGTCGCCACCTGTAATGCATTTCAGAAGGTAAATCAGGGAGAGGAAAGATTTCACAATGGACACATCCACTGACTAAACAATCTATAAATTAAATTGTAATATATAAGTGATTTTATTCATTGTTATTTTCGCTACAGTTCCTCTTTACAAACTGGTTCCAGACCACGATGATTGAAGTCTATGCCCTGTTCATGTCCTGTTATTCCTGCCAGGGCGTATATTTCAATCATCCCCGCTGCACGCGACGCTGCACCCACTTGCTTTGCTGTCACGCTGACAGCAGGACTCCCACATATCAGAAGTCAATTTTATTGGCTCCTGATCCCGTGATTGCTGTGAGCCAATCACTGTATGAAACAGGAAGAGGATGGCTTTGGTTCTTAAGGTGCCAAAGCCATCCGGAGCTAAAGTGGTTAATTAGTGGATAGGTCTGGGGATGTGTGATGGATCTAGTGCTATAGGGTAGCCTGAGGTCCAGGGCTTGCTCGCACTTCCCTCTAGGTATCGCATGGTGGTTTGGGGGCCCCAGCCAGTGAGAGAGACCTGGGGCCCCCGGCTGTCATGCGGACCAGTGTTTGTGATTTTAAATTTCTTATTTGCAGCTTTCAGGATGCGGTTGACAGGTGAGTGGTTAGGGAGGGGACCATGTGGGAGATCTGCCTGCACGGGGCGTCCCTGTAACCGATACAATCTACGATTGCGTCCAACCGAAGCCTCCCACCTGAATGCTAATTTATGCAATTCCTGCTATATTTGTTACAGCAGGCAAAGGGTGTATGACAGTGCACCTGATTGGCTGACTGGCGTCTGCTGACCAGATAGAGGCAGGATATTGCTCTAGCTGGAAGTTAGCAATTGTGTTTGTTGCAATTCGCATTCAGTTAGAGGCGGTGGGGGTGAGTTCCCTGGAGGTGAGAGGTCCAGGGCTCGCCCACACTTCCCTCTAGATATTGCATGGTGGTTTGGGGGCCCCAGCCAGTGAGAGAGACTGGGGCCCCCGGCTGTCGTGTGGACCAGTGTTTGTAGCCTGAGGTGTCCCCGGGTTCCCCGTGCTTCTCCAGAAAGCCAGGCTTGTCCTGAGGATGACCCACCTGGAGCTACTCACGTGCTCCATCTAAAATAACGCCATTCAGACACACCGTGTATAAAAAGCCTTTATCCCATCCTCCGCCAGCCTCCATGCATCCTTACCTTCTGCATTCTCAGATTGGATGACGGTGAACTCCGCTGCTTTATTTCATTTGGCTCAGTGTTCCTGCTTGACAATTGTTGGTACAGTCCCCAGTCAGACTATCCTGGAACAACCAAACCTCATTCATTATACTGGGCTGAGGGGAAATTGTGCAATTGTGCAGTGAATGGGCCTCTGTGATGTGCAGCACATAAGGCCCGCTATAGTATGTCTGTGTGTGACGGAACATTAGACTCGGCCATGTCAGACTATCTGTGTGCCATGCTGATTGGCTCTGGCTACAGGTCTAACGCGCTTTGTGTAAAGTGGACCTGTCACTGCTTGGAACAAGTTGAACTAATGCAAGCACTGAGCTGTACCTGCACCTAAAGTGCACCTCACTCCAGAAAAAGGATTTCATGAAAGAGCTGAATATAGTAAAACCTCTGTTATCCGGCACCAACGGGCATTGGCTGATGCTGGATAAGTGTAGTTTCTGGTTGTTTGAGAGTCCATGTTAAAAATAGGCCTTGCTAAAAATAAAAAGTACTACACACTGTATGCTTACCACAAACCCTGTATTAAAGGAGGCAAAAACCGCTTCCTCCAGCCCCTTGCAGCTGACATGTCCCAAGCCGCAGCTCCACGCTTACCCGTTGGCCTGGGGTCCCCGCCGATGCAGAAGCCAACCTCCCCTAGTGCACCTGCTTGAGTGCCGTTGTCAATCAAGTCTGTGGTGTACTGCGCAGACACAGTAGCTGTGCGCCTGCGCAGTACACCGCAGACAACGTGGACTGAGTTGACATGGGCGCTCACGCAGGCGCCGTAAGGACGACCTCAAGGTCACCTTCTGCACAGGAAGGGACCCCGGGCTGGCGACTGAGCACAGAGCTGCGGCGTGGGACACGTCACCTGCAATGGGCTGGAGGAAGCCCCGAGTTAGAACAGGGAGAATGGTTTTTGCCTGATGACTCCTTTAATATTGAAATACAGTAATTAAAAAAAACAAATTAGGAGGAAGGTCGGACTTAGCATGAGGTTTATTACTGTATAAAAAAGTGTAAAAGTAGATTTTATGCATCCTGCATGGCCAGGAATTTTTTCTGGTTGCTTGGGACTTCTGGATACCGGGGATTTTACTATAAACAGATTTTCTGTAAGTAAGTTGGTGGTGCTATTTTTTTTATTATTTTTTTTTACAATATTATATTATTATTCATTTATTATTTTGTCAGTGTTTACCCATTGTAAGAGCTTTCCTCTCCTTGATTTACATTCTGATATTTTAGATATATAAATAAAGTGAGCAACTGCATCATGTCCAATACCACGTAATTTGGGGGATATGACAAGGTGATCTGGTGGGTGTTAATCACACAGAAAAAAAAACAAAGAGCAAGAAATCCCCTAAATAATGTTTGAATGTCTAGATTTGCACTGACTACTGCATGGTGAAAAATTGACATTTTATTAATTAGAAGTCTACAACATCTTAAAATCAACTAAAAACAAGGCGTGGCCACAAGGTCCATAAATCACAATAGGGACTTAAAGGACTCACGAGGTGAGTAAAAAAAACCAAACTATTTTTTACTTACCTAGGGCTTCTTCCAGCCCCTACAAGTCACGTGTCCCTCGCCGCAGCTCGGGTCTTCTCCCGTTGGCAGCCTCTGAAGTTCGCTGACCCCCGAATGCGTCAGCATCTTCTGCACATGCGTGGGCGTGTGCCCATATCACCAACAGTGAACTGCGCCAAGCACTCGCATGCGCCGAAGACGCCAACTATCCAGGGCTCGGCGATCTTCAGCGACTGCCAGCGGGAGATGGGAGGAGACCGAGGCTGCGGCGAGGGACACGTGACTTGTAGGGGCTGGAAGAAGTCCCAGGTAAATGCTGATGCAGGTCATTTATTGAGGAATTTCTAAGGTAGTGGAATCTCTGTGAAGAAACCTGCTCAGATTGCCTGGTTGACCAGTAAGGTGGACTACCCTACAGTAGTGCTGTTACTGTTAGCTGCCATGTTGTTGAGTAACCATTCAGGCAGCGTGATATCTGCTGTGTTATCCAGAGGCCGGGTCATCTAGTTGGCTGTTAGGCAGAATGGTCATTCCCCTACTATGAGTACCCTTATTCTTCCATTGTTGATCTGGGGACATTTACTTGGAATTTCTTTGAAGACCACCTGAGAGCTCTGTAACAAGTTGTGTTCTCTTTGCAGATTAACAGGGCTCACATGACGGCAGAAGCTAAAAGAGCAGCCAAGCTGGAGAAGAAGCTGAAGATCTTACTTGGGGGTTATCAGTCTCGGGCGATGGGACTTATCAAACAGCTGAATGAGATCTGGGATCAGTATGAGCAGGCCAACTTGGAGTTCAAGACCTTTGAGGAGCTGAAGAAGCATGAGGATATCGCCATCCCCAGGAGGATAGAGGTAAATGCTGCTGGATCTTGTTTACAGGGCAGTTTTGCGCATTCATTAAAAAAAAAAAAGCAGCCCGGAAAAATGAGCTCTGGAGATTGCCACTAGCAGAATATTGGTAAAATTACCAATAGTCTACTATTAGACTGTATGTAATTATGATAGTAAAATCTGTAATGTTTAGCGATATCCTACCATCGCCTAACTTGACTTTATTCTCACTTGAACCCTCCACTATCGATGCTTAACCCTAGTTAAACCCCCAAAATGATACCTTGTCATGACCAACCCACCCAACTGATGTCCAACCTTAACTGACCTCCCCTCTCCCAAAAGAAGACTGATGCCTAACCCTAAAAGAGACCCCCTTAACCAATGCCTAACCAACACAGTAGGTACCATACAATGCTGTTCTGTCCTATTTATCTAGACCAGGGGTGTCAAACTCGGTCATTTAAGGGCCCATAATCTAAAACCTAGTTTAAGTCATGGGCCAAATTTTTTATGCGGATTTAATATTTACTGAACAGTCTCACATTAAGTAGTGTAGCTATAAGGACGGGGAGTCCTGCTTCTTCCCCCTTCTGCTGAGTAGAGCAGTGGAGCCGTTTAATACCTGCTCCAGGTCTCCTCTGGTCTTCCTAACAGCCACATGCCCTATGCTGCATACCTCAGGCTCCTGAGGCACGTCACATGATCTAGAAAAGGAGGTATGCAGCGTAGAGCGAGTGACTTCCAGGAAGAACAGATGAGGCACAATGCATTGCTGGAGCAGGTAACTATTACCGGGGATGCTCTTTGGATGAATTCCGAATGGATTTAATTTAGAATTCATCCTGATAATTAGAGCACCAGAGCGGGTGGGCGAGGGAGGGTTAATCTTACCCAGCAGCCGTCTTCTTTAATCCGTCCCAAGCTGCGTTCCAAGCCACATCACGTGACTACCACTGGTTCCTACTTCCGGGTTGGAGGAAGCGTGGCAGTGACTTGAAACGGCCTGGAAGGCAGTGGATGGACAGGCAGTGTGTTGTTGTTTTTACCGCTTACAATGATGCACATTTCAAGCTCTGGAGGGCACACAAAATGCATGTAGGGCCGCATGCAGCCCTAGACGTTCTAGACGTAAAGATAATGCCCACCTTCATCCAAGAACATAAATAATTAACTGCAGTTTCGGTTAACTAGACTATTTAGCTGGAGATGGTGAACGTCTGTGGTTACAAATGTTTTTGCTTCATTAGACTTGAAAAAGTTTCTCTGCAGGAATGATGATACCTACTAAAAATAACAGATGTCCAATTGACACTATGTTCTTTTTCGGTGGCTGTAACCTCCCCCAGCGGTAATCCTGAGTGTGGCCCGGGGTTATTTTAAACTGCCAAAAGCATTAACTCCGAGCCACATTCAGAGAAAACCGACGGGCGGGATCTTGTGCAGTGCGCAGTGTAGGGGTGAGCAACTCACCTCTGCAGCATCCGGCAGACACATACAAACTATTTTCATCCTGTCCTCCTAGGCGGCATGTCTCTATGGTTTTGAATGCTGTAATTGTGCGAAATTCAGTACTTGCATCAGAGACAGAGCACCTAGGAGTAGAAGATGAAGCCGTCTTTCGCATAATAACGGCACTCAAACCATAGAGACATTCCGACTAGGAGGAGAGGATGAAGATAGGTCGTATGTGTCTGCCGGATGCTGGATAGGTGAGTTGCTCACCCCTACACTGCGCATTCTACATAGGGATGGTGCACCCTCTCTGGTGGCTACCTATACTAGGAAGGAGGTTGCTACCTATAATGGGGGAGGAGGGAGGGGGCATTATCTGGCTACCTTTTCGCGTGTGGGGGGGGGGGGCACCCTCCCTCCCTATCTTAGGAGGGAGGTTTCACTATTGCTACCTATACTGGGGGGGTATTATCTGGCTACCTATACTGGCAGTCTGATTATTTTAGTTTTTCTAAATGTAAACTGTGTACCACTTTACATTTAGAGGCACTAAAATGATTAGACCGCCCTGGGGCGTAATGTGTTATATTCCTAAAAGGGTCCGGTCAGAGCTGCTATTGTGTAAGATCTCTCGGCAGTGGATTGAATCTGCTGGATGTGTTTGAGCCATCAGGCTTTCAGCCCGGGAGCTTGCGTCTAGCTGCTCTGGTAGGAGGTGCCTGGCATCCGCTATGGGCTAATTGTGCTGGTAATCCCAGCTGTCTGTGCTCCCGCTAGCTGTCAGTACCCCATCACCCTGCAGGGGCCATCATCACACAAGCATGCATATAAAGGAGGCCTAAACTGACAACACATCAACAACCTGGGAACTGTTGGCAAACCGCAAATTATAAACGCAGTGCAATCCAAACGGCCAAGATAAGGAATTTTTACATAAATTGAATCTATTTTTAATTATTATGCATATAAAGGACGTGAAGTGTCTAGAATACCTCAGTTGAGCCAGCTTTTTTTTTTTTTTTATAAATAAGCAAGCCCTACTAAGTGCATAAGGAAATTCTGCTGGGTTGCTTATTATTCCTGTCTGCTTATAAAACACAGAAAATTCCCTTTCTTCCTGTTGCTCCTGAGTTTGTCACAAAAGCCACAGAGGAAAGGAAAACTCCCCAAGTTTCGTTTTTATAAATTATAAAACTTGCTGCAGTTATTTTATAGATCCCTCATGCCTTCAGCAGTCTATACCTGCCTGCTCACTACCATTTTCCCAGGTAGCCCCGATGCCTTGACTCCCTTCTGGAGACTCCTATGCTAGGCTACTAGTTGGCTGGGGAGGTATGGCTTTAGCTGACAGCATTTGCCGCCACCCCCTCTCTCCCTCCCCTCCCCCCACACATCCCCTCACCCCAATCCCAAGCATACCCATTGGTGTTGCAAGTATTTATTTCATTTTGCAAACACCATAAGGATTTTTGTTGTACATTTTATTTTTAATGCTAAATTAATTTAAGAGTTTTTTTTTCCTCCGTGGGTTTTGTGACCAACACAAGAGCAACAGGAAAGAATTCTAGGGGCTAGATTCACAAAAGCCATGATAACTGTTTAGCACGGGCGTGCTAAACAGTTAGCACGTGAAGTGCCATTCGCGGCCTTTTGCACGCCTAAAGGGCCGCAATTCGCGCGATCACGGCCTTTTGCGCCCGCAAATTGCCACGATCGCGCAAATCGTGGCACTTAGCGCGCGCAAAAGGCCGCGAACGTCACTTCACGTGCTAACTGTTTAGCACGCCCGTGCTAAACAGTTATCACGGCTTTTGTGAATCAAGCCCTATGAGTTTTATATGCAGACAGGAATAAAAGCCCAGCAGAAGTTCCCATCCTTCCTTGCTGTAACCCAGCCCCCACAAAACATAGGCACTTAGTAGGTATTGCTTATTTAAAAAAAAAAAACCTGGCTCAGCTGAGGTATTCTAGAATCTAGACAATTTACATCTTTACACCCCTGACTTGTTTCGTTATAGACAGATTAAAGAAAGACATCAGAGTGTCAGGACTACACCTCCCACAATCCACCAGGTCTCATTGCGCCCTATGTTCATACCTGATGCATCCATTATTTTTCTTTTTAGTTTCTGAAAGAAGATGTTCAACGGCAAGAGGAGCGAGAAAGGGAACTCCAGCAGAGATTTGCAGACCTCCTGCTGGAGAAGGACAGTCATGTGACCAAATACTGACAGTGCAACACTTGACCACACGTCGGCCATTTTTGCATGTGCAGCTCCTGCAATCTGTGATCAGTACAAGAGACTTGAGCCACACCCCTCTGCTACAGCATGCGTCCGCTCCGTCCTGAGGACTGTCCCGTCTTTTGTGTGGAGAGCCGTGCTTTAAGAGCTTATAAATTCCCGAATCGTTTTTTATTTGCTGTGAACGGATCAGGCGTATCTGGTTTAAAGACTCTCCGAAATGACTAAAACAGTGAAGACGTATTTTTATTTTGTACTCCGCTCATAAACCAACAGGCTGTGGTCAGGCGATTCTTTCCATCATGTCGTCACATTGTCAGCTTCCGAGACACAATGCTTTACTAGATGTATATGTGTTTTTGAGGGTATTTTCTTTTTTTTTTTAAATAATTATTGCTGATCTAGACAATTCTAAAAGCCAGTTTCAGGAAGGATATTAGACCTGGAGCTCGCCAGCAAGATGCAAATAATTTCATGTTAATGTTATGCAAATGCATGCAGCTGGCAAGTAGATCAGTCAAAATCATCGGCTACTGAATTCAATTTTTTTCTTTAATTTTCAAGTTGCCTGAATTTGCATAAAGTTAACATAAAATGTGCATCAGCCTAACAGCATCCATCTCATTCCCCCCCCCCCCCCCAAGCAGGAAGTGGGGAGATCTCTGTGACAGAGTTTCAGTCACTTCCTGTTCAAGCAGGAAGTGGGGAGATTTCTATAAAGAAGCTTCAATCACTTCCTGTCCAAGCAAGAAGTGAGGAGATATCTGTCACATAGTTTCAGTCACTTCCTGTCCAAGCAGGAAGTGGGGAGATCTCTGACAGAGATTCAGTCACTTTCGGTCCAGCAGGAAATTGAGAGATCTTTGTAAAGGTAGGCCACACACCATACAATTTTTGTTTTTATATTTCTTTTCAATTTTAGCATTACAATATTTTTTTGTGATTGATTGATTGGTCACATTTTTCAAATGTTGCAATGTATTAAACATTTTTTTCCCAGTTTATGAAAAAATTGTGAAAAACTACCATACACCAATCAAATTTCGGCAAAAAAATAGATCAGAATTTTCTGCCACTCCCGATCGACTTGTGTTGAAAAACAAATGGCAAACTTGATCAGCTTTCTCTCTCGAATAAAAAAAAATAAATTTTTGTACAGCCAATCGTTTTAGTGAATTGCCATAAAATCAATTTACTTATTGTATCTTGTGTGGCCAACCTACGGCCAGGTTCTCAGTGGGATGTTACAGTACAACTTAATAAGGCATCTTAACACAGAAAGTCGCGCTGCAGTAGTAAGTCTGTGGATTGTTCTCAGTGCATGCGGTGTGTTGGGATTCAACACACTACAGCATCCCAACACACTGCATAACGTGTGCAGAAATAGAGGCAGTGAAGCATACATTTCATGGACTGTATGCTTCTCTGTATGCCACCTAAAGCTTGCATAAAGTGTGATGTGACATTCATTCCGTTGCGTTCCTGTTATAAAGCGAACGCAACGCAACTTCCCACTGTGAATCTAGCCTAAAATAAAGCAGCAAAAAATAAACTGCTATTTTTTTACAGTGGGGAGGAGTTAGAATCCCCAGCAGGTTTTTATTGCTGTCCTTAATTTCCTGTTCCAGTTTTTTAAGCCGCAAAGCCTCTCGGAGGTCCCAGTGAGGAAATGTTTCACCGACCGCAATAAAAGAGAAATCTAACCCGTTCCCACACTGTTCACAACTGGCTGACTTCCTGGAACTGGACTTTGGTTGTGCTGAGTGTGTGCAGTGGTGGCATCGGATCATCTTCATTCCCAGAGATTTCATTTGCCTGCAGATTATTGTACAATAAATGTTAATGTAAACCAGTGACCATGGCGTTGTGATTCCAACTGCAGAAATAAAAATTTGGGGCTTGATTCATTAAGCTAAAGCAGCGCAGCTTAAAGGACAACTGTAGCAAGCGGGATATGGAGGCTGCCATATTTATTTACTTTTAAGCAATACCAGTTGCCTGGCTATCCTGCTGATCCTTGGCCTCTAATACTTTTAGCCATAGACCCTGAAAAGCATGCAGCAGATCAAGAGCTTCTGACATTATTGTCAGATCTGACAATATTATCTGCATGCTTGTTTCTGGTGTGATTCAGACATTACTGCAGCCAAATAGATCAGCAGGGCTACCAGGCAATTGGTATTGTTTAAAAATCAATACATATGGGAGTTTCCACTAACCTCTCGCTACAGTTGTCCTTTAATGCGAAGGGGCGCCCGATATGCACGCCTTACGTAGCAGAGCGTGTTGCTATGTAAGGAGCATGTCTTCCTCCCCATTTGCCCCCCTATGGTGTAATCCTAACTTCCCTCACTTTTTGGCTATTCCCGACCCCTTGCTTTGGGCTAGACAGGGTATCAAGTGTCTCCAGCATTTATTCCCTAATGGTCAATTATCAACGTTTAATCAATTAAAGTCCGAATTTACACTCCAAAATACAATGTTCTTCAGATACCTCCAGGTCAGGCACGCGGCGCAGGCTCAATTTCCTAACTCTCTTACCTTAAAATCTGACCCACTAGAAGCTTTAAGGTGGCCATACACTGGTCGATTTGCCATCAGATTCGACCAACAGATAGATCCCTCTCTGATCGAATCTGATCAGAGAGGGATCGTATGGCTGCCTTTACTGCAAACAGATTGTGAACCGATTTCAGCCTGAAACCGATCACAATCTGTTGTGGTGGTGGTGGTGCTGCCGCCACTCCCCCCCGCCCGCTTACATTACCTGCTCCGCTGGTGCGACTGCTCCAGTCACCGCTCTTCTTCTCCGTCTCCGCTCTGGTCTTCAGGTCCAGCATGCTTTACTTCTTCCTGTCTGGGGGAAGTTTAAACAGTAGAGCGCCCTCTACTGTTTAAACTTCCTGCCTGGACAGGAAGAAGGGAAGCATGCCGGAGACCAGAGCAGAGACGGAGAAGAAGAGCGGAGACCTGGGAGTCGTGCCGGCGGAGCAGGTAATGTATTGCAGCTCTATTGCGTCGGGCACTCGAACGCCGCTAGCGATGCGCTCTTTACCCGCGGGCGATCGACTGTTATTTTCCGCACGGCGCGATCGACGGGATCGGACGGAATGGATCGAAATTCGGTGTGTAGCGTGAACGATTGGCAGCAGATTCGATCCCAGTGATCGAATCTGCTGTTGAAACGGGCGCAAATCGGGCCAGTGTATGGCCAGCTTTACTCCTTCGGAAACATGTTGAATCACCTTTATCCACTATCTATGCTACCTTAATAGACACAGGGTCCTCTAGAGTGGATAGGGCCTTTCAGAGCTGGAGCAGAGATGTGCCTGACCTGGAGGAATCAGACTGGAGGGACATGCTGGAGGCCACAGGGGAATATCTCATATCCATGAAAGATAGACTAATACAGATGAAGTTTATATATAGAATTTATTATACCCCCACCCGTATGGCTCGAATGTTCTCAAACAGAACGGATGAATGCCCTAGATGTGGTGTTTCGCCTGGGGATTTTATACACATGATTTGGGGATGCTCTCACCTGCAATCATACTGGGAAGGAATTAACAATTTGTTACAAAAGGTGTTAGAACAACATATCTCCCTGGATCCTAAGTTACACTTGTTGGGAATTTCTGGCAAAATTCTAAAGTCCAGAAACTTGATACTGCTATGGGACCTCTTGAGTTACTACGCGAGGAAAACTATTATCTTGCACTGGATACAACCCGCCGCACCAACAGTGGCGGAATGGGTCAAAATTATTAACTTAGCACTGCCGCTATACAAACTCGCCTATATCCAACGTAATTGTCCGCTTAATTTCGACAAAATATGGACCCCATGGGTAGAATACCTCAAGGAACACGGTGCAGATTATAAGGCATAGTTAATGACTGGTCACCTACTGCTTCAACCGTAAAACAAGTAAAGGAATGTCTGCAGGATATCACGAGAGACATGGGGGGGGGCACTGTAATATTACTGTTATGTTTTATGTGCAAAACTCAATAAAACTTATTTTGAAAAAAAAAAAAGGAGCATGTCTTCCTTTAGTTACCTGCATTGCTTACATAGCAACACGCGTTACTGTAAATGTGGGCGGTCCTGTGAAGTATCACGGCCGCTACTATGTTAATTAACATAGTTACAGTAGCTATGTTAAGCAACATAGTAGTGGCCACTGTACAGGACCGCCCACATAAAGTTACGCGTGTTGCTATGTAAGCAATGCACGTAACTAAGGAAGACACGCTCCTTACATAGCAACGCTTGCTGCTATGTAAGGCGTGCATATCAGGTGCTCCTTCTCATTAAGACGTGCTGCTGAATCAAGCCCTCGGAGAGATTCCGGCACTGTAGAATAGATAAGGCCATACAGAAGATTATGAAAGGAAAGCTTGCATAGCAGAGAGCAGTCCTGAGTTTACTCTTTGCCAACCTCACGTCTGAGACCCATTTATATAAAGGTGTCCGTCCTGCAGATCACCAGAAAAGTGCCGATACTTCCACAGAAATAAACAGGGCTCCGAGAAGGCAATAGAATATTGGTAATATTACCAATATTCTATTATTTGAATTCTGTTATTTGGGGCTCTGCATGCCTCTGTTGGTCTTCATTTCAGTTGCAGTCTATGAGCGCTGTCATTTGTTTGAGGTCGTTTTGAAGAAATGTGTATACCATTTAATGATTAGCAGCACTAGGAAAAAATTATTTTTTTATCGTTAGACTAGCGGTAGGTCTTCCCCGAGAGGGCCCGTCACCCCCGTGGGGAAGTCTAGTAGGGAATAATTTGTGCACATATTATTTATACTGAGGCTAGGTTCACAGTGGGACGTTGCGTTTAGGGGACATTATAGGGCACATAACGTGCCCTTAACGCAACGCCTGGTGCTCTTCGATGTGGACGTCAGACTGAGCCGCGTTGTGCAGCTCACTCTGGCGTCCATGATGCCGTGATGCGTACTCTTGGACGCATGCGGCATCACGTGGTCCCGCCCGGCCAATCCCCGCACAGAGCGGCGCTCCAGGAAGTAAACACTGCACGTCACACCGTTTTAATTAGCCATGTGCCTGGCCGCTCTCCCCTCCTCCCCAACATGACTGAGCATGTGCAAACAGTCTAATGCGGCTTAGCCGCCTATAACGCACAGCATGCAGTACTTTCTCTTGATGTGGAGCGTTACAATGTACCGCAACGTGGGCACTGTGAACAGCCCATTGATTTTTCATTACTGTGCCATGGTGCTGCGTTACAGGCTGCACTAACGTGCGTCTGTAACGTCCCACTGTGAACTTAGCCTGAAGCTAATGACCTCCTTTGCTGTACCTGTTTTGAATGCAAGTTGTGTAATTTTGTCCACATTGTGGAGCTCTGCACATCTATTGCAGGTAGTTAATTCGGGTGCAGCCTCTGTTTGGAAGCGATGCCAATGTCTCCTGCTGTACAATATTCTATGATTGGCAACATCCCATGCCAATTTTAACAGGTGCACTTTTTAGATATACTCTGCCCCTTCCTCTGGGAGCTGATGAATATATGGAGGGACACATCCAGGCAAGAGAAAAATAGATACTATTTGTATGTACTAAATCTTTCTGTCATAAACTGATCTATACAGGCATTGTTCACCATCCCAGTACAGGGTCGCTTTTAAAGTGAATCCAAGGTGAAAATAAACTGATGAGATAAATAATTGTATTATCCTCCTACTCCTAAAATTACTTTTTTTTAGATATCTTATTGTTCTAATTTATTTTATATTTAAACATTTACAAATTAGATTAAATGTTTTATTGTCTCTGCTCAATGGCAGTGTCTCAAGAGTCCCAGAGTTAAAATACATGAACTATTGACCTTTTTCCTTATCAGAAGTTGTATTGTGCCAGGAAAAGTTTTATGGCTGTAATTTGCTTATCAGTAATGTCTACTATATTCCCGACAAGGTACTGACAAGACAGAAGCTGTCACTTCCATGCCTAAAAGTTAAAGGACAACTGAAGTAAGAAATATATGGAGGCTGCCATATTTATTTCCTTTTATACAATACCAGTTGCTTGGCAGTCTGGTTAGTCTATTAGGATGCAGTACTGTCTGAATAATGCCAGAAACAAGCATTAAGCTAATCTTTCAGATCTGACAATAATGTCAGAAACACCTGATCTGTTGCATGCTTGTTTCTGGGTTTATGGCTAAAAGTTTTGAGGTAGAGGATCAGCAGGATAGCCAGGAAACTGGTATTGCTTAAAAGGAAATAAATATGGCAGCCTCCATATACCTCTCACTACAGTTGTCCTATAACTCTTTCAGGCAGCAAAATAAGAAAAGAAAGAAAAGCAGCCTGGTTATTGATGTTTTGCACTGTACATACACGTGTATGTCTCATCGTGTCACAGGTCACCTCTGGTGCACTCTAATGGAAACATCAAAGCTGTAAAAAAAATAAAGATCCACTTACCTGGGGCTTCCTCCAGCCCCTTACAGCCGTCCTGTGCCCTTGCCGCAGCGCAGTACTGCCTGATGACGTCAGCAAGACCACGTGACCCGCGCAGTGGAACGCAGCAGCCGACCTGGAACCCGGCCTGGCGAGGTCGGCTTTGCCAGTGCAGGAGACCGGGAGCCACCAGAGCTGCAGCGAGGGCATAGGACGGCTGCAAGGCGCTGGAGTAAGCCCCAGGTAAGTGGATCTTTATTATTTTTACAGCTTGGACCTTCCCTTTAAATCCTTTTGGTGATTTGAGTTATGAAGTTTCTTTAAAACTACCCCTCCCCTTGCAAAAACTAGCCTGAACTAACCAGCCATGTCACGCCGTCTTCTTTCCAGTATCCGATGCCAGTGAGTGATAGGAGTCGTGTTTGTGTGACTGTGCCAAAGAAAATCCAATATAATAAGCAGCATACCTTTCACAAGATGTGACTGGTGCAGCCTTCAGCTCCTGTTCCTTGTCCTTTATTCCAGGCAGCTGCATTTCACTGCATCTGCTGCTAGAGACACGGCTTTCCACTCTGCTAGGACCATTCTCTATAATGTAAAACAGACACAAATACAGCTTCTCTAAAAACCGAGCTGTCAACAGTTATTGTTCACTTCAGCAGCACTTTACCAGACCCAACAGTGTAACCTCTAATTCACAAAGAAAAATATTCTCTCCCTATCAGTCCTATATTCCCAGCAAGACTATGGCAGATTAGTACCTACCTTATTTTTGGCATATAAGACGCACCCAGGTGTAGAGGGCAGAAACCGGGGGGGGGGGGGGGGGTGAATGCTAAACCTGATGCGTCCGTGGTCCAGGAGCATCTTGTAGATGTTCTCTCACAATTATTGTGGTACCATTGTACCTCGTGTCCCTCTTTACTCTCCCTGTGTGTCTTCTTCTCTCCCCCTGTGTCCTTTGCTCCCCCATTTGTCACATTCTGTCCCCCTGCGTCCTCTTTTTCTCCTCCTGTCCCCTTCTGTCATCCTTTGCTTCCCATGTGTCCTGTTCTGTGTCCTCCTTTGATCCCCGTGTGTGTCCCCTTATCTCCTCCTATGTCCTCCATTGCTCCTTCTGTCCCCATGCCCTCCCTTGCTCCCCGAGTGTGTCCCTTCTCTCCTCCTGTGTCCTCCTTTGCTCCCCCCGTGTGTCCCCATGCCCTCCTTTGCTCCCCGAGTGTGTCCCTTCTCTCCTCCTGTGTCCTCCTTTGCTCCCCTAGTGTGTCCCTTCTTTCCTCCTGTGTCCTCCTTTGCTCCCCCATGTGTCCCCTTCTCTCCTCCTGTGTCCTCCTTTGCTCCCCCGTCTGCCCCCATGCCCTCCTTTGCTCCCTGAGTGTGTCCCTTCTCTCCTCCTGTGTCCTCCTTTGCTCCCCCGTGTGTACCCATGCCCTCCTTTGCTCCCCGAGTGTGTCCCTTCTCTCCTCCTGTGTCTTCCTTTGCTCCCCTAGTGTGTCCCTTCTCTCCTCCTGTGTCCTCCTTTGCTCCCCCATGTGTCCCCTTCTCTCCTCCTGTGTCTTTATTTGCTCCCCGTGTGTGTCCCTTCTTTCCTCCTGTGTCCTCCTTTGCTCCCCCATATGTCACCTGTCCAACTCCACTCCCCCTTGTCTCCTCCGCTTCCTGTGCATAAATGTATGTAGTGGCAGCGCCGCTCACCTCATCCATGGCTCCTGCGGCGATCGAGACAGGGAGGGTTGGGAAGTGGAGCAGGACACAGGGACACAACACAGGGAGTCCCCGACAGCGCAGCAGGTTGGTGGTTTGTATCGGCGGGCGTGTTTAAGTTGGTGCCTCCCTGTATTTGGCATATGAAACACGGAATTTTACTTACTATTTTTGTGGGGAGAAAAGGTGTGTTTTTTATGCCGAAAAATACAGTACTTGTGTAAGGAGAAATGAGGTAAAAGTTACTTACCTCAGTAGACGGAGGCCTCTGGATAATTCACAATCATTCTCAAGCCCACCGTTATTGCGCAAGGGTCCTCTAAACATATCTGACAAGCAATCGTCGTATTTGTTCTTGTGGCTGTACTCCTGTCTGCGTACACGCCCTGATGTACTGCACATGAGTGAGTACAATCTGCACCTATGCAGTGCAGGGGCAGCTTTGTGGTACTGTGGAGGTGTGGGCTGTACTCATGTATGCAGCAGATACTGTCTCACAAAATTATCAGCAGATCTCTCTCCCTGTCCTATACATATGTTTCAACATTAATCTGTCTTCGTATGTAATAGTAATATCCCACACCAGCCTCAATACCCCCCTTTAAAGCAGATCCGAGATGAAAAACTATAACAAGTAACTTGGCTATACATCTTATCTAAAGTTTAGTTTACACAGCATATCTAGCTGCAAACAGCCTCAACAGTTTATGAATATTTATTTCTGTGACACGAGGGCAGCCATGTTCTGTTTGTCACATTGTCACAGGCTGAGGGCTGGAGATGCTATCAGCTTGCCTGTGTGTAAATTCAGTCCCCTCCCCTCCTCCCCTCTGCCTCTGAAATCTCTGGCTAGTAACCTCCTCCTGCCCAGACTGAGCTCCCATAAGCCCTTGTTACAGTGCCAAAGCACTGTGAAAACTCTGGGGGCGATGCTTGTTTAGTTTACAGGGAATTAGAGTATTAAAACAAAACAAAAAAAGTATTTGGCTTGAGGAATGCCCTATAAACTATATGAAAGGAACACAATTATGCAATGAGTAAAAGTTTATCTCGGATCCAGTTTAACAACATTCTGTTCATTCTATACTAGTTACACAAACACTTTCCATCATGGAAGATACTAATTTTTTTTTTTTTAATTTAGAGATTTTCAGCTGTAAAATGGATAGGCCCAGCATGAGGCGCTTTTAGGCTTGGTTCAAACATAAAAAGTTGTCTTGCCTGGCAGTTGGCATCAGTTTTGTATGTGTTCCTGACTTTAAATCTGTACATGTCCTGTTCTATCAGTCTTGCATATGTTTCTATGGCGGTGTTCACACACAAAATGATGCAGTTATGTATCAGTGTTCTGTGTTATTCTTCTCCCTTCAGGTTCCCTTTAAACAGATCTTTGTTTTTATAATTGGTTTAAATGATTTCTGTTTTAGAGACTAGCAGCTTACATAGTGACAAAGCCTGTGTAAATAGTATGGGAATGGAAAACTGCCCTCTAGTGGACACTGATAACAACTCGGTTGGGTCTGTTTGCTTTGGTTAACGTGACACAACAAGCCTGCCTCTTCATTAAAACGACATGGTTATACATGGAGGGAGATCAGAGTCACATCTCTATTAGATCTGCCTGTAGCTCTCATTCAGTGCTTAGTGCTTTGCTGTGCTTCTTTCTCAGCTGGGTTGACAGTGATTGCTCCTGACGTTGCTATGACTGGTCAGTGGTCCTGCAGTCTTCTCTCATAAACTGCATTTCTGGCTTAATTTGAGGAGTATTTGGGAAATGAGGCCCATCTGGTATTTGTTGAACACTCTGCTCATGTATAAAGCAGTGGAAGCCTTGCCAGACTCTAGCTGTTTATTATAAAACTGCACTTTATGAAGCCCACATATTTCTCAAGGAAAACGCCTTTCATTCCATTTCCTAGTATCTTCAGGCCACTCTACTGATAAACACATGTAGGCTGCCACTGTCACCACCACCTACAGGTAGTGTTGGGCGAACAGTGTTCGCCACTGTTCGGGTTCTGCAGAACATCACCCTGTTCGGGTGATGTTCGAGTTCGGCCGAACACCTGACGGTGCTCGGCCAAACCGTTCGGCCATATGGCCGAACTAAGAGCGCATGGCCGAACGTTCCCCGAACGTTCGGCTAGCGCTGTGATTGGCCGAACGGGTCACGTGGTTCGGACCCGAACGCGCTCTGATTGGCCGAACTGTCACGTGGTTCGGGTAAATAAATACCCGAACCACGTCATATCTCCGCCATTTGTCTGTGGGTTTAGCTTTGGGTAGGCAGGCAGGGTAGTTCGCGCTCCAGCCACGCTAGCCAGGGTCCCCCCCAGTCATTGTGTGTCGCTGCTGGGAACAGTAGTACACCGCTCGTTCAGCCACACTATATAGCATTGTGTTTACTGCCACTGTGTACCTCGCTCAGCCACGCTATATATATAGCATTGTGTTTTCTGACACTCTGTGTACACGGCTTAGGCTAGCCTGACTAATATAGCATTGTGTGTACTGCCACTGTGCACCTCGCTCAGCCACGCTATATATAGCATTGTGTGTACTGCCACTGTGCACCTCGCTCAGCCACGCTATATATAGCATTGTGTTTACTGCCACTCTGTGTACACCGCTCAGCCAGACTATATACCGTTGTTTACTGACACTCTGTGTACACGGCTTAGGCTAGCCTGACTAATATAGCATTGTGTGTACTGCCACTGTGCACCTCGCTCAGCCACGCTATATATAGCATTGTGTGTACTGCCACTGTGCACCTCGCTCAGCCACGCTATATATAGCATTGTGTTTACTGCCACTCTGTGTACCTCGCTCAGCCACACTATATAGCATTCTGTGTACTGTTCTGTGTCTGCTGGGAACAGTAGTACACCGCTCGTTCAGCCACACTATATAGCATTCTGTTTACTGTTCTGTGTCTGCTGGGAACAGTAGTACACCGCTCGTTCAGCCACACTATATAGCATTCTGTGTACTGTTCTGTGTCTGCTGGGAACAGTAGTACACCGCTCGTTCAGCCACACTATATAGCATTCTGTGTACTGTTCTGTGTCTGCTGGGAACAGTAGTACACCGCTCGTTCAGCCACACTATATAGCATTCTGTGTACTGTTCTGTGTCTGCTGGGAACAGTGGTACACCGCTCGTTCAGCCACACTATATAGCATTCTGTGTACTGTTCTGTGTCTGCTGGGAATAGTGGTACACCGCTCGTTCAGCCACACTATATAGCATTCTGTGTACTGTTCTGTGTCTGCTGGGAACAGTAGTACACCGCTCGTTCAGCCACACTATATAGCATTCTGTGTACTGTTCTGTGTCTGCTGGGAACAGTAGTACACCGCTCGTTCAGCCACACTATATAGCATTCTGTGTACTGTTCTGTGTCTGCTGGGAACAGTAGTACACCGCTCGTTCAGCCACACTATATAGCATTCTGTGTACTGTTCTGTGTCTGCTGGGAACAGTAGTACACCGCTCGTTCAGCCACACTATATAGCATTCTGTGTACTGTTCTGTGTCTGCTGGGAATAGTGGTACACCGCTCGTTCAGCCACACTATATAGCATTCTGTGTACTGTTCTGTGTCTGCTGGGAACAGTAGTACACCGCTCGTTCAGCCACACTATATAGCATTCTGTGTACTGTTCTGTGTCTGCTGGGAATAGTGGTACACCGCTCGTTCAGCCACACTATATAGCATTCTGTGTACTGTTCTGTGTCTGCTGGGAATAGTGGTACACCGCTCACCCGTCACTGTATAGCATTGTGCTCTGTGTCGCTGCTGGGAATAGTGGTACACCGCTCACCCGTCACTGTATAGCATTGTGCTCTGTGTCGCTGCTGGGAATAGTGGTACTGTATAGCATTTCTGTACTGCCACTGTACTGCTGCCAGTCAGCGTGTACTGTAAGGATAAGTGAAATGAGGAAGAAATCCGGTGAAAGAGGGAGGGGCAAGGGAAGAGGTGTTTCCCCTGACGGTTCACGTACAGGCCACAGGGGAGCACCCAAGAAAACCCACTCAATACCGCCCATGTTGTCCAGGACAACAACCCTCACAAATCCAAAAGAACAGGACCAGATAATTACTTGGATGACCTCTCAAGCGTCCAGCAGTGGGTTAAGCAGCACCAGCACATCACGCACGAGGTCCGAGTCCTCAGCCAGTTACAAGGAGCCAGTGGGCACAAAGCTGACACAACCGGCAGCGACACCACGCACACAACTGCCAGATAACCAGTCCGATGAATTACCTCAGGACACAATGGGGTATTCGCAGGAGCTATTCCCAGCCCAACAAACTTCCACCTTTCAAAGGTCAATGGAGGAACAGCCAGAAATGTTGTGCCTGGATTCACAACCGTTAACTGTGGGAAATGCACCGCGCACTGAAATACAAGGCGAGTCCGAAGAGGACTCGGAAACCCAAATCCCAGAGCAATTTGGGCAGGAGGGGTTGCAATTGCAGGAGGTCGGCCGACAAGATCTGGAAGACGACGTTGGAGTGTGCTGCGCAGAGGTTGTTGTGGGGAGCTCTACTCCACGGCGGTGGCCCACAATGACATATGACGAGTTTGAGGAGATGGAAGAGGAGGGTATGGACAATGTGGACAGAGACCCAGATTTTGTTTGTGAACGAGAACATCGCCGTCGTAGCAGCAGCACAGATGAGTCTGTTGAAGAACACACTGCTGCACGAGTTCGCCTTGTGCCACAAGGTAGGCGGCGCGCAATTTCAGGCACCACAAGCGTGGAAGTTCAAGTGAGAGGCAAAAGAGGAGCAAACAGAAATCGCCAGCAAGGAGGCAGGTGCTCCAAAGTCTGGGCTTTCTTTGAAGACTGCACTGAGGATGTTACCATGGCGATTTGCAAGGTGTGCAAGACCCGCCTGAGCAGGGGGAAAAATATTAACAACCTCTCCACCACCAGCATGAGCCGTCACATGCTATCCAAACATCCCACTCTTTGGGCAAACGCGTCAGAACAGGGTACCAGAAACAACACTGCCTCCCTTGGGTTCACCAGACTCACCACCAGACCCGCCTCAGCAGCAGCAGTAGCCCAGCCATTGCGTGGTTCACAACATTCACAAACATCAGACGACGCTGACACTGTCACTTTCCGGAGTAGTGCTCTTGAGGTCTCCCAGTGTTCATCAAACACAACAACCAACAGCCCTTCCGTGTGCAGCGCTACGGTTCAGTTGTCTGTGTCGGAGATGTTTGAGCGCAAGAGGAAATTGCCAGCAAATGACCCCCGGGCCGTGGCAGTAACAGCCAGCATAGCCAAGCTTCTGGCCTGCGAAATGCTGCCATATCGATTGGTGGAGACAAACAGCTTCAAGGGCATGATGTCAGTGGCCATCCCACGTTACGTGGTTCCCAGCCGCTACCACTTTGCACGCTCTGCAGTGCCTGAGTTGCATGAGCACGTGGTCAGCAAAATAACCCGAAGCTTGAAGAATGCCGTTGCCTGCAAGGTTCACCTCACCACTGACACCTGGACGAGTGCGTTCGGCCAGGGTCGATACATTTCCCTTACCGCGCACTGGGTGAACCTTGTGGAGCCTGGCAGCGATTCCTCACCTGCTACGGCACGGGTGTTGCCCACGCCACAAACAGCTGCACCGCCGTCCCTCCCACTGGATAACAGCAGCACCTACCTCTCTGACTCCTTCTCCTCCAACGCATCTCAAAGCTGTACCTCATCCGGAAACGCTAACCCAGCAGCAGTAGGATCGTGGAAGCAGTGCAGCACAGCTGTTGGCATGCGTCAGCAAGCGTTGCTGAAGCTAATCTGCCTTGGGGATAAGCAGCACACAGGGGAGGAAATTTGGAGGGGAATAAAGGAACAGACGGATTTGTGGCTGGCACCGCTGGACCTGAAACCGGGCATGGTTGTGTGTGATAATGGGAGTAATCTCATTCGCGCTTTAAGGTTGGCTAAGCTGACACACATCCCTTGCCTGGCGCACGTGATGAACCTAGTAGTTCAGCGGTTCCTGAGGACATACCCAGGCGTGCCCGATCTGCTGTTGAAGGTGCGTCGAGTGTCCAAACATTGTAGAAATTCCAGTACTGCTTCGGGGGCACTCGCCAAGATGCAGGAGCGCTTCAATCTCCCCCACCATCGCTTGCTGTGTGATGTCCCTACGCGCTGGAATTCTACGCTGCACATGCTAGCCCGCTTTTGCGAGCAGAAGAGTGCAGTGGTCCAGTACATGACGGCGCAGTACCGAGGCGCATCCGGCCAGCTGCCAAGCTTCTGTGGATCCGATTGGGCCAACATGTTGGACCTCTGCCAAGTCCTCCAAAATTTTGAGCAATCCACGTTGCTTGTGAGCAGTGACAACTCTTCAGTCAGCATTACCATACCACTGCTGTGTTTACTGAAGAGGTCGATGTTAAAAATCAAGGAAACAGCTGTCATGATGCAACTGGGGGAATCTGAAGGAGAAAACGATCAGCGTGATGGTACCAACATCAGGCCATCCGCCTCAGGGAACGCTGGCCCCAGCAGCTATGACGAAGAAGAGGAGGAGGAACAGCTGGAGTTGGAGCAGGAATTTCATGCCACCACTGACGAGGGCCAGAGCGGTGCACGTTGGACTTCCACAATTCAACGCGAATGGTCAGCAGAAGCAGACCAGGAGGAAGGTAACGACTATGATGCATCACAACAACTATCACAACGCTCACAAGAGGATGATGAGGATTCTGGTAGGACTCTGGCACACATGGCTCAATTCATGCTAGACTGCATTGAACGTGACCCACGCATTGTGCGCATTCTGGACAACACCAATTACTGGGTTTATACCCTTCTGGATCCACGGTACAAACACAATGTTCCAAAACTGCTTGAAGAAAGAGTCAGACAGGTCAAAATGGAAGAATACCAGCAGGCCCTTGTGGAGACTTTAGAGAGGAGATTGACATCCTCCCCCTCCTCTAGCCAGTTGTACGCAGACAGACTGACTTCCGCAAACCCAGGACGACCAGGAGGGCAGCAAACAACGCAAGCCGCAGCTAGTACCCAAAAGGGAATGGTATCGGCAGTGTCCTTGGAGTGGGAAAATTTTCTGACACCCATGCAGCCGCAGCCCACTGAACAGCAAGCGTGCAGATCCACCTCCAACACCGATCGCCTGGAGAAGATGGTCAAGGACTACATGTCAGATGGCGTAGCTGTGTCGAACCATCCATCTGCACCCTTCAACTATTGGGTATCGAAGCTAGACACCTGGCACGAACTGGCAATGTACGCAATAGAGGTGCTGGCTTGCCCGGCAGCCAGCGTTATGTCGGAACGCTGTTTCAGTGCTGCCGGAGGCATCGTCACAGATCGGCGTATCCGCCTCTCTACAGAAAATGCAGACCGTCTGACTCAAATTAAAATGAATCAATCCTGGATTGGAAATGACTACGCAACACTCCAGGACCCCAACCAAGTAACATGACCAATGAACATCTGGGATGGTGTTGCGTTTCCGGGCCCTGTTTATTGAACCTCTCATCTGTATTACATTTATGACTGCATGGCGGCAAAAAGCATTGCTGCTATATCCGCACGCTTTTTGTCCACATGCAAGGCCTGGGTTGTTGTGTCTCACAAAGCGTGGCCTTCTCCTCCTGCGCCTGCTCCTGTTCCATCACGTCTGCTGCTGCTGGGTTAGCGTTGCCGCGTGGTCCCTGTTTATTGAACCACTTATCTTTATTACATTTATGACTGCATGGCGGTACAAAGCATGCTATCCGCACGCTTCTTGCCCTCATGCAAGGCCTGGGTTGTTGTGTCTCACAAAGCGTGGCCTTCTCCTCCTGCGCCTCCTCCTGTTCCATCATGTCTGCTGCTGCTGGGTTAGCGTTGCCGCGTGGTCCCTGTTTATTGAACCACTTATCTTTATTACATTTATGACTGCATGGCGGTACAAAGCCTGCTATCCGCACGCTTCTTGCCCTCATGCAAGGCCGGGGTTGTTGTGTCTCACAAAGCGTGGCCTTCTTCTCCTCCTGCGCCACCCTCCTCCTGTTCCATCACGTGTGCTGCTGCTGGGTTAGCGTTACCGGTCCCTTTTCCTGGAACCTCTTATATGTATTACATTTATGACTGCATGCCGACAAAAAACATGTTACCTGTGCAAAGAAAACAGACATTTCCCGCATTTAAAAGACAGTTTTCCCTTTGAAACTTTAAAATCGATTTTCTCAAAAACTATAAGCTCTTTTTGCTAATTTTTTTTTCCTCTTGTACCCACTCCCAAGGTGCACATACCCTGTAAATTTGGGGTATGTAGCATGTAAGGAGGCTTTACAAACCACAAAAGTTCGGGTCCCCATTGACTTCCATTATGTTCGGAGTTCGGGTCGAACACCCGAACATCGCGGCCATGTTCGGCCTGTTCGGCCCGAACCCGAACATCTAGATGTTCGCCCAACACTACCTACAGGCAGAACACTGTGTACGAGATGGTATGCGCTGTACTCCTCATGTAGGTGAGGGTTTACTCTGAGTGCATTGGTTTCCTTCTAGAAATTAAACTCAAAAGGTAATTGAAGTCTTCCTCAAAAAATTGGTCCTAAGCCCCGTACACAGGGCTGGTCCTACCATTAAGCCACCTGAATTATTTCAATCAAAATCTAGGAGCGGTGCTGGTAACCTAATTTGAATAGCAGAGTTTGCCACAGAGCACAAATACCTACTCCAGGGCTGGGTCTTTGCAGCAGGTAGTTTCAGCACTCAGCGTAGAGTTCTGGAACTTAGGCACCCCATAGCAGTAATGTTATACGGGGCAGGGAGCGTAAGGTTAATTTTTGGCTTCGGAGATCGCCAGACCCCAAATTACATTTCCCTCCAAGTTTCAACAACTTGAAGGGTGAATAGTATTTTACGCTGTCAGTGATTTGAGTGGCAGCATGATGAGCCGTCATTTGGCTCTCCCTGTGCCCACCTCTCCGGTGGCGTACATATACGTAAACTGGGTCTTCTCCTCTTCACTGCAGCCTATCATGCAGCAGATTTCTCTGTTTGCTCCCGATGTCATGTGACATGCTGGAGGTGGGACCTGTGACAAGATGACAACATTTACTGCAATCTGGTTTGGAAACTAAGATCCTCCATTCTGACAACTCAGTTGCTTTTATTACTGCTAGCAATCCAGCCTGTGAGAGTTTTTTTTTGAATGCAGAGTTACTGATTGTTTGAATGTAAATGTATCGCATTTCTCAGCACCTGTTTTTCCCTTATTTAAAGGGAACCTGAATTGTGGTTAAATAGAGTCATGGGAGTGTTCTGCTCATATGCTGTTCATTGTTTTGAAAATCGCGCACGTGCAGAACATTCCTGCGATGGGAGCCCATTTGAACAGAGCACACAGATGGAGGTGCGCATGCACAGTTGACACTACCCAGATTTGGGTTGTACAGGTAAAGGAGCCGCCAGCGGGAGAACAGAGGAGACTCTGAGGTGACCAAGGGATATCACAGACCACAGGGGGCTGGAAGAATCCCTACGTAAATAAAGGGCTATAGATTTAAAGGATACCAGAAGTGACATGATGAGATAGACATGTGTATGTACAGTGCCAAGCACACAAATAACTAGGCTGTGTTTCTTTTTTTTCTTTCTCTGCCTGAAAAAGTTAAACATCAGGTACTGTATGTAAGTGGCTGACTCAGTCCTGACTCGGACAGGAAGTGACTACAGTGTGACCCTCACTGATAAGAAATTCTCCGTTTTACCTCTTTCCTGCTCTCAGAAGCCATTTTCTGCTAGGAAAGTGTTTTATAGTTGGAATTTCGTATCAGTGAGGGTCACACTGTAGTCACTTCCTGTCTGAGACAGGACTGAGTCAGCCACTTACATACCTGATATTTAACTCTTTCAGGCACAGAACGAAAAAAGAAACACAGCATAGTTATTTGTGTGCTAGACACTGTACATACACATGTCTATCTCATCATCTCACATGTCACTTCGGGTATCTTTTAACCACATTTCAGGTTCCCTTTAAGTATCAGCAGGATGAGCATAGCTACCGTTGTGGAAGCATAAAGAAAATGCATCCATTGTTTAGTTACTGCTCCCACCCAGGTGTGTAATGAATGCCCCTGTGACACCTGTTACTGCTGGGGGGTTAGCTCCTCCTTCTTTCCTCCTGTGCAAATATATTTACCAGTTCTCATTGCCTTGGATCTTCATAACCTCATGGCAGCAACTTGCTCTCATCTTCCCCCCTGGCTCCTGATCACATGACATGCATTGGGAGTCGGGGAAGCAGCAGAGGAGGGGTGCGCTGGGTGCTGCAAGGGGGGCTTCATGATTGTTGTGTTTCCTGGTGGGCCCGGAGGTGTACATTAAAAATGGCTGCGGCCACATTTTGGTGCAGGGTGAAACCAAAAGATGGCTCACCTCGCTCTCGCTGAAACTCCTGGGTGGCGTTAATGGTATTACCCATCTGGATTGGGGAAACACATTCAGGCACTAGCTATTTCCAGCGGCAAAAGTATCCCATTTTTTTCGAATTTGAGCTCCAGCTATCACCGGCGCCCAAATTAGTCACTGAACGCCGCTATAGTTGTAATTCTCATTACAGCCTATCGCGGCTCCCAAATTATGGGTGCGGTGCTGTGCTAAAATTAACTGACTCACTCCGGAGGGGTATAGTTAAGCCCCTCCTCCCACCAGCTTGATTATATAATGAACAGCTTTTTACAATCAATGTTCAATTAATAGAACAATGAAACAGATCAAGAGCACCTTCAGTTTTGTTACAATCGTTTTTATCAAGTATAATCTATACAAATGTATTGTAAATGGCGAACTTTGAGTGTGACATATGACCTGATGAGATAAACGTGTAAATACAGTACCAGTCCAACTTAGAACTTGTCTGTGTTCCTATGTTAAAGTGGACCCGAGATAAACTTTAACTCATTGCATATAGGGCATTCCTCAAGCCAAATACTTTTTTTTTTTTAGTTTTAATACTCTAATTCCCTATAAACTAAACAAGCCACGCCCACAGCTCCTCCAGTGCCTAGGCATTCTGAGTACTATGTAGCAAGGGCCTATGAGAGCTCAGTCTGGGCAGGAGGAGGTGTTACTAGCCAGAGATTTCAGAGGCAGGGGGGGGGGGGGGGGGAGAGTGACGTTTTCACAGGCTGAGGGCTGGAGATGCAGAGCAGCTTGCCTGTGTGTAATGATGACAAGCAGAACATGGCTGCTGTCATTGTATCACAGGAAGAAATCATATATTGTTGAAGCTGTTTGCAGCTAGATTTGCTGTGTAAACTATCTAAACTTTAGATAAGATATATAGACAAGTTACTTGTTATAATTAGTTTTTCAGCTCAGATCCGCTTTAATAACCCAGTGCTTTATCTATGCCAGGGGTGCCCAAACTTTTTCGGTCAAGGGCCGGGTCAACATACTTCAGACTGCTGGGGGCCAGAGTATACATGAAAGAACCAAAGAACATCTTTGCTACAGACAGTGAAGCATACCCAGGTGACAACCTGCAGTTTAATTGGACCCATGTGGATAGGTGGTGCCAGCACTGCTATTCTATATGTGGGTCGCAGATATTTAAAGATGCAGTGGACCGCATCTATAAGTAATAGATTTTGAGAGTGGGGGGCCAGTGAAAAAGCCTCAGGGGGCTGCATTCGGCCCACGGGCCTCAGTTTGAGGACCACTGATCTGCGCAGTCACAGAAATCATCTGAGATCTTAAAAATCCATTCTGCCGTGACGGTCATTATTGCCGCAGCACACTAATGATGTTCGCATGATTATGCGCCTGTACCCCCTTCGCAAGATTGTGTAAACGACTGTTTGTCTCTTAAAAAAATCGCCGGTCACCTGGAAAATTATTGGAAAATCTCAAGGTGGGTTCAGGCCTTTATTTGCTCTGTGATTTCTTGTATTGATATAGGTTTGCTCTCGGAACCACCCATTCCTCGCATCGTGTTATCGTAGAAGATCTCGGGGCGGCAGAAAGTGCATCTTTCAAGTGGGAGTCGGAGGTTTCCTCTAATCCGATAAAACAGGCTCGTCCTGCTGCGCTGTGAGATCATTTTTACATTTGCAGCTCGTAACGCGGTCTTTGGGCTCCTCAGATTGCCATTGTGTTAATATCCCCCAGCGGAATCGCAAAGGAAACATCCTCTTCAGATCCTTTACGGGCAGCGAAAGCATTTACGAGCTGTGCAGGGAAGCGCCGCGCCCATCTGTCTCCCATGCAGCTCATCCATCAGCCGACCTTCCAGCGGAGTGTCACAGGTAAGTGCCATTGGGGATCGCGCTGGACGCATCTCGCCTTTGAAGGCACGTGCAGCTCTGTCTCTCTGTGTAATGTGGGGCTCGGAGCTCCTGGCAAGAGGCAGACTCTGGATGCAATGTGTGTCTCATCACTGTTAGTAAGATACACGGATGATCTGGGAATTTCAAACACACATTTATTGCGGTTCGCAGGCTGGGAGCTAATGAAAGGTGAAGGTGAGGCACGCTGTCCTGGGGAGGTGTAAAATTTGCTATTAATGATACAATCCAGCGGCCGATAAATCGTCTCCGATCACGGTGGTAATCAATTGGGAACGAACAGTCTTGCCCCTGAATGGACGATTCACCACTAGCTAATTCAACCAGACTGATGGAATCTGATCAAATTGACTAGCGGTAATTATTACCATGGGGATCGCAAACGATGAATCAGCTGCTGGATTGTATTGTTTATGGACACATTAAAGGGAACCTGAAGATGGGGGGGGGGGGGAGGTTCACCTGGGGCTTCTGCCAGCCCCTTGCAGCCGCCCTGTGCCGACGCTGGTCCTCAACGGTCCTCCGCCGTGGCTCAGTTTTGCTTTGTTGAGCCGCTGTCTACTGCCCCTGCGCACCCCTTTGCCACGCGTCCTTGTTCATGCTCCCGACGCCGATTTTCTCATACTGCACAGGGCACTTCCAGGTAGGGGAGCGCAAACGAGGACGCACGTGGCCAGGGCCACACAGGCACAGTGGCCGTCAACTTCCAAGTCAGCAACTCCAAAACTGTTCCGTGGCAGGGAACCGGCGGATCGTTCCAGGATGGCGCGGGCACAGGTCGGTTGCTGGGGGCTGGTCCCTTTAAAGGGACCCAGAGCAGCAACATGCCAGTTTCCCAAATTGGTCATTTTAAGGTTGTGTCAAGAGGTGTTGTCATACAAAAAAAAAATGATTTCACTATACAGTATCAAATCCTGTACAGCAATAAAGAATGTTCCCCCATACAATAATGGTTATTAAATTAGCAACAAAAAGAGTCTTATTTGCAGGCCCATAAACTATTTCAATAGTGTAAAACATAGCTTTCATTTTAGCAAAATAAACAGGAATGTGGAGAGTTATAAGTAAAGGCATGAATACATCACGTTTTTGACATGTTGAATGGTCAAGTTAGATGTGTTCTATTTCCTGTAGCACTATAGACTTACATATTGAGATACATTTATACGTTTGATATTGTCACAGACTGGTCAAATCCGCTGATAGCTCCATATATCATCTGTCTATGACCTGCTATGTTCACATTCCTTTTATTGTTAAAACGTGGCCCTTTAATTTATTGGTCTTGATGTATATGACTTTTATGTATATATGCCACAATAAAATCTGGATCCCAGAGAGCCTTCCCGGTCTGTTCTCCATGCCCTTGGTTCACCGTCATGCAGGGGCAATAATTAGTGAATGGGAACAAGTGTTCCCAAAGCCAATTTAAAGGCCTGATTCATGAATGAACACAGTGTTCATTCCTTGAAAGTCTGTATAAACATACAAACTTTCACTTTAGCTTAGGAAGCTGTGATTCAGCTTCTTAAGCAGTCCATCTAGTGGCGAAAATAATTATTGCACCATAAAAAAAACAAAGTTACCAAAATAAAATAAAAAATCTTGTCAAATACATAAATAGTTATGTTAGGGACTTAGCTTTTTATATATGTATACTATAAGGATAGATTACTGTTATTTTAGCAAATAAGGGCTTGCAATTATTTATAGAGTGCAATGAGAAAACCAAAAACACAAAATAGAAAAAATACACCTTTATTTCCAAATAAATTATTGTCTCGATACATTGTACAACATAATTTAAAAATTGTAGTAAGCGGGACAAACATGCAAATAAAATTAAATTACAGTAGCATGTATTATTTTGAAACTATAAAGGCTGACAACTGAGAAATAATGATTTTTTTTTTTTCATTTTTTTTTCTTCTTACACTATTTCCTTTAAAATGCATATATATATATATATATATATATATATATATATATATATATATATATATATATATATATATAATAAAATAATTCTTAGCAAAAAGTATCACCCACATAAAGCCTAATTGGTGGCAAAAAAAAACAAGATATAGACCATTTAGGTGTAATAAGTAGTGGTAAGTTATTGGCAAATGAATGGGAGGAGCGTAGAAATGTGAAAATTGCTCTGGTTCATAAGGGGAATAACCCCTCAGTAGTGAAGTGGTTAAGCCATAGAAGTATCAGAGACCGGAAGCGAAACAATTTCTACACGATGTGGATACAAACAGAAAACCCAAAAGAGGTTCTATTCTAACCTTTTTCAGACACAATCCAAAATGTATTTTTCCTGAAGTTAGGCTTTAAAGGGGCCCTGAGCAATAAAAATAAACAAAATTGGTACTTACCTGGGGCTTTCACACTACCCGTCATCACGCCGGCCGCTATGCGTCATGACAGCGGCTGGCGTGACAGTACTGCGCATGCACGGTTTAGAGTTAGAAAACCACGCATGTGCAGTACTGTCACGCCCGACACTCGGCCTGGGTGTTGCTGGTGGTGTATTCTGCAGCAGGACCGGAGGAGGAGCCAGAAGGACGCCGGGGGACCTCCCGACCTACGGTGGGCTGGAGTAAGTCCCGATTTTGTTTATTTTTACTGCTCAGGGTCCCTTTAAAGTGTACCTGAAGTGAGAGGCATATAGAGGCTGTCATACTTATATCCTTTTAAACAATGCCAGTTGCCTGGCATTCCTGCTGTGGTAGTGTCTAGTTCACTCACCTGATGGCATCATCATGCGGCACATCCATTCAAACTTAAAGGGATACTGTAGGGGGGTCTGGGGAAAATGAGTTGAAGTTACCCGGGGCTTCTAATGGTCCCCCACAGACATCCTGTGTTGGCGCAGCCACTCCCCAATGCTCCAGCCCCGCCTTCTGGAATTTCAGACTTTAAAGTCTGAAAACCACTGCGCCTGCGTTGCCATTTCCTCACTCCCGCTGATGGCACCCGCTGATGGTCTGTGCCTGCGCCGTGCGCTCCTGGTGACATCAGGGGAAGCGAGGACATGGCAACGCAGGCGCAGTGGTTTTCTGACTTTAAAGTCTGAAATTCCAGAAGTGAACCGGAGGCGGGGCCGGAGCATCGGTGAGTGGCTGCACGGGCACAGGATCTCTGCGGGGGACCATTAGAAGCCATGGGTAAGTTCAACTCATTTTCCCCCAACCCCCCTACAGTATCCCTTTAAGTCAAACATGTGATCTCCATGATTGTTCAGGGACTTAAAGTATTAGACAGGACAGCCAGGCAAGGAAATAAATATGGCCGCCTCCATATCCCTCTCAGTTTAGTTGTCCTTTAAGATGGACCCTTCTGTCTTTCATGTGGACTTATACTGATCACTACGGGACAATCTTGCTGAGTACACAGCTTGCTTATGAGTGACCTCTACCAACCTGTGGTGGATGATATTACACATCTACCAGTATTGCCAGTAACGTGTTTATCTGGCCATCTATTAATCCAGCGTCCAGTCTCGTTGTGGATTCCATGGTTCAGCCCAGAGCCCGGGGTCCTATTCATCATCATGTGAAATTGTAGCAGATTAGCCAAGCAGCCATTGTTCTGTGGTGACGTTGCCAAGCTCTGGTCTTCTGTTTAATAATCAGGCTCTGCAGACAATGATTAAAGGGACTGAGGAACCTTCAGGCATGGAGATATGACTTAATAGCTGGCTCTAGAGGGATGAATGCTTAATCAGATTCATGGCTTTGATCCGGGTTGGAGATTTTCCCAATCATATTCTTTTTTTCTTTTTTTGAGTCAGTCTGAAAAACTTCTTCCTCACAAGAACAACAAATAATGTGAAGCGAAACACGTTTCTGCCATCCTGTCTCTGTTCATTTTTGGATGATTTGTTGTGGATACAGTAGGCCTGAAGAAACCCACATGGTGTAACATCGTATCATGGTGCCCCATGGCAAGTAGTTACTGAGGGTCCCAGCACTTTGCGTGCTTCATGCAATTATGCACCCCCCTCCCCCACCTCCCCTATGGACCCACACAATGGTCCTTATTTAATTCATATTTTATCCTAAAGTCCCGCACACATGCCTGACCTAAAGAGGAACTGTCGCGAAAATCTTAAAATTTAAAACATATACAAATAAGAAGTACATTTCTCCCAGAGTAAAATGAGCCATACATTACTTTTCTCCTATGTTGCTGTCACTTACAGTAGGTAGTAGAAATCTGACATTACCGACAGATTTTGGGCTAGTCCATCTCTCCATAGGGGAATCTCAGCATGGCCTTTATTTTTTATAAAGACACTCCCTGAAAAAAGATTTAAACAATGATGCTGTCCAGCCTCCCTGCTCGCTGCACACTTTTTTTGAAGTTGGACAGAGCAACTGCCATTCACTAAGTGCTTTTAAAAATAAAGAAAACACTGAGAACCCCTCTATGAGAAGATGGGCTAGACCAACATCTGTCGGTAATGTCACATTTCTACTACCTACTGTAAGTGATAGGAACAACATAGGAGAAAAGTAATTTATGGCTCATTTTACTCTGGAAGAAACGTACTTCTTAATTGTATATGTTTTAAATTTTAAGATTTTCATGACAGTTCCTCTTTAAGTCAGCTAAGGAAGCCGATAACGACCGCCTCAGCCGCTAATCAGGCATGTGCAGAGCCGGTTCTAGACTCCTGAAGCAATATATTGTGAGGACGCCTCACCCCCCCCCCCCCCCCCCCCCCACGTTCCCCCAGTGTATGTGTGCAAAACAGGACCGGAGAGGAGAGACACATCAGGCTGTGCATTGCAGACACTGGCACTAGGCTTACCTCCCTTTGCTGCCTTCAAGATAGCATCTCCTCCCAGGATGCCAAGTATCTGCTGAACCAGCCCCACGTCACTCCCGCGCTCTCAGCAGATTAGCGATGAGATCACAGGACACACATGAAGTCCTGCTTCCTCTCTGACTACAGCGGCGCCTCATGTGACCCGGCAGTACGTAACGGGTCACATGAGGCACAGCTGTAGCCATGGATACAGGACCATTGACGTGGGGTGGAGTTCCTATTGCTGGAATGCTGAAAGCAGGTGAGTGAAGCGGCGCCGTGCATCTAGGGAGGGGGAGACAGGAAGTGCGCGGAGGGGGACATTTGAGTATGATTTACTAAGGCACATTCATTAGTTTAACAGAGAAGCATTATAGGAAAAATTGTCACTTTAACTGTACTCACAACTATTATTTATTAATCTTTTTGGCAACCCCCACTTTGTTCCAATATGCCCCTGGCAAGGGCAGGGATTTTTTTTTACTCAGTAGCAGTTTCTCAATATCCAGTCCAGATTTGCTGAATGGCTTCTGATCTCCCACCAGGGTAACATTTGTGCTCTCAGTTAGCTAATCTATAAGACGGTATATTTAGACCGGTGTACGAAGTTGCGTTTAATATAAATACTTCAGACCACACATTAATAATGCCCCCAAAACGGCATCTCTCACTTTCCTATAATGCTTCTCTGTTTACCTAATTAATGTCCTAGCTGCACGGGGTATATAATTTTTCCTACGTTAAATCCAAAGAAATTGCAAGTTTTAAAATCTAAAAAAAAATAAAAAAAATCATTAGTATGCTCCAAACGCACTCACACAATGTTAGTTTTTCCAGGCAGAAAGAATTTTCAGGAAGCACATTAAACACGCTGGGATTTTTATCGTAGGTCTTTCCTTGGCCATAACCGAGGGGATAATGCCATAATTATCTGCCGCTACAAGTCGGTAACCCGAGACGCCAATAGTCGCAGCCCAAGGTGTTTAATATGCCTTGTCCTAGGACTACCGAACGGCCTAATAGACCAGAAATGCGAGGCGCCAACCCTGCCATTTATGCCGCCCCCCTTTTCATGCAGTGAAATATGAACACGAAAAGCTATTTTCTTTTTTTGGGGGGAGAATATTTGCTAAAGCATTGGGGGGGGGGTTTCTGGGATTTAAGGGGAAAGGTGTTAGGGATTCACAATCTATAAACGCATGCAGAATCTCACCCAAAGCTCATAAATAAGGCCGGGCCTTGCCTTCGCACTTTGGACACTTAGGGCTACTCAAAATCCCTTAGTAGAGTGGATTTATTTTTACAGCTTTGAGCACCTGCCTGATGGTAGAGGAACTGTAGTGAAAATAACATAATGAATAACATTTCTCATTTTTTACAATATTGATTTATAGATTTTTTAGTCAGTGTTTGCCCATTGTAAGATATCTCCTCTCCCTGATTTACATTCTGAAATGTAACACTGGTGGTGACATCTTTAGTCCTGCCAGGTGACCTGTACAGAATGTTTGTTACTGAGAGTTCTATGCACAGAAGGAGAATATTTCCCACAATGCAATGAGGTTACACAGACAGCAAACTGTCAAGACCTTGGTCATGACATCACACTGTGGGAGGGGTTTTCCCCACAATCTCAGCCATACAGACCTCCCTGATGATCTATTCAGGAAAAGGTAAAGATTTCACATAGGAAAGGGGGTATCAGCTATTGATTGGAATAAAGTTTAAGGCTGCTTTCACAGTGGGACGTTACGGGCGCACGTTAGAGCAGCCTGTAATGCAGCCCACCGCACAGCAATGAAAAATCAATGGGCTGTTCACAGTGCCCACGTTGGAGTTACTTAGTAACGCTGCGCCATAAGACAACGTACTGCATGCAGTACTTTATAAGCGGCAGAGCCGCGTTAGACTGTTTGCACGTGCTCAGTAATGTTGGTGAGGAGCGGAGAGCGGCCGGCACATGGCTAATTAATATTCACTGCACTCAGTGACGTGCAGTGTTTACTTCCTGGAGCGGCCGCTCTGTGCGGCGATTGGCCGGGCGGGATCACGTGATGCAGCATGCGTCCAAGAGTACGCATCACGGACGCCAGAGTGAGCTGCACAACGTGGCTCACTCTGACATCCACATCAGAGAGCACCAGGCGTTGCGTTAGGGGCACGTTATGCGACCATAGCGTCCCCTAAAACGCAACGTCCTACTGTGAAACCAGCCTTAACCTTGGTTAAAGTTCCTCTTTAACCAGTTCGCCTATCTGGACGAGCTTCTTCGTCCAGACAGGCACTGGTGCTCCCGCCGCATGGTGCGCGCGATCGGGCGCACTCGCCGCCCGCCGCTAGCCCCCCGATCAGTGAATGGGAATATAATTCCCATTCACCGATCTAACTTCCCCGCAGAAATACCAACGCTTTCTATCCAGAGAGCGTGGTATTTCTCCCCCCAGGAAACATCTCCCCTGCTTGGATGCGAGATCGTTTGCATCCAGGACTTTTTTCACTGTGGCCATCTTGTGGCCAAATAGTAAACTGCACCAACATACATTTTAAATTAAACAATTATAATATTTTACATTTAAAATAAGCAGTTTCCCTCCCACACCAAAAATTACCCACATACATTTTTTATTAAAAAAAAAATAAAAAAAAACCCAAAAACAACATAAATAGTTACCCAAGGGTCTAAACTTTTTAAATATGCATGTCAAGAGAGTATGTTATTATATTATTTAAAATTATAAGCTTATAAATATATATATATACACTGTACAGCGCTGCGTAATATGTCGGCGCTATATAAATACTAAATAATAATAATAATAATAATAAAAAATAGTGATGGACGCAAATTGAAAAAATGTACCTTTATTTCTAAATGAAATATCGGCACCATAAATTGTGATAGGGACATCGTTTAACGGTGTAATAACCGGGACAGATGGGCAAATAAAATACATGAGTTTTAATTCTCTTAAGGGGTGGAATGGCATCCATAATGAACCATCGCAACTGCGTCACGGAATGACCCACCAGTAAGAAATGCCTTGCAACAGGCGTATCATACTGTGATTTCCCAGCAGCCAAATTCGTGATCGCTAGTCCGCAAGGTCTGGTCTATATTGGGAAGACCAGACGTATGGCTAAATGCAGGATACAGCAGCACCGACAAGCAATCACGAATTTGGCTGCTGGGAAATCACAGTATGATATGCATGTTGCAAGGCATTGCTTACTGATGGGTCATTCTGTGACGCAGTTGTGATGGTTCATTATGGATGCCATTCCGCCCCTTAACCCTCTGGGCGATACAATTATATCGCCCAGGAGGTGGCGCAGCACTATTTTTTTAAATTTTTTATTTTTTAAATCATGTAGCGAGCCCAGGGCTCGCTACATGATAGCCGCAGCGCAGCGGCATCCCCCACCCACTCCGATCGCCTTCGGCGATCAGAGTAAGCAGGAAATCCCATTCAGAACGGGATTTCCTGCTGGGCTTCCCCGGTCGCCATGGCGACGGGGCGGGATGACGTCACCGACGTCATGGACGTCGTGACATCAGAGGGAGTTCCGATCCACCCCTCAGCGCTGCCTGGCACTGATTGGCCAGGCTGCGCAAGGGGTTGGGGAGGGGGGAGCTGCGCGGCACCGCGGGTAACGGCGGATCGGCAGCGATCGGAAGTTACACGCAGCTAGCAAAGTGCTAGCTGCGTGTAACAAAAAAAAATTATGCAAATCGGCCCACCAGGGCCTGAGAAATCCTCCTGCGCGATATACCTGGAGCTCAGCTCGGGATTATCGCTCAGGAGGTTAAGAGAGGTGGGAATAGGGACAAGTTGCTTTTACAAAGGGAAGCGAAATGGATTTGGAGATTTGATTGTATATCCCTGAATGGCTTGAATGAAAATAATAATTTGGCCTGTTTTCTCTGACTCTTTTTTTTCAGGGGGGACTCCACAGAGGAATAATGGACTCAATTCTTCATATTGATAAGTTAATGTTCATTCTTTGTCTGTATTATATAAAAGCTAAAAGTGATTTAATGTATAACTGTACACTGATGTGTATTCTCAGGATTTTTCCAGGGTAGACACTAGTGTGTACTGTAGTTCCCTGTTGTTGATGTTTTTCTGATTTGAATATAGTCACTTCCTGGGGGTGGGTATAAATTGCCTATGTTGATGGGGGGCGGTACACCTGATGAAGGGCTCCGCCCGAAACATGTAGTGTAATATCTGCTTTAATACAGCTTGTTACTGCACACAGCTCCAGAGTGCCGTGTCTTCCTTTCGTTGTTGTAGGCAGACGCAGGAGGGGATTACAGCTGCCCAGAATCCCCCCTCAGACCAGGGCCGGTGCAGTGTCTGAGGTCAGGCACAAGCTGAGACACCAGAGTATCTGCCGGTATCCTGCAGCTCACAGCACCACCCCCTTTCTTTCCCTGCTA
This sequence comes from Hyperolius riggenbachi, assembly GCF_040937935.1. Classification (NCBI taxonomy): domain Eukaryota; kingdom Metazoa; phylum Chordata; class Amphibia; order Anura; family Hyperoliidae; genus Hyperolius; species Hyperolius riggenbachi. The sequence goes on from NC_090649.1 coordinate 67,135,625, forward strand.
CAGTTGACTTTGGATGGAGCAGCAGTGTGTGCATGGAGCAGCTCTGGTGAACTTAACAGAGTCAGGTATGAGCACAGCCCTGTGCCTGCTGTGTGAATGCTTCACATTCCCCTTCATTACCCATGTCGGCTGTCCTCATTATTATCTGTATCCAAACAGCTCCTGATTGATCCCGTTGTTGGTTGGTCAGTTGGATGGGAAATTGCATTATGTGTACCCAGCATGATGTCCTGCGATATTATTATACTGTATTGGGTGTGGCTGAGGGAGATCTTTCAGGAATCCCTCCCTTGAAAATCCTGGGTTTGCCCCTGAGGGTAAACTATAAAGGGTAGGGGAACAATGTGCATGGCACAGGCATGTGTGAGGGAGGGGTGTAAGTGACATGGGGTTGTGTGTAAGGGAGGTGAATTTTGTTTTTGTTTTTACTTACAAGGGGGAGGGTGGATGATATTGTATTGGAGGGGTATATTAGTGTGGTGTAAGATTTCATCTGGAGCTGTTTGGGTGTAGATTAGTGGCCACTGCTACAAGGTGGGCGCTCTGAAGCCTGGGGAAAGTCCCACAGGATGTGAACAGCTGAAGGAAGAGGATATGACCTCACATGCAGGTAAGGGCGTAAGTACAAATCATGGGGCCCCCAGCAAAACTTTGATGGAGCACCCCGATATTCACACCCTTTCCCTTGCCAACCCCTTGTGACCTTTACCATTTTGCAAGGGTCATAAAACAAGTATGGACATCATAATCTTCATGCACATGCAGGGCCAGATTTACCATAAGGCACTGTAGGCACATGCCTACAGACGCCTGATGATGGAAAGGTGGCTCACTCCCCTCCACTATGACCTCCCTCTCTTCTTCCCTATGCAGAGTCCTGAGCAGAGAGTAAATGAGAGCTTACTCACCCTGCTCCCTGCATTCCACTGACCAGATCTCCCTTTAGTTGGGGGCACCTCTAGCTACCTAATACTGAGGATAGCTCTGGCTACCTAATGCTAAGGGACATATAACGGCAAGGAAAGTAAGGTTGGAGTGACAGCCAGCACACTTGTGGTGCAGTTCGGCGGGTGTTTGTAGGTTCATGGAGGATGAAGTTTAGGGTGCCAGGAAATCTGTGTCTATAGGCTCCTGTGAGGTAAATCCGGGCCTGAGCGCATGACAAGTATAGCCACAAAAACCACCTGAATGGACCCCTTTATCTCAGGGAGTGAAGTAGTAGTTAAGGCTCCCTTACTGCTCTAGGCCCCCCTGAAAAATGGCACAGGGAGAAAAATGGCGCACCGTTCTGGCGATAAATGTATCATAAAACGCTATTTACCGTTTTAATGTAAATACAATAAAACAGTAAATTTCGTTTTATGATACATTGATTGCAGAGCGGTGCACCATGAAAAACTTGCAGGGGGCTGCTAGTATAGGCAGCAGGGGCTGGGGGAGAGAGGCAGCGGGACACTAGAGGGCATAGGCAGCGGATGTATGCAGAGGCATACGTTACCTTGTCCTGGGCCGGCGATCGCTCCTTCCCTCCGCTCCTTCCATTCGTTTGCTGTAGTCCTGCAGCCGGCCAATCACCATGCGGAGACTGAAGCCACATGGTGATTGGCCGGCTGCAGGACTACAGTAAACGAATGGAAGAAGTGAAGGAGCGGAGGGAAGGAGCGATCGCCGGCCCAGGGCAAGGTAACGTATACCTCTGCACACATCCTCCCCCGATGCCTATGCCCTCCAGTGTCCCACTGCCTCTCTCCTCCCCCGACGCCCGCTGCATTTTTGAACACTTATAACGCTATTTAGCGTTATAAGTGTAAGGCACACTGCCTGCGCCATTTTTTTTAACACTTATAACGCTAAATAGCGTTATATAATGTAAGTCTATGGGGCACCCTTTTTATTCCCTTGACGCTGTGCGCCATTTTTAACTGTCACGCCCCCTGCGGTCTCAGTGGCTGCTACCTTGCAGGCCTCCTCCAGGTTCTCACTCTTGGACACAACACTTCCTGCCTGGTCAGATTTAGGAGAAATAATATACCTCACTGAGGAGCTTTTTGAAGGAACTTGATAGAACATAGCCATGCAGATGGCAGTAGCTAGCAGCGCTGCGATGGGGGAACTTGTGATTTTTACACAGTAGACATTACTTTAGGACACAAGCAAGTATTATACAGGCAATAAAGCGTACGGAAAGAAGCTTCTCTTCTATGTTATGCCAGACTGTAGATTCACTTTAAGGGAAGCACCAGTGACTGGAGGGGGTCCACTAGAAGGTCAGGGAATGCTATGGGGGGACTGGCAGCAGGGCAGCTCACCCGGCAGAAAGCCAGACCAGCCAGCACAGAAGCCAGGTAACTGCCTAGTTATGTTTAAGTGACACTGCCTATTTATGTGATATGCTGCATTTTTGTTTTGTACTAATAGAGACGGAGAGAGGGCTTCATCCAACATTTTGCTGGGCAGGCCTACTTAGACCGCTGTTAAGTTCATGTAAATTTGGCCCCACCCATGACCACACCCACATTCCGATGCATGGCCAAACCCATCTTTCGGCTGAAATGCACAAAAGTGCCCTGGATCTCTTAGGATCCTTGGAACACCCCTGTCCCCGGTTCATATTTGCCACCTCCAGGAGCCCTTGGAGGGCTTCGAAAGCCCTTTTGTCCCCGAGAGCTTTTGAAGATGGGTGGTGCTGTACTGAGTGTGTACTCGTATTCGCTTGTATGGAGCTGCTCGTCTTTGGAAACACTTGGGACAAGAGGGCTTCCAAAAAGCCTTCTGAGGAACCCTGAAGGCATATTCAACCTCACTGAGTACCTGCAATATGGGTGACAGCTCTGAAACGAGGAGAGAAAGCGAGTACCGAGAAGGCTCTATAGGGCCCAGAGCCGTTCCTATCCATAGATGATAACAAACCTTTTTTTCCCTTTGCTTCAGTATCACTTTAACCATTTTCCTGGAGGTCAAGGAAGAGAATTCCACTAAATGACAGCAGCTCAAGAAAATTCTTGCACAGTATGACGTTCAGAGAGTGAAGAACCAAGATTGCCGGTGTCTCAGAGAAGAGAAGTTTCGGGATTATTTGTCTATAGAAATGAAATGAGCCTTTCCAAAACCACGTGGGAATAAGTATAAATTGAGATGTTTAGCAGATCCTTGCGGAATGGGTGAGTCTTTCAGCGAATGATGACAGTAAAAAAAAAAGCCCTATAGAAAGGAGGAATTTTTCCGAACGCTAATGTGCACCGATTCCAGGATTCACCATTTTATAAATAGACCTGTTAACACCTAATCTTCTAATTTGAAGTAAGCATTTCTCATTCGCCTTGGGAGACTGCAGAAGGTACATTATGCTGAAATCACGGTGGAGATTAGGAGGAGTATTCTCCTTCCCTGGAAAGAAAACCTCAGAACATGGTCTTTGTCTAGAGTTACAGGCCGTTCCATGTGGAGCCTCAGTGGCACTCTGTATCGGTGCTGGGAAAGTTGTTGTTACCTGCCAAGAGAGAAAGATGGATTTTCTGTCAAGAAAAACACAGCTGGAAAATGTTGCCCCCTTGCCTTCCCGTGTTCTCTTCTACTTTCTGCTAGAAAGGAAATAACAGGGATTAAGTCAATCAGTTATTTGGATGTCGGTTCGGGATGGAGCATCCTGTATAGATGGGCCGTTATGTGTGATCTGATGAACTGTATATTGATATGCTGTGAGCTCTGGACACAGTCTGTAGTATTTCCTATATTCAGGCTAACCTGCGATAACAAACACAAGTTTAAGCTAATAAAAGCTCAAGATGCCTACACATAGCTTCAGCTGTGTGCTAAGGTCCTTCTGGACCCCCTGCAGCCAGGTGCATGTGAATTCAGATGCGTTCTCCAGGTGAGAGCTGAAGTGCAGGAACATATCCAGGACTGAAGGAACCAGGGTACCTGGCTAGAAGCTGGCCCTCCTACAAGCAGGGAGTATCACCTAGCATCCCACAATGCAGTGCAGGTGCCTCTGTATCAGTCATGGACCCATTCATGAATATGGGTTGGGTTCAGGCCACAGGTGGGCCTCAGAAGAAGCATAAGGAGATGTGACACAGTTGTTAGGTCTTGAATTCACATGGGTTAAAGCACAAGTGTTTCCACTGGCTTCAGGTTCCCTCCTATTCCCCATTCTCTTGCTTTTTAATATTCTACTGGCACGTCAGTCCAATCATGTCCATAAGTAACGCACTTGGCCAGGCATGAGCACATTTGGACCAGGAGTGTGCAAGTCCCAAAGTGTGCATTCTCAGTAAAAGTAAGCACGCATGCACAAAAGAGAGGTGTGTGCAAGCAATTTCTTTCACTAGTCATGCGCAATGCAATTTGGAACTCACATATGCCCAGTTCAAAATCACTAGTACTTAGTCTTTCAGGGGGAATTGTAGGGAAAAACCGTGAGGAACCCTTAAAACAAAAAGCAGCAGGAACAGTTGAGTGATGTGGACTAACAGGTTTTCTTATTTTAAAATTTAGGCACACTTCAGGTGTGCTTCAAAGTGAACCTGAGGTGGCAATAAACCAACAAAAAAACAGATACAGCAAAGTCTCTAGAATGTGTTACCGGCGGGAATCACCTGATGCTGGATACCTGTGCTTGATTGAGCAACCAGCCGAAAAAGCATAAGCCTCTCCCCTCCACATGCAGGATAAAATACTCATCAAGCCTCCAGGGATGTCTTCTAGCCATCCGGTGGCTCCTAGCCAGAGGTGTAGCTAGGGCTTTCAGCGCCTGGGGACAAAGACAGTTTATGCGCCCCCCATGGCGGCAAATCACAAAAAGGGGGAGTGGCCCGCTTTAGAATGTGAGCGTGGTCATTGGTGCTGCTATACAAATACATAATAATGTGGTAGGACGTTACACTATGACTATGGCAGGATTCGTTTCTGAGCTCCTCTGAGGACAGCCAGTGACATGACTATGTACTCTGTAATGTGCTGCTGCAGAAGATGTTAGCGCTATATAAATACATAATAATATGGTAGGATTAGAGTGTGAGCTCCTCTGAGGACAATCAGTGACATGACTATGTACTCTGTAATGTGCTGCAGAAGATGTCAGTGCTATATAAATACATAATAATAATATGGTAGGACATTAGACTATGACTATGGCAGGATTCGTTTCTGAGCTCCTCTGAGGACAGCCAGTGACATGACTATGTACTCTGTAATGTGCTGCAGAAGATGTCAGTGCTATATAAATACATAATAATAATATGGTAGGACATTAGACTATGGCTACGGTAGGATTAGAGTGTGAGCTCCTCTGGGGACAGTCAGTGACATGACTATGTACTCTGTACAGTGCTGCAGAAGATGTCAGTGCTATATAAATACATAATAATAATATGGTAGGACATTAGACTATGACTATGGCAGGATTCGTTTCTGAGCTCCTCTGAGGACAGTCAGTGACATGACTATGTACTCTGTAATGTGCTGCTGCAGAAGATGTTAGCGCTATATAAATACATAATAATATGGTAGGACATTTGACTATGACTATGGTAGGGATTAGATTGTGAGCTCCTCCAAGGACAGTCAGTAACATGACTATAGTCTGGTGGGTCGGGTCTGGTGGCTGGAGGCCTCTGGCTCAGGCATGGTGGTGGTGTGTGCTGGGCTCCGGCCTAGTGGAGTCTATGGTTAGAGGCCTCAGACTCAGGCCTGCCTGGTGGTGTGGTGGGCACCACCAGGCAGCCTGTAGTGGGCTGGACCGTAGTGGGCTGGAGACCATGGTCAGCAGTGAATGGGGGTGGATGCCTGGGGAGGCTGGTATGTCTGGGAGTGAGGGGTCGCAGCAGCCAGTAGGCAGGCAGAAAACTTACAGAAAACAGCCAGACAGGTTGCAGCCTACTGCTACATGTGTGCTGCCTGAAACTGGATAGTACTGCCTAGATCTGGGTTGGGTAGGCTGGGCTAGCAGGAGCTTGGCTTCTATCCTTTCTTCCCCCCCAGATACTGTGATAATGGCTGGTTGAATGTGTGATAAAATGCTAAAAGCTTTAAGCCTGAAGGGTCAAGGACAGGGTCGGTCGGTTAGTCAGTCAGCGAAAGGGAATGTATGTAAAGGATGTATGTATGACATACATACATTCTGTGATTCCATCCCTGACTGTCTGACCCTGTCACTGATCCTGCAGGCTGCTTCAAGCATTTAGCATTTTATCACACAAGTACCTTATTGTTTGGACCATGACTCCCTCCCAGTAACAGTAATTCCACACACATCCACCCTCTCCGTAACAATAACCCTCCCAGTAACAGTAATTCCATCCCCCAGTAATCTCCACTCCCTCAGTAACAGTAACCCTACCAGTACCAGTAATTCCACCCCCCAGTAATTTCTTCCAGCCCCTCAGTAACAGTAAGTAACAGTAATTCCACCCCCAGTAATCTCCTCCACCCCCTCAGTAACAATAACCCTCTCAGTAACAGTAATTCCACCTTCAGTAATCTCCTACAACCCCTCAGTAACAGTAACCCTCCCAGTAACAGTAATTCCACCCCCAGTAATCTCCTCCACCCCCTCAGTAACAGTAACCCTCCCAGTAACAGTAATTCCACCCCCAGTAATCTCCTCCACACCCTCAGTAACAGTAACCCTCCCAGTAACAGTAATTCCACCCCCAGTAATCTCCTCCACCCCCTCAGTAACAATAACCCTCCCAGTAACAGTAATTCCACCTTCAGTAATCTCCTACAACCCCTCAGTAACAGTAACCCTCCCAGTAACAGTAATTCCACCCCCAGTAATCTCCTCCACCCCCTCAGTAACAATAACCCTCTCAGTAACAGTAATTCCACCTTCAGTAATCTCCTCCACCCCCTCAGTAACAGTAACCCTCCCAGTAACAGTAATTCCACCCCCAGTAATCTCCTCCACCCCCTCAGTAACAATAACCCTCCCAGTAACAGTAATTCCACCCCCAGTAATCTTCTCCACACCCTCAGTAACAGTAACCCTCCCAGTAACAGTAATTCCACCCCCAGTAATCTCCTCCACCCCCTCAGTAACAGTAACCCTCCCAGTAACAGTAATTCCACCCCCAGTAATCTCCTCCACCCCCTCAGTAACAGTAACCCTCCCAGTAACAGTAATTCCACCCCCAGTAATCTCCTCCACACCCTCAGTAACAGTAACCCTCCCAGTAACAGTAATTCCACCCCCAGTAATCTCCTCCACACCCTCAGTAACAGTAACCCTCCCAGTAACAGTAATTCCAACCCCAGTAATCTCCTCCACCCCCTCAGTAACAGTAACCCTCCCAGTAACAGTAATTCCACCCCCAGTAATCTCCTCCACCCCCTCAGTAACAGTAACCCTCCCAGTAACAGTAATTCCACCCCCAGTAATCTCCTCCACACCCTCAGTAACAGTAACCCTCCCAGTAACAGTAATTCCACCCCCAGTAATCTCCTCCACACCCTCAGTAACAGTAATCCTCCCAGTAACAGTAATTCCAACCCCAGTAATCTCCTCCACCCCCTCAGTAACAGTAACCCTCCCAGTAACAGTAATTCCACCCCCAGTAATCTCCTCCACCCCCTCAGTAACAGTTACATAGTTACATAGTTATTTTGGCTGAAAAAAGACATACGTCCATCGAGTTCATCCAGTACAAGTACAACTTCAGCCCGTCCCCCACATACCCCTGTTGATCCAGAGGAAGGCGAAAAAAACCCCACCAGGCATGGTCCAATTAGCCCCAAATGGGAAAAATTCCTTCCTGACTCCAGATGGCAATCAGATAAAATCCCTGGATCAACATCATTAGGCATAACCTAGTAATTGTAGCCATGGATGTCTTTCAACGCAAGGAAAGCATCTAAGCCCCCTTTAAATGCAGGTATAGAGTTTGCCATAACGACTTCCTGTGGCAATGCATTCCACATCTTAATCACTCTTACTGTAAAGAACCCTTTCCTAAATAAATGGCTAAAACGTTTTTCCTCCATGCGCAGCTCATGTCCTCTAGTCCTTTGAGAAGGCCTAGGGACAAAAAGCTCATCCGCCAAGCTATTATATTGCCCTCTAATGTATTTATACATGTTAATTAGATCTCCTCTAAGGCGTCTTTTCTCTAGACTAAATAAACCCAGTTTATCTAACCTTTCTTGGTAAGCGAGACCTTCCATCCCACGTATCAATTTTGTAGCTCGTCTCTGCACCTGCTCTAAAACTGCAATATCTTTTTTGTAATGTGGTGCCCAGAACTGAATTCCATATTCCAGATGTGGCCTTACTAGAGAGTTAAACAGGGGCAATATTATGCTAGCATCTCGAGTTTTTATTTCCCTTTTAATGCATCCCAAAATTTTGTTCGCTTTAGCTGCAGCGGCTTGGCATTGAGTACGATTATTTAACTTGTTGTCGATGAGTACTCCTAAGTCCTTCTCCAAGTTTGATGTTCCCAACTGTATCCCATTTATTTTGTATGGTGCTAGACCATTGGTACGACCAAAATGCATGACTTTACATTTGTCAACATTGAATTTCATCTGCCATGTATGTGCCCATATAGCCATCCTATCCAGATCCTGTTGCAATATGACACTATCTTCCTGAGAGTTGATGATTCTGCACAATTTTGTATCATCTGCAAAAATAGCAACATTGCTCACTACTGCATCTACTAGGTCATTAATAAATAAATTGAAAAGCACTGGACCCAGTACAGACCCCTGTGGGACCCCACTGCTAACAATCTCCCATTTTGAGTACGATCCATTGACCACAACTCTTTGTTTTCTGTCCATTAGCCAGTTCCCTATCCATGCACACAAACTCTTCCCCAGTCCTTGCATCCTCAACTTTTGCACCAGACTTCTGTGGGGAACAGTGTCGAAGGCCTTTGCAAAGTCCAAGTATATCACATCTACAGCATTCCCAATATCCATATTAGCATTCACTACCTCATAAAAGCTGAGCATGTTAGTCAAACAGGACCTGTCTTTAGTAAACCCATGTTGATGCTGAGAAATAAGATTATTTTCTACTATGAAGTCATGTATAGTATCTCTTAGTAACCCCTCAAATAGTTTACATACAACTGATGTTAAGCTTACAGGTCTATAATTTCCTGGATCAGATTTTTTGCCCTTCTTAAATAATGGGAAAACGTGGGCTGTACGCCAATCCACTGGGACTCTGCTAGTTGCAAGAGAGTCACAAAAGATAAGATAAAGGGGCTTAGCTATAACTGAACTTAATTCTCTTAGGACCCGAGGATGCATGCCATCCGGGCCAGGTGCCTTGTCTATTTTTAATTTATTTAGTCTTGCCTTTACTTCTTCCTGCGTTAAGTATTTAATATTACAGTTAGAAGATTGAGACTCTTCTGCCTCTGTAATTTGCAACAGTGCTGTTTCCTTTGTGAAGACAGAAGCAAAGAAAGCATTTAATAACTCTGCCTTACCTTGGTCGTCCACCATTGAGTTCCCACCCTCATCCTTTAGGATTCCTATACAGTCAACCTTTCTTTTTTTAGAGTTGATGTACTTGTAAAACTTTTTTGGGTTAGATTTGATATCCCTAGCGATTTGATTTTCAGCTTCGATCTTTGCCAGCCTAATTTCTTTTTTACAATTTTTATTGCACTCCTTATAATTGCTTAGTGCAGCCTCAGTCCCCTCCTGTTTTAGGACCTTATAGGCATTCTTTTTCCTCTTCATTTTATCCCTAACCTTTCTATTCATCCATAGAGGCCTTTTTTTATTCCTAGACATTTTGTTTCCATATGGGATATACATACTACAATATTGATTGAGAATACGTTTAAAAGCTTGCCATTTCCCTTCAGTGTCGTCCCCTTGTAGTACATTATCCCAGTTCACCAAACTTAGTGCCTGCCTAATTTGATTGAACTTTGCTTTTCTAAAATTCATAGTTTTAGTGGTCCCGCTGCCCCGTGGCCTATCAGTCACCAGATCAAACGTTATCATGTTGTGATCACTATTTCCCAAATGTTCTTGAACCTGCACATTTGATACATTATCTGGTCTATTAGAAATGATCAGATCCAGTAACGCATTCCCCCTAGTTGGTTCCGTTACCATTTGAGTCAAGTAATTGTCCTGTAGTGCTGCCAGAAATCTGCTGCTTTTACCAGAATGGGTAGCCTCAATACCCCAGTCAATGTCTGGAAAGTTGAAGTCGCCCATAATTATGACCTCGTTTTTACTTGCAGCTTTTTCAATCTGCTGTAGTAATCGCAGTTCTGCAGCTTCATTAATAAGAGGTGGTCTGTAGCATACCCCAATAAGCAATTGGCAACTTTTATTTCCACCTTGAATATTTACCCAAACGGACTCCACATCTTCGCAATCTTCCTCCATCTCATCGTTGAGGACAGCTGTAAAAGAATTCTTAACAAAGAGACAAACCCCTCCACCTTTTTTCCCTGTTCTATCCCTCCTAAACACATTGTATCCTTTTAAATTAGCTATCCAGTCATGGCTTTCATCCATCCATGTCTCGGTTATTCCCACAATGTCATAGCCTTTGTCATTCAGAATGAACTCTAGTTCGTCTATTTTATTTGCAAGGCTCCGAGCATTGGTTACCATGCACTTTATATTTTTACCAGTAACCCTCCCAGTAACAGTAATTCCACCCCCAGTAATCTCCTCCACACCCTCAGTAACAATAACCCTCTCAGTAACAGTAAGTCTCCTCTCCCACCCCCCAGTAACAATAATCTACCCTTCCATAACTGCTGCCCCCACTTAAGATACAGTACAGTACAGTGGAGTCTTCACTTACGCTCCTTCAGCCCCTGGTTAAGTCCATCCGCTGGACTCTGCTTGTTCATCACTACACACGGCCAGCCCCAGCAGCAGCAGTCTGTCTAGCACTCCACAGATGTCCATCCTTGTTCCAGTCAGCCGGGCCTCCCTCAACACATTTCTCCTGGGATTACAGAGGCTGCATCCAGCATGTGCGCAGCACTTTCCAAAAAGTCAGCTCCTCTCGTCTCTCCCTCTTCACCCGGCTTCAACTGGTCTCCAGTGCGCGGCTCCCTCTGCTCCATGCAACAGCACCTGGGGCTCCCTCTGATCCATGTGACCACACGCGGCTCCATCTGGACACCATACGCGGCTCCTTCTGGCCCATGTGGATGCCGCACACATCTATAGCAGGCAGCACAGTCCATTCAGCCAGGCCTCCAGCACTCAAACTTCCCGGGGCTCCAGTGACAGCATCCTGCACGTGGGTGCACAGCACTTAATGATGTGCGCTGGCACCGCTGCTACTCTCTCCTGATTGGTTGTTTGCTCTGCAAGGGGGCAGAACCTCTTCCACAGCAGCCCCATAATGTAGATTGCAGGAGCCAGGAGGTAGGTCCCAGCCAGTGCAGAGACAAATTGGGCTTGGCTGGCTGCTAGCTCCACTCACTCTATTCATCCATCTCCGCCCCCCTCTCCACAGTTGCACTCCACTTCTCTGCCTGCCTCCGGCGCTCCTCCTCACTCACCATCTGGCTTGTGACGTCACACAGGAAGAGCCCGAGCAAGGCAGCAGCAGTGGCAGACTCCGGCACAGAGAGGAGATTTACAAAAAAAACCCACAGCTAAGCGCCCTTAGGGAGTCAGCGCCCGGGGGCACATGTCCTACCCTGCCCACCCCTAGCTACGCCCCTGCTCCTAGCAGGCTCCCAGTGGCTTGTCCTCTGTGTATGTCTCCCAGCGTGTCACCGGACCCATGTCAGGTCCCCGTGACACGCTGGAAACCATACATGGATGTCGGGAAGCCATTAGTTAGGAGCTACAGGAAGGCTAGAAGATGTCGCTGGAGGCTTCGTGAGTATTTTATGGCCTACAAACTCCCCAAAACCCTCCAAAGCACAGTCCCCGTTATCCCCTCAGGCATGCAGGTTAATTGAGGCTTCCAGTTGCCAGAATACCGGATAATGGGGACTTTGCTGTACTTACCTAAGATGAGGAAAGCCTCTAGATCCTTCAGAGGCTTCTCACGTCCTCCTCTAGACCATTGCTGCTGCCGGGGACCCTCTTAAATATCCTGTCTGCGCTCCTCCTACTGCATGAGCATGACTTACTGTACAATTGGTGCTGTATCCATGCAGGCGCAGTATGGCTGCGCTCGTGCATAGGCCTGGATTTACCTCACAGGAGCCTATAGTCACAGATATCCTGGCACCATAGACTGCGCCCTCCGCACACATACAAACCCTGCCGAACCACTAAGGAAGTGTGCTGGCTGGCGCAGCTGTCACTTCTAACTTACGTCCCTTCCTTTGCCCATCATAGGCAGCCACAGGAGTCCCTTACTATTAGGAAGCCAGAGGTACTCTCAATATTAAGTAGCTAGAGGTGCCCCTGACTGAAGGGAGATCTTGTCAGTGGAATGCCAGGAGCAGAGTGAGTAACCTCTCATTTTACACTCTCATCCGGACTCTGCGTAGGGAAGGAAGGAGGAACGCACTTGGGGCGGGGAGCGAGCCACCTTCCCATCATCAGGCGCCTGTAGGCACGTGCCTACAGTGCCTTATGGTAAATCCGGTACTGCTCGTGCATGCAGAGGAGTGCAGCCTCATAACCGGTCTGACTGACTTTTGTCGGATGTGTTCCTATGGAACGGGGGCTGCAACAGGAAATGGGGGGGGGGGTGGATGGGCAGGGGAACGTGGGAAGCCTGTGCAGGGTCCAGAGGCCTCCCTCTCGGAGGTGTAGCAATAAGGGATGCAGAGGTTGTGACTGCAGCAGGGCCTTTGAACCAGAAAAGCCCACTAGGGGCCTCACTCATCTGTAGTATTAGCTGTTCAATAGTGCTATGCTGGTAATGATCCCTTCTATACAGTAATGATCATAATGTCCTTGTTACGATTTTACAAAATATTTGTTATTATATATAGATATTAAATAATTATGGGTTTTTTTTGTACTTATGATCATTTTCATGGCAACATTTTCGGAATTATTAACATGTTTGAAATTAAGAGTATTTTTTCGGGACAAATTTTCCAGTAAAACACGAAATTACGATTTTGTGTTACCCATGATTTCGTATTTTCGTGTATCGCGAAATTAAACATGAAAGTACGATTTAACATGAAAGTATGACACGAAATTATGAATTACAAATTATGAATTTTTCTGATCATTACGAATTACAATTGTGTGTCGTAATTACGAAAATGCAACATTTTGGCTCAGCACTGGATCATGTTTTGAATAGTGGTGATCATTCACCGCATCCACTTACACCTCTCTGACACTGTGGATGTCCTTGGCAGGTTTTGGTGCGCCATATGAATTGTTATGTAGGGTGCTGGGGGGACCACTGTACAACTTGCACTGGGGTCCAAAGCTCCTTAGCTGTTCCCTCTTCTTGTGTAAGTGTATCTTTTTATTTTTAAATATAGTTTAAAGAGACTCTGTATAAAAAATAAAGTTCCCCTGGGGGGTACTTGCCTCGGGAGGGGGAAGCCTCAGGGTCCTAATGAGGCTTTCCCCATCCCTGTAGCTGCAGGCAATCCAGCGCTGGCTCTCCCGAAGTCTCCCGCAATCCTCCCTCGACAAGCCCGATAAAGCTTGATACATTTACCTTCCCTGGCTCCAGCGGTTGGCGATATTGCGGCTCTCAGCATGAAAATAGGTGGAAACAGCAGATTCCAGTCGGGTCCGCTCTACTGCGCAGGCGTTTTACTCCTGCGCAGTAGAGCGGACCGACTGGACCTACTGGAATCGGCTACTTCTGTCTGCACAGAATGTTTGTTACTGATAATTCTATGCAGAAAGGGAGATATTGCTTGCTTGGCAGTTGGACAGCAAACTGTCAGGACCATGGACATGACATCACAGTGTGGGAGGGGTTTTACTGCAATATCGACCATACAAACCCCCCATATCATCTATTCGAGAAAAGGTAAAGATTTCTTGTGGGAAAGAGGGTATCAACTACTGATTTGAATAAAGTTCAATCTTTGGTTGGAGTTCCTTTTTAAAAAGTTTCAGGGGCTTATTCACAAACACGAAGATCATTTGAGGGTGAATTGGTGCAAGATCAGTGGCCACCTACGTTTGTGTCAGGTGGTGTTTAAGCCATTCAGACTATTCTCCATCATACTGCTGCTGAGGTTAGATCGAACTCTGACAGTGTGTGGTAGGAAAATGATTTCAACTCCCTGAATGATTTCCATAAATGGATATCTAATCGTTTGTCGAATGTGACGGCTGCCATACAGTGGACAGTCCAGCTTCATGACACACATTACTACTGATGCATACTTGTGACAGGTCCTCTTTAATAGCAGAGTCCTGTGAGCGGGCTGACTCTTGCTCCATGCTGTCTCAGCAGTAAACCCCTGGCTCAGGCTGGATCCTGGCACAGTGCAACAAAAATAAAGAGCCTCATTTAACCATAACAAACAATGTGAAATGTAAAAATATATCCACACACAGTTACAATTACCGAGATACATTTTCTGCTGAGATAATAAACTCCCAGTGTCTCCATCACAGCCACGCCGTGGTCCTCACCCTGAGCTGGCATCTATTCACACATACTGGAAATCAGGCTAGCGTAAACCCTACCTGCCTCTCTGCTCCACTCTGTCTGAAGTGACGGATATGGGCTTCAAATGAGGAGCTGGTGAAATGCAGCAAACGCCACTAGTCAACACTTTGACCTCTATCATTGCAGTGAGGGAGCGGCTAATACAGAAAGCCATCTGCTTAATCAGTAACTGAATTCATATGAAGGTTGATATACTGTATTTATTTCATTTTAAGCAATACCAATCCTGGTGATCCTCTGCCTAATACGTTTAGCCATAGACGCTGAAAAAGCCTGCAGATCAGATGTTTCTGACTGAAGTCTGAATACTGTATTTCCGGACTATAAGACACTCCTGACTATAAGACACACGAGGATTAGAGGACAAAAACCAGGGGGAAAATATACTAATTTTCAAAGTGGAAAAAACGGGATATCAAAAACCATGTATTCATACGCTCGTCTCACGCATAAGAAATATCTATAAAGCAAAAAACACAGTTTGGGGAGCACAGAGCTAAGCGATTCAACAAGGCTTTATATACTAAACCAGGTGCATCCATGGTCCAGGGGCATCTTGTAGATGTTTTCCCCCCAATTATTGAGTCCTCCTCCTGTCCCCTTTGTGTCCTCCTCCTGTCCCCCTTGGTGTCCTCGTCCTAACCCCCTTGTGTCCTTATCCTTTCCCCCTGGTGTCCTACTCCTGTCCCCCTTGGTGTCCTCCTCCTGTCCCCCTTGGAGTCCTTGTCCTGACCCCCTTGTGTCCTTATCCTTTCCCCCTTGTGTCCTCCCCCTGCCCCCCCCCCCTGGTGTCCTCCTCCTGACCCCCCTGGGTCTTCCTCCTGTCCCCCTTGGGTTCTCCCCCTGCCCCCCCCCCCTTGGTGTCCTCCTCCTGACCCCCCTGGGTCCTCCTCCTGTCCCCCTTGTGTCCTCCTCCTGTCCCCCTTTACCCTTGCGTTGTCTCCCTGTCTCCTTTAGTGTCCTCCCCTCATCCCTCTTGGTTTCCTCCTCCTTTCCGCCTTGTGTCCTCCTCCTGTGCCCCTTTGTGTCCCGCAGTGTCTTCCTTCACTCCCGGTGTCCTCCTCCATTGCCCCCATGTAATGTAATTAGCAGTGGCAGCCATGTGTATCTCTCATCTTATCCTGGGAGCCCGGCTACTTCTCCTCTCGCTCACTCTTCCCCTAGTGCCGGTTGCATGTGTAATTACACTACCAGGAAGTGCCAGAACTAGGGGGAAGAATGAGCGAGAGGAGAAGCAGCTGATCACCGCAGGCTCCAAGGATTAGGTGAGATATACACATGGCTGCCGCTGCTAATTATATTACAGAGGGGCAGTGCAGAAGGACACTGGGGACAGTACAGGGAGTCCCTGTATTTGGACTATAAGATGCAGAGACTTTTCTCCCCACTTTTGGGGGAGATAAAGTGTGCCTTATAGTCCGAAAAATATGGTAGATTAGCCCCATTCTTGTTTCTGGGTGATTCAGACACTACTGCAGCCAAAGAGATCAGCAGGTCTGCCAGGCAACTGGTATTGTTTAAAAGGAACTATGGCAGCCTCCATAAACCGCTCAGTGGTTCCCCATAAAAGAAACATGATGTTAGTGCTATATAAATGCATAATAATAATGTTAAGACATTAATTAGGCTATGACTATGGCAGGAATTAGATAGTGAACTCCTCTGAGGACAGTCAGTGACACGACTGTGTACTCTGTAAAGTGCTGCAGAAGATGACCGTGCTATATAATTATGGAATCATATTATGGAAGGACAATTGACTATGACTACGGGAGGATTAGATTGTGAGCACCTGTGAGGACAGTCAGTGACATAACTATGTACTCTGTAAAGTGCTGCAGAAGATGCCAGTGCTATATAAATACATAATAATAATATGGTAGGACATAAGACTATTACTATGCTATATAAATACTTATAATTAATAATAATAATTAGGGTGACACACTAATGGAGGAAAGGACCCATATGCAATTAAAGTGGACCCAAATTAAAAATACAAGATTTCAGAAATAATATCTATTTTCTAAATTATAATAATAAATAGCAGCCTTTTTTCAGCTGCATGATGACAATATAAAATATTTTACATTTATTGGAGGAACCCCTCCCTTCCTTTCAAATTGCCGGGATTTTTTCCGGCAAACTGGTGGAGTAGATGGTGTCCGGCAATGGAGGAATTACTAATGGCTGCCCCCAGTATAACCCTAGCCATGAAAAGAGAAGGGTGAAAAGCATGCACTGAAATGATCATAGGTTTGAAGGAGTGTTTATTTATCTTTGTATGTGTCAGAGTAGTGCAACTAAATATTTTTAATTAAAAAAAATGTTTGGTTTGGGTCCGCTTTAACTTCTTCTATTGAATTATCTTCTATGAGATAATGTTCATCTTCTCTTTAAAATAACTTTTCAGTATTTTACAATGGAAAAACAGTCAGATATTTGACAGAAACAAATACTAGAGAATCAAAATCTTTCTATCTTGCACAACCTCTGAGTGCATTTTGGCACTCGTGCACGTGTGTAGAAGCTCTATACTGCTCTGTAATCTGACCTGTTGCTCAGCTATTAGAAAGACAGCTATCTTATAATCAACACAAAATCTTGCTTTTGTTTACTTAAGATAAACTGGTCTGGATTGCAGTGAATTAATGAGCTGATAACAAAGGAATTCAGCTCTGTGACTGAAAAAAATGCACACCATTTGAGTACCTCAGCATGGAATTCCTGAACTCTGCACTGAACTGTGAAAGAAGCTACATACTGCTAGAGCCTAGAAACAGTTAAATGTTAAATTTTGTGCAAGTAAATTGTTAGTTCAAGTTTTATAAATGTAACATGTAAGTAGAAAAAAAAACAAAGTTTTGTAAAAGTAATACCTTTAAATAGCTAATTGATAATGTGAAATTATGCAAGCTTTCTGGGATCTAGTCCCCTTCTTCCGGCATATTTCCAGATGTTAGCTGACGTAAAACACTGATTCGGGTAAATGGTAAACGCAAAGATGACAATTGTCATTTATTAATGACAGTTGTCATTAAATTCATAAATGTAACAAGTGGTCTGGAACTCTGACATAACATTCAAGAAAAATGTGTTTTCTTACGTTTTATTACTCATACACTTATCATATTTGCTTTTGTGCTCAAATAATATTGTCTGTCTACAAATTACAAGTTTCCAAAGTGTACTTTATCTTGCCCTGAAAGCTGCCATTGCATTTTATTCCAGCTGCTTTTTATTATATGTTTAAATCTTCTAGTGAGCTGTTCTGAACTGTGTGTATGCTTGAAGCACAGATAGCTTCTCAGAGAGTGTTTTCAGTTATTTACAAACAAATGTAACAACATTGGAATGTAAACAAATATACTGTTATCTTTAGTCTGGATGCAGATCTCAAGCTGAATAGCCTTTCCATGTCAGGACAAGGTGCTGTGTTTAACTGTTTCAATGATGTTCTGCTACAAAAAAAATTATGGGATAGTAGCTTTAAAGCTTTAAGGAATCTTTTAGAGCAAAGTATAAATGCTGACTTTCAGACTACTTTAACCATTTTTAATTACTGCACAATAATATTGTGTATTTCTGTTATACACCATGTGAAATTAGAGAAACATGTTTTTATTATTATTTTCCTGAATTGTTTAAAGTAGTTTGTTTTCCCCCTTTCTCTGCTCTCTGTTATATCCTTATGAAAGGCTATGGGGAAAAAAGCACCGGAACACCGCTCACTCGGACAGGGACAGTGCTGGAACCAAGGAGGCCAAATCCAAGAAACTGTAGCAAAAGGAAGGGATCCGCACATGTCCTAAAATGATCCTTTATTATGGACGTATCCAAAACACCAATCACGCATCAATAGCTAACATGTTTCAGACCTACTGGTCCTTAATCACAGCATGATTATGAATGGCTGTTTGTTATCTTACTGACAGCACCAGCACTGGAGGTAAAATACCGAACATCTCACTTGTTTTTACTGCATGTATAGTACATTGTGAATTGACATTTATGAGATATTTACCTCACAAGTCAGCAATTCACCTCACAGCTTGGTTATTTACCTCACAGGTCAGTTATATACCTTACAGGTGGGTAATTTACCTTGTCACCAGTTGTTCAGGGCTAGATTTGTAATTTTTCCGCCCAAGGCCCACTGTCACCAGACGCCCCCTTAACAACAGCATCCGAAACAGCCCCCCACCCACTGTTCCTGCGCTGGAACCCTCTGATGTCTGAACATTTTCAGACCCCAACTGTGCTCCTGTCTGTGTACAAGTACAACCTTACTCGGTATGTGCGATTATGCGAGCATGGTCTGCACATGCCCAGGAGTATGAGGCCGCTCGTGCATGGCTGTTTCCTCTGTGCACAAGTGGCTTTTGCTACTAGGCATGCTCAGACCATACTTGTAAGTTAATCTGCTGCTGATTTTCATTGGCATTTTCCATCAGTGCCTGCGCCAAGTTTCTAACCGCTGCCACCCACAATGTGCACAGAGAGGTGGGTAGCTGTGGACCTGCCTGGTTCTGTTTTGTGCTGGCAGCCAGCATGTTAACTCCTTGAGTGCCGCCCACCCCTGCTCAACTCCCGCCCTAGGCACTGGTCTATGTGGCCTTGCCACAAATCCAGGCTTGAAGTGGGTAATTTACCTCACAAGTCAGTAAGTTTAGTTTTCCTTGCGGTCACCGCTTTTATGAATTGACATTTTACAAAATGTTTGATAAAATCTGGGCTTTGTGACTTGAGGCCCTTGTCTTTAGTACTCTTCCCTTTCAGGATATAACAATGGACTCCTACACCTAGATCCACTACCACTACAAGGGTCACTTTAACTCAAACGCTACATCAGGGCCCACGCTATAACCCAAATGAAGCAGATTAGCTAGGCCACAAGGCCTCAATAAATCTTGCCCAGGAATTTCCTCGGACTTCAATTAAAAGCCTCAAAACTCACAATTGTACGTTGAGAACTCCTTGAAGTGTAAATTTAGATTTTTTTTTAAGTTCTGACTGTAAAAGCAAAAAAATAAAATCATAAGACGATAATAATTGTTTGGAGCTGAGGGAAGGCAATCATCGATGTCACTGACCTCACGATTTCCACCAAATTTATGACGGCTATAAAGCGCGATAAATGATGGTAAAAGTGTTTTGGTAGGACGGGCTATCGGCTTCTAGAAAAACACAATGTCTGGATGGAGCGGACTTTGCTTGTTGCTCTTGGCGTCACTTGGACGTTGGGCTTTTTTTGTGTTTGTGTTCACTGGCAGAGGGAAGCATTGTAATGCTGTTATTATATTGAGTGTGATGGAACGTACGCGGCACAGGCCCGTGTTTGTATGTGCTAAAATAGAAAGAGTGATTTTCTTGTTTGCGCAGCATCTGAAATGATGATCTACAGTTCTTGGAAAGGGAGTCGGCAAAGCCCAAAATAACAAAGAGTGAAAAGCAAAAGAAAAAAAACCTAACCGGTAATTGTCCGCCCAAGACACAAAACCATCTCGTGTGCTGGAAACGAGAGAAATCAAACAGCACTGCAGAGATTTAAGGGATAAGTGCACTTATAAAGTAAGTATGCCAAATCAACCTCAAACTGCACCCCTGATCAACGCGGCAGTTATAATCCAATTAGAGATGGTCAATGCGGTGCTAATTCATGCAAAACAAGGAAAGAGAAAACAAGAGGGTTTACATAGGGCAGCACAGTATGGACCTACTAAAAGTTTTAATCCATCATTAAAGGGAATCTTGACCCTTTATCGGCCAATTTATTTAAAGGTTTGCAAGTGCTCCTGGTCAATTTATTTTAGCACTTTTTTTTTTTATTTCTTATTTGTTACATTTCCTTGCTACTAATTAGTACTGCTGTAATGTGTATTTATGACCACTTGTCACTAGGGGGCAGTGTGAGACAATAACAGAGGACTTTTGCTTTCAGTTTCTATATCCTCTGCTAGCAGAGAGACATGAAAGCATTCCAAGAATTCATTACAGCAGGACGAGTTCTGCCGGCTTAGGTCAAAAGCAGAGCACTTATCTAAAATTAGATAATTCCTTTGAAGCTTCTATGACATGTAACATAAATATGGTGTGTTCCTATTCTTCTTTCTCTGCCTGAAAAGAGTTAATATTTAGCAATGTAACTGGCAGTTTCTCTCCAGTTGGGACCCAGTCGGACTATAGCCTCCTTCACTGATAAATGAATTATAGCCATAAAACTTTTCTGGCAGACAACTAGGTTTTTGAGAGCAGGCCATAGATAAAAAAAAAGGTCAATAGTTCATATATTTTAGCTTTCCGAGACACAGGACAGACTGCTTCATTGAGCTGAAAATACTCAAAAAATAATGATAGTGCTTTTGCGCCTAGTTTTCAATACTTTTTCAGTTGAAAAATGTGGGAAAGTTATTTCAAATAGAAGATGAAATATTATCTCCTAGGGTAAAACTCAGGAGAAAAACTTGCATGAGAATTTCATAAGCCAATGTGGGTAGACATCTGATGTAGTGCCCAATAATATTTGGGCTTACCCTGAGGAGTTAGCTTGGACTGATATGAGGCCTCACAGGTCAGCTGACCATGGAGTGGTGCACTATGGTTCCTAAGTTTGCTGTGTTTTCTTAGTTGCTTGTACACCTGAAGAAGGGGAGACCCCGAAACGTGTTGTGTGTTGCTACTTTTGATTAAACACAAGCTTAATTTCTCCAGTTGAGTGCCTCCTTCATCCCGTATATTGTGTACTAGTGTGTGGAAGTGGAGACCCACAGAGGGATGTGTGGCCTGGTGTGAGAGACTACTCTGGTACTTCACTCCTTGAACACCGAAAATGTACACTATATTGAAGACACAGAAGGTAAGACCTACAAGCACCAAATATCCAATCTCTGGATATGACAATGACATGCATCAGCTAGATGTTAGTAAATGGGGAAGAGCGTTGCTTCTTCTGAAAAACTCGATCTTCATGGAAACGTCACTAAATCTGAATTTTTTACTTGCAAAATCAAACAAATGAAAGCTGCCTCCAACCATAATTTGATCTTCCACAAACTGCAATGATTTTCAGGAGTCAAATAAGAAAATGCTCTACTATAATATTAAACTGAGAGCTCCTGGCCATGTGCAATTGGAAAGGAGCTGAGGACAGCTTTTCCTGCTCTAGGTAATATCGGGTAATATAACAAATATATTCCCCTAGTGATTAACTTATTTTACCATTAGCCGCTTAATTTGAGCTCCGGCTATTGCTGTGACTAGATGTCCCGAACGGTTCCCGGCGAACTTCGGTGGTTCGTGGTCGCCTGCCAAAGGCGAACTTTCCCGGAAGTTCGATTCGCCCCATAATGCTCTACTGAGCAAAACTTTGACCCTCTACATCACAGTCAGCAGGCACATTGTTGCCAATCAGACTGCACTCACTCCTGGAGGTTCCCCCCCCCCCTCCTTATACATGCAAGGTCCTTGTGCCATTTGACTCACTTGTCTGCCTACACTAATTAGTTAAGGGACAGCTGCTACCCTCCCTCCTTCTACCTATTACCTCCTCCCTCCTTCTACCTCCTACCAGAGGGAGGAGGGTCTCATCTGCCAGGGAATTATAATATTTCAAAAGCCAGCTTACATTCCGTGGCTGGGAATTGAACCCAAGTCTCAGTGTATGGTAGGTAACTAACATATCCATTATACCACCAACACTACTAGCTGAAACTAGCCTAGCATGTACCATTTATGCTCAATCCAAGAGAAAAATTAGACAAGACGAACAACATTTATATCGCACTTTTCTCCTGGCGGACTCAAAGCACCAGAGCTGCAGCCACTAGGGCACACTCTATAGGCAGTAGCAGTGTTAGGAAGACTTGCCTAAGGTCTCCTACTGAATAGGTGCTGGCTTACTGAACAGACAGAGCCGAGATTCGAACCCTGGTCTCCTGTGTCAGAGGCAGAGCCCTTAACCAATACACCATCCAGCCACTGCTTAAGGATGTGTAGCCAGGCATGGCCTTGCCTTTTGTGTTCAACAGTTGTCCAAAGAGAACCCCAGATAGCCAGGTAGATTCATCTCTCTCTCTCTCTCTCTCTCTTTCTCTCTCTCTAGTAGGGATGGTCACCGCTTTCCGCGGAATTGTATTTTTGAGCTTTAATGGATTGAGTATAAATGGTACATGCTAGGCTGGCTTCAGCATGTAGTGTTGGTGGTACAGTGGCACTGTACCACCAACACTACATGCTGAAGCCAGCCTAGCATGTACCATTTATACTCAATCCATTTAAGCTCAAAAATACAATTCCGCGGAAAGCGGTGACCATCCCTACTAGAGAGAGAGAAAGAGAGAGAGAGAGAGAGATGAATCTACCTGGCTATCTGGGGTTCTCTTTGGACAACTGTTGAACACAAAAGGCAAGGCCATGCCTGGCTACACATCCTTAAAGTGAACCTCCGGACTAAAAATTGACTCAGCAGCACTGAAAAGGCTTGGTGTTTCTTTAACAGTTTCACAGCATCAGACCTTTGTTTCTCTTATACAAGCCTCATTTTTAGCTGCACAGAAGAAAACTGCCCGGGCTTTTTTCCCCTGATGCTGTGCAAAGCATGATGGGATTTCTGATTTTGTTGTTCTCGTTCTGCTGTTTTGGAGCAATTTTTTTTTTTACACTTTGAATTTGACATTTCAAGCCTAGCGTGTGCAGCTGGGAGGGGTAATCAGGACAGAGGACAGTTGGAACCGTGTCTCATGCTCCCTGTCACATCCTTTCAACCAAAAAGATGGCTGCCCCCATGACAAAGATGGCAGCCCCCATGAATCACAAACATTTGCCTGTTCTTTTAAAACAGGGTGGGTAAGAGATTATATTACCTATCTATTCTAATTAACATAACTAATGTAACTTGATGACAGTATGTTTGTTTAGGCTGAAGTTCCCCTTTAAGCAGTGGCTGGATGGTGTATTGGTTAAGGGCTCTGCCTCTGACACAGAAGACCAGGGTTCGAATCTCGGCTCTGTCTGTTCAGTAAGCCAGCGCCTATTCAATAGGAGACCTTAGGCAAGTCTTCCTAACACTGCTACTGCCTACAGAGCATGCCCTAGTGGCTGCAGCTCTGGTGATTTGAGTCCGCCAGGAGAAAAGTGCGATATAAATGTTATTTGTCTTGTCTAATTTTTCTCTTGGATTGAGCATAAATGGTACATGCTAGGCTAAATTCAGCTAGTAGTGTTGGTGGTATAATGGATATGTTAGTTACCTACCATACACTGAGACCTGTGTTCAATTCCCAGCCACGGTATGTAAGCTGGCTTTTGAAATACTATAATTCCCTGGCAGATGAGACCCTCTTCCCTCCAGTAGGAGGGAGGAGGGAATAGGCAGGGGGTGGTCCTCCAGGTATTAGAACCCTTGAAACATGTTTTCTATCATTTTTTTAGCCAGTAGAAATTTTTGTAAATTTTTAAGTTCGCCTCCCCATTGAAGTCTATTGCGGTTCGCGAACTTTTTCGCGAACCGAACTTTCCGCGGAGGTTCGCGAACCGAAAATCGGAGGTTCGCGACATCACTAGCTGTGACCCGGTATGAATTCCTGAAACTGATAGTACAGTAAGTCCATGTTCCAGGGCTGGATTAACCAAAAGGCACTGTAGGCTCGTGCCTACAGGTGTCTTTCTGGTAACTGGTATTGTTTAAAAATAAATAAGTATGACAGTTTCCATATCCCCCTCACTTCAGTTTCCCTTTAACCATGGTGTAGTCGGCATGGCTGTGAATACCATTTTACATTTTCTTCCCAGGGTTGTAGGGTTCTGATCCATATCTGTACCATGCCTGAAAAAGAAATTTAACGTTTTAAAAGCTTGCAACTTTTGAGAATGGTACATTCCTCCGTATGTTTTGGAGCTGTAATAAAATTCAAACATTTTGGACTGATATTTTTGCTATTATAGACGAAATTTTGGACTCACACTTTTAATGCACACCTAAATTAGCGTTGTTGGGTCTATTTGAAGAACAGACGTGTAGCAAAAATACACACTACATAATCTGAATATTATGCTTCTATGCACGCAAAGAAATCCTTAGAGTCTGGAAAGGATATGCTTTACCATCCATTAACCACTGGAAACGCACTATCAATCATACTCTCCCCTTGTCAGGATCTCTCCTGTAGCATGTTCTGTCGCTTGCAGTGGAGCTGCAACTGGGCAGTTCTGACTTGTCTGCTTGCATTTGGTTGCGCATTCGCACTGAGTCTTATTGTCATTTGCAATCACTCTGCAGTTCAGGATGCTGTCAGGATTCCTCCTATGGTTTGCTGCAGTTGAACTGCAGCCAGATAGCCCTGGATTTCCTGCATGCATGTTGTTGCATAGTACTGCATGCATTTGTTATGTTAGGCTTTCAGCTAGCAAATGGTAATCAAGCCAGCTCAGGATTGAATGATTACCATTTAGCTGTGTGGGAATTTGCATACCTGCATCCATTGGCTGATGCCAGCATAAAAGTCTGCCTCCCATTTCAGACCCCGCCTGACATAGCGTTCAGCTCTCTGAGTTTTCGTTGGGTCTATGCTGTGAAAGTTGTTATTGTAAAAATGTATAATGCCTTGCTCTGTATTTTCATGTCTGCTGGACGTTTGCTGACCTGCAGGGGTCAGTGAAGTCCTTCTGATCCTGATAGTTTGGATTCTGCCAGCACCACATTGGTGACTGGTAGTATTCCTTCTAGCCTTGTTCTTGCCTTGTTCTTGAGGACGTACTATAGCAGCGGTTGCCAATAGTTACGTTCTTACCTGTTAGTCTTGTCTATCTCAGTGTGAATGTTGCCGTCGCTGAAACAGCAACTAGATTGGCTGAGCATTCCGTCTGTCTGTCTGTTGTCTTGTTAATTGTCATTATTTGTGCTTTAGCTAGTGAGTTATTTGAGAGCTACATTTCATATATTGTGCATTTCCTTGCGTTGAAAGACATCCATGGCTACAATTACTAGGTAATGCCTAATGATGTTGATCCAGGGATTTTATCTGATTGCCATCTGGAGTCGGGAATGAATTTTTCCCTTTTGGGGCTAATTGGACCATGCCTTGTAAGGGTTTTTTCGCCTTCCTCTGGATCAACAGGGATATGGGAGGGAGCAGACTGGTGTTGTACTTTATACTGGTTGAACTCGATGGACGTATGTCTTTTTTCAACCAAAATAACAATGTAACTATGTAACTATATATACTCTAGTCAGTCAGTATTGTATTATTTGTAATATTGTACAATTTGTATATTGTATTGTGTACCGTCCTTTGCCTGCCTCTCGACTACGAATCTGCCTAATCCTTCCTATACGACTGACATCTGAATTAAAGTTTATGACCCAAGCCTGTTACTGACTACGTCTGTTGTATATT
Organism: Hyperolius riggenbachi; assembly: GCF_040937935.1. NCBI lineage: Eukaryota > Metazoa > Chordata > Amphibia > Anura > Hyperoliidae > Hyperolius > Hyperolius riggenbachi. Next base: position 67,161,581 of record NC_090649.1, read on the forward strand.
GTATCACTTAGCATCTAGCCTGATAGGCAGCCCAGAGCTGCAGTTGCTCTGGGCAATCTTGCTCCCTTGTTCATTTCTCCTGTGTCCATCTGTGGAGCTTCTTCCATTATCCAGTGTAACATCTGCAACTATGGCGGCTGCGGACATGCAGGGTATACCCGCAGCCGCCTTTGTTCCCTGTTCACAGGCCTCATCCGTTCTGTCGGCGTCTAGCACGCCGGGAACGGTCCTCTCTCGTGCTCATAGGGTCGCTGTATCGCGCGGGCGGGCGCGCGCTGAGACAGGACCTTTATGCTGAAAGAAGGCGCGTCAGCTGACTTGCCGGTCGGCTGACGTCAGAGGTGACTCACGCCGCTCGGATTGGCTGATTTGTAAGGGGCGCGGCTGTGAGCTTTCCTCGGCTTCTTAAGCCTTCACCGGTCATCTGCAACTTGTCTGCTGTTGCGAATACACTCGTGTTAGCGCTCAGACCTTAGACTAGTATCCGGTGTGCTTTGATCTGGGAGGAAACCAGGAATTTCACACAAGACTAGGACTATTGTTATATTGTATTACTGATAACCTGTGTATGATTCTGGCTATACTCTGACCTTGCTATTGCTCATCCATTCTGTACTTGTGCCTATCTGACTTATGCTGAACCTCTGCCTGATAACTCACTATTCTTCTGCCTCACGTTTCTGTACTGTATCTGCCTCTCAGTTGCCGAACCTTGCCTGTCAGACCTCTCTACTCACCAGTGGGTCCTTGCCACTGGTGAGGTGCTCTTTGACTAATACCCACCAGCTCCCCTGGTGAGGTCTAGCACTGTTGTTTCAGATAGTACTCACCAGCTTCTCTGGTGAGATCTATCCATTTGTTCTACTGTTGCACCAAACACTTTACACGTCTGTTTCTCAGCCTTCTATACTTGCATTATTGGTGATACTGCAGATCACCCCATAATCGGGTATAGAGTCTGTATTATTGGTGATTCTGCAGATCACACAATAATCAGACGTCTGTGTGCTACGACAATCGTTACATCCAGCTACTTAGCCTTGTTGCACTGGGTGGTCAGAAAGTATGCATTACACCCCTTATACCAAATGACATACAATAACCATAATTATCCACAAAGATTCCATAACATTTGGGCACCTTGGTATGATAATATTATGACGGCTGGCTCCAATGCGGAACCTTGACTCTATCTACTGTATTCACTCTCCAAATAGTATATTAGAACATGGATTCTAAAACATGTACATAGGCTAGGGATGGGCTCAAAGTCTCTCTCCTCTTCCGTCCTCTCTACCTTCCTCTACTTTCTTCTTCTTCTTCCTTTTCTTTGCTCTTCACCTTCATTCACTCTTTTTTTTCCTGTTTTTTTCTCCTCCAAGTAGCACTGGCCTCCGACTATACAAGTATATTTGCCTGTATCATTAATCATTCTAAGGTATATGTACTAAGTAAATAATCTAGGGTGCATTTATTATAACTGTATTATTAGTATATATGCTTTATACACAGTAACAGTTTTCTGTTGATACTCCTCATATATTTCCCCAATATGGTACTATTGTTGCTAATGTATTACGGTTATATATGATATCTCCTGTACGTAGGAGCACAGTGCTGTTGTTCTTCTCTGTGTAATGTTTCTTTTTTGTGTTCAAAATAAAAATTGACTTGTTAAAAAAAAATAAAAGCTTGCAACTTGCAAGAAGCTATGTACAGTTGATCAGTATAGGAATTAACTATGGTTGCTTTGACAAATAGAATATTTTCAGATTCACAACTAACACCAGACCACAACTCACTCATGTACCACTTTGCTTTTTTTTTTATTATTATTATTCTAAGTTCAGATCTTCATGTTTTTATCGGCTACTAAATCAAAGCGGAGGACTGCGAGGGACGTATCTGTGCTTATGGGGCTGAAGGAAGCCCCGGATAAGTAAAAAATCTTTACATTTGCGGATCTCTGGTTTACTTTAAAGGGACCCTTAACCTCCTTGCCGGTTATCCCGAGCTCAGCTCGCGGTAACCTGCGTAGGAGGATTTCTCAGGCCCCGCTGGGCCGTTTTTCAAAAAAAAATTTCCCTACACGTAGCTAGCACTTTGCCAGCTGCGTGTGGTATGCAATCGCCGCTGCTACCTGCCGATTCGCCGCTACCCGCCGAGCCACCCCCCCCCAGACCCCTGCGCAGCCTGGCCAATCAGTGCCAGGCAGTGAGAGGGGTGGATCGGGATTCCCTCTGATGTCCCGACGTCCATGACGTCGGTGACGTCATCCTGCCCCATCGCCATGGTGACCGGGGAAGCCCAGCAGGAAAACCTGTATGGGATTTCCTGCTTACTCTGATCGCCGGAGGCGATCGGAGTGGGTGGGGGGATGCCGCTGCTCAGCGTCTATCATGTAGCGAGCCCTGGGCTCGCTACATGATTTTAAAAAAAGTGCTCTGCTGCCCCCTTGCCGCAGGAATTGGACCGGCAAGGGGGTTAAGTTAAGCCAAAAAAATGAGTTTTACTCACCTGGGCCTTCCACCAGACCCCTGCAGCTGTCCGGTGCCCATGTAGTCTCGCTCCGATCCTCCTGTCCCTACCAGCGACTACTTGCGGTTTCGGCGACAGGGGCCGACAGGTTGGGAACGCGAGTGATTCTTTGCAGTCCTGAGCAGAGTGTAAATGAGAGGTTACTAACTCAGCTTTTGGCATTCCACTAAAGACATCTCTCTTCAGCCAGGGGCACCTGGCTACCAAATACTAAGGAGCATCTGTAGCTACACAAATTGTGCAGGGGGAGTAGGCGAGAGGTGACAGCTGGGCCAGCCAACATACTAGTGGTGTGGTGCAGTTTAGTGGGGGTTTGTAGGTCCATGGAGGGCGGAGTCTAGGGTGCCAGGACATATGTGCCTATAGGCTCCTGTGATGTAAATCCTGGCCTGAGGTAAGATAACAGTTTTTGCCCACTGCTAATGATCACCTGGCTTTTTTTTTTTTGTAAGATCTGGTGGGGGCTAGTCTCCACCAGGCCCCCAGACTCTCTCTGACTGCGTTGCTTGGGAATTTTCGCCAAAGTCATTTTCGCAGCGCAAATGCAATTTTCTATTTCGAGAAAATTTCATGAAAAGTAGGCTTAAATTTTCATTTATTTATACCTTGAAAATGCAAAAACGATACTTTTACATGACAATTTGTATTGTGAAAATGCAAAAAAATTAACATTTTTTTATAGTGAAAATTGTAAAAAGCATGAGAACGCAGAAAAACAAATTTGGGAAAAGCACGAAAAAATAAAATACATTTTTGATGGAATTTCTGTTTGAAAAGCGAATTCAACATTATTTTTGTGAAAATTAATGTGAAAAGAATATTGGCATTTTCGCTCATCACTGCACTACAAGCCCTAGGCAACTGCCTAGAATTGCCTTGTGCATAAATTGGCTCTGCCTGTATGTAGGCCCCGCCTGGCTCTCATCTGCTTTATATAAGAATCTTAACATAAGCCAGTAGTAGTGAGAGGAATTCCACCTCAGGCGCCCATGGCAGACGGATAGTGCGTCCTGCTCGCTTATCTCTCAGCCCTGACTATCCATTTCCAGAGATCCTCTAATGGAATCTGAGGCCATTTGATGTAGCAGTAAAGCCCGCGCTTGGCCCGCTATAAAGATGATGCACAGAGGTGTCGTAAAATCTACAAGTCAACTGCAGGCAGCTGTTTGAACCGAGTCCCAGTTCCTCGTATGACTCATAAACCCGTTACATGCTGAGGAAATTCCCTGAAAGCTTTTTGGCAGGCGACGCCGGTCTGACCAGTAGCTAAGAAACACATCCACTTCCAGCCTGGAGGGAGGGGAGAAGCGCTAGACATGCCGGGTCACTGCCGGGGTGTTTTCTTTCTAATTAGGACTAAATAATTTGTGAATTCGTACAGGCTATCAAAGAGGCTCTGTAACAACATATAGCTCAAGCTGTCACCTCCAAACATTACCTCATTAATCTCCAGATACCTCCCGCCCGGATCCTTCGCTCCTCACAGGAGACCCTTCTGTCCTCTAGCTTGGTCACCTCCTCTCACGCTCGCATCTAGGCAGGGCCGGGCCGAAGCAAAGGCGAGAGAGGCTCCAGCCTCAGGGCGCAGTGTAGGAGGGGGTGCACAAATTACTCAGCTATCATACCACTATTGTGTTTGGAAGCAGAGAGAAATACAGTGGGATGCGAAAGTTTGGGCAACCTTGTTAATCGTCCTGATTTTCTTGTATAAATCCTTGGTTGTTAGGATAAAAAAAAGTCAGTTATATATATCATATAGGACAGGGTTTCTCAACATTATATTGGTATGTACCCCTTTTAAAACCCTGTACTCACAAAGTACCCCCTAGCCTAGTTAACATTATTACAAGTACCCCTTGACAAATATATATTTGATCGTAGTACATGAAAATTGGTTCTAAACACTTTCCAAGCATTTACTATTGCTTTTAATTAGCTAAAATATTAATTTGGTATTGTTTTTAAATAAGATTTATCATTTTCTTAAACTCTCTAAATTTATTATCGGTAAAGTTTATCAAGCCCGAGTACCCCCTGAAACCATCAGAAGTACCCCCTGGGGTACGCGTACCACATGTTGAGAACCTAGGATATAGGAGACACACACAGTGATATTTGAGAAGTGAAATGAAGTTTATTGGATTTACCGAAAGTGCGCAATAATTGTTTAAACAAAATTAGGCAGGTGCATAAATTTGGGCACTGTTGTCATTTTATTGATTCCAAAACCTTTAGAACTAATTACTGGAACTCAAATTGGCTTGGTAAGCTCAGTGACCCCTGAACTACATACACAGGTGAATCCAATTATTAGAAAGAGTATTTAAGGGGGTCAATTGTAAGTTTCCCTCCTCTTAATTTTCTCTGAAGAGTAGCAACATGGGGGTCTCAAAACAACTCTCAAATGACCTGAAGACAAAGATTGTTCACCATCATGGTTTAGGGGAGGATACAGAAAGCTGTCTCAGAGATTTCAGCTGTCTGCTTCCACAGTTAGGAACATATTGAGGACATGGAAGACCACAGGCTCAGTTCAAGTTAAGGCTCGAAGTGGCAGACCAAGAAAAATCTCGGATAAACAGAAGCAACGAATGGTGAGAACAGTCCAAGTCAACCCACAGACCAGCACCAAAGAGCTATATCATCATCTTGCTGCAGATGGAATCACTGTGCATCGTTCAATCATTCTGCGCACTTTACACAAGGAGATGCTATATGTTAGAGTGATGCAGAGGAACCTTTTCTCCGCCCACAGCACAAACAGAGCCACTGTATGCTAAAGCACATTTGGACAAACCAGCTTCATTTTGGAATAAGGTGCTGTGGACTGATCAAACTAAAATTGAGTTATTTGGGCATAACAAGGGTCGTTATGCAGGGAGAAAAAAGAACACAGCATTCCAAGAAAAACACCTGCTACCTACAGTAAAATATGGTGGTAGTTCCATCATTCTGTGGGGCTGTGTGGGCAGATGAAGAGAAAGGCAGTGCAGGGACTGGGAATCTTGTCAAAGTTGAGGAACGCATGGATTCCACTCAGTATCAGCAGATTCTGGAGACCAATGTCCAGGATTCAGTGACAAAGCAGCAGCTGTGCCGAGGCTGACTCTTTCCACAAGACAACGGCCCTAAACACTGCTCAAAATCCACTAAGGCATTCATGCTGGGGAACACGTACAACATTCTGGAATGGCCATCTCATTCCCCAGACTTTAATATAATTGAAAATCTGTGGTGTGGGTTAAAGAGAGCTTGTCCATGCTCGGAAGCCATCAAACCTGAATGAACTAGAGATGTTTTGTAAAGAGGAATGGTCCAAAATACCTTCAACCAGAATACAGACTCTCATCAGAACCTACAGGAACCATTTAAAGGCTGTAATTTCTGCAGAAGGAGGATCTACTGAATACTGATTTCATTTCTTTTTTGTGGTGCCCAAATGTATGCACCTGCCTAATTTTGTTTAAACAATTATTGCACACTTTCTGTAAATACAATAAACTTAATTTCACTTCTCAAATATCACTGTGTGTCTCTCCTATATGATATATTTAACTGACATTTTTTATCGCAACAACCAATGATTTATACAGGGAAATCATGACAATTAACAAAGGTTGCCCAAACTTTCGCATTCCCACTGTAAGAAAAGGGGAGACATGGCAGGGACTGCAAGCCAGATAACTAGAGATTAAGGTGTTAGTGGGGTTGGGGGCCCTGGGGTACCTATTAGTCGAATAGTAATCGGTGTGTGACGGCTGGGGTGGGAAGGATGGGGGGGCGCACTTTGGTGTCTCAGACTTGGGTGCTGGAGGACCTTGTCCCAGCTCTGCATCTAGGACATCTCACGGGCTGTCTATCTTCTTTGGAACTCTCTCCGATAGCCTCTCCGTCATGCTCCAAGCCTAGAAACATTCAAATGTACTCTATAAACGCACCTATTTAGACAAGCCTATAGTTTGCTACAGATAGCATTGGAAGTTCACAGCCCCATCCCCGTGTTTCCTTCCCTATTGTTTCCACCCCACTAGCCTCTAGATTGTAAGCTGGCAAGGGCTGGCAATTACACATCGTAATACGCAAGTACGCATCGTAATCGTAATGCGAAATTTCGGGGTAATAGCGTAATGAATTTCATAGTTAATTGTACCTGATCGTAATTATGTGTGAATTTACGCGTATTTACGCATAATTCTGTGCCAGCTTTAGCTGCGATTAGCAATCCCCTATACAGGCCATTGCTACCAAAATTGCTACATATGTTAAGAAGAATAGTGGGTACAAGTTACAAAAAGAATTGTTGAAAAAGACCTTGTAGTTTTTGAGAAAATCTTACAGAACGGTGCAAATTCAGATTTTTATTCTTTGCAACAATAGTTGTATTTCAAATAATCTTGTAGAGCTCCTGCATACACAATACATATCAAACAAAGAAAAGAGCATAAACAGTAAATCTGAACACAACAAAATATCCCTATTGCACAGAAACCATCAAAGCGAGATTCCAAAGAAACCCTTTCATAAGGACCCATGAAAATACAAATAAAAGTACATGCAGCATTTGGGGTCCACGAGCGGCAACAGCAGGTCCAGAGGATGGCATGGGAAGCATCTACTACAGGTGTAGGGAACCTATGGCTTGGGAGCCAGATGTGGCTACATCTGGCTCACAGACAAATCAGTAGCGGTTGATAGACTAAGCTACACTGCTCAAGCAGCGCAGCGTAGTGTGGCAGAAATGGCTGATGTTGCTGAAACCCAAGAGAAGCTGAAAACGTGTCTGACACTTCCGCTGCCTGGTGGATCAACTGTGTGCACATCGCCATGGCAACAGGGACACGAGTAGAGATGTCGTGAACCTCCGATTTTCGGTTCGCTCCGCGAAAGGTTCGGTTCGCGAAAAAGTTCGCGAACCGCAATACACTTCAATGGGGAGGCGAACTTTGAAAATTTGAAAAATTCTATTGGCTGGAAAAATGATAGAAACATGTTTCAAGGGCTCTAATACCTGGAGCTCCTCCCTCCTCCCCTTCTACTCCTACCGGAGGGAGGAGGGTCTCATCTGCCAGGGAATTCTACTATTTCAAAAAACAGTTTACATACCATAGCTGGGAATCGAACCCAGGTCTAACTGTGTGGTGGGCAAGCACCCTAACCACTGTACCACAACAGTACTAACTGAAGCTGGCCTAGCATTTACTATTTATGCTCAATGCAATAGAAACATTAGGTTGCTTAAAGGGAACCTTAACTAAGAGTGATATGGATGTTTCCTGTAAACAATACCAGTTGCCTGGCAGTCCAGCTGATCTCTGTGACTGCAATGGTGGCTGAATCACACCCTGAAGCAAGCATGCAGCTAATCCAGTCTGACTTCAGTCAGAGCACCTGATCTGCATGCTTGTTCAGGTGCTGTGGCTAAAAGTATTAGAGACACAGGATCAGCAGGTGATTCAGGCAACTGGTATTATTTTAAAAGGAAAAATCCATATCCTTCTCCGTTTAGGTACCCTTTAAGGATTTGTAGCATAAAAGCCAACTCACATTGGCTGGGATTTGAACCTGGGTCTCACTGTGTGGCGGGCAAGCACCCTAACCGCTGTACCACAACAGTACTAACTGAAGCTGGCCTAGCATTTACCATTTATGCTCAATACAAGAGAAAAAGTAGACAGTAAGCCAGCACCTATTCAGTAGGAGACCGTAGGCAAGTCTTCCTAACACTGCTACTGCCTATAGAGCGCGTCCTAGTGGCTGCAGCTCTGGTGCTTTGAGTCCGCCAGGAGAAAAACGTGATATAAATGTTATTTGTCTTGTCTACTTTTTCTCTTGTATTGAGCATAAATGGTAAATGCTAGGCCAGCTTCAGTTAGTACTGTTGTGGTACAGCGGTTAGGGTGCTTGCCCACCACACAGTGAGACCTGGGTTCAAATCCCAACCAATGTGAGTTGGCTTTTATGCTACAAATCCTTAAAGGGAACCTAAACGGAGAAGGATATGGATTTTTCCTTTTAAAATAATACCAGTTGCCTGAATCGCCTGCTGATCCCGTGTCTCTAATACTTTTAGCCACAGCCCCTGAACAAGCATGCAGATCAGGTGCTCTGACTGAAGTCAGACTGGATTAGCTGCATGCTTTTTTCAGGGTGTGATTTAGCCACTATTGCAGTCACAGAGATCAGCTGGACTGCCAGGCAACTGGTATTGTTTACAGGAAACATCCATATCACTCTCAGTTAAGGTTCCCTTTAAGCAACCTAATGTTTCTATTGCATTGAGCATAAATAGTAAATGCTAGGCCAGCTTCAGTTAGTACTGTTGTGGTACAGCAGTTAGGGTGCTTGCCCACCACACAGTCAGACCTGGGTTCGATTCCCAGCTATGGTATGTAAACTGGTTTTTGAAATAGTAGAATTCCCTGGCAAATGAGACCCTCCTCCCTCCGGTAGGAGGGAGGAAGTAGCAGCTGTCCCTTAACTAATTAGTGTAGGCAGACAAGTGAGTGAAATGGCATAAGGACCTTGCTTGGAGGAGGGAGGGCCTCCAGCAGTGAGAGCAGTATGTTTGGCAATAATGTGCCTGCTGACAGTGATGTAGAGGGTCAAAGTTTTGCTCAATAGAGCATTATGGGGTGAATCGAACTTCCGCAAAAGTTTGCCTGGTGCAGGCGAACGCGAACCCCCAAAGTTCGCCGGCGAACAGTTCGCTACATCTCTAGACACGAGCCCTCTGCGGCGAATATGCATTTTCCCAGTTTGAAACGTATTGTATGGCTCTTACGGATATACATTTTAAAAAATATGTGGCATTTATGGCTCTCAGGCAAAAAGGTTCCTGACTCCTGATCTACTAGAAGCAGAGGCTTTCTTTGTCTTAGGTAAGTATCTGTTTTTTGACCCGAGGTTCGCCTCAGGTACCCCAGAACAAAGCTAGGGTTGTAGCAAAATTAGATTTTTCTAAATATTTATTTTTTTTATTTGAGGTGAGTTTGAAATGTAACCTTGAAATATTTTATGTTTACTATTTACTACTAACCAGCAGGTGGGGCTCCTGAGTTTCTGCTCTGAGACCAGATTAGCCCCACTTGGCAGATCTGCTCCCCTACTTGGCAAAGCCACTGTGGTGTTTCTTTATTATAAAGTCTTCGGAACCTAATTGGTGGCTGCTGTGCTGGGGGCGGGGCCGCGGCAAGCAGGTGTGGGTGGCCACAGAGCTTTGGAAGGCTTTTTGAAACATGGTCACGGTCCCTTACAGATGGAGGGAGGAGGAGGAGTTTGTCATTAATCGTTTATGGGCGAGGTACCACCCACCGATCTGTGCAGCAGTAATAGAAAGCCTTACATTTTAGGTTCTATATTTTACACTGGAAGTAGTCTTTTAGTTAATGGATATAGCACAGAATATCTACACCCCTGGAGACTTCATCTTAGCTCCAGAAGTGTAGATATATGTACTTTGCCACGATCGCCGATGTGCGTGCTTGCATGTGCGTTCACGCCCATTAGTAGACTCATCCATGAATGGGAACGCTTGTTCCCATTCACTGATCAAAGTGCCTGTGATCACTGATCACCAGCATCAATGAGGTGTCGGTGGTCATTGACAAAATGTAAGTAAAACCACACAGAAAGCATTTCCTGTGTACAGGAATATAAATTGGGAGGACATCTTTGGCCAAATAGTACAATTACACCTACATACATAAAATTAAATAAATATAAATAAAATAACCCACTAATTAACCCCTCACTCCCCACTCCCATAATTACCAAAATAATTTTTTTTCTTATTATTCCCGTTAAAGGGGGCACAATTTCAGTGTTTGCCATGGGTACCATTTTACCTAGATACACCACGTCATCAGGTACACTTTAAATGTCTGTTGGGGCACCTGCTCTAGTGACAAATGTCAGGGATGTGGACAGATTTCATCTAAAATCCTATTTCCTCTCCGGAACAGGAAGTGAAGAACGATCTGTCTGAGGAGACCAGCAACAAGAACCTGACAGAGGATCTCACCCTTTTCCTCCTCTATTCAAACCTAAAACAAAACAGCTTTGCCTCGTCTTCTACATTAAATAATCCCATATGTCCATCTACTCTTTCGTCCATCTACAACGGGAAAAAAAAAGTCCCATTTTAAACAAGGTATCTGTTTCCTTTAATTCACAAAACATTTGTTCTGGACTGACTGGCCTTAGCTGCACAGCATTATCCTCCTGTTCTATACATTGGCCAGGAATATTGTATAAATCGACCCGGCGCTCCTGCCAAAACATATATCTTGAGGAACGCCGTCGTCATCCGCCAAACGAAGCGCCTCCCTCCTTTCCTCCCTTCGAAAACCCGACTTTATGCCAGAATTAAACACTTTGGGGCCCATATAACCCCACATCATACAGCGTACAGCCGCTGCAACCATCAAGGTGGGTGGTAAAACGCATTTGGATATTCGGTAGCCTTCTTCCTACACCAATAAGTCTAACAGGCATGTAAAAGGATAGACTTTCTTCTTGGTGTTTACATACGACTAATAATAAAAAAAAAGAAAAAAATTCTATATAGTTCTCCCAACAGGCTGCAAATGGATACTTCCCTGCCGTGATCTCCAAGTGAATTATTTCATTAGAGCGCTACATAACAGAATGAAAAGCCTTAAATTATATATAGTTTAGTCTGGGAGAGGCAGACCATGATTATCTTGCAGAAGTCAGGAGAGGTTCGGGGTTTAGCACCAGCGAAATTTCATTTTTCTTTCCTTTTACAAGCTAGCTTTAAATTGAAAAATAAAAACAGTAAGCCAGTACACTATTAACACTGGGGGAAGGAAAAATCCTTTACATTTTCATAGGGTTAAACAAAACGAGCATTGTTCTGGTGGGAAGAACCGGGAACTCTCCTTGAAGGAGCTGTTTTGAGGACACATGACCAGTTTAATCCATCATGGCCAGTGGTGGCTTCACAATGGATGACTGGTTGGGCCCATTTGGGTAATCAAAATCAATATTTGTATGGCGAGCTTTAGATATTTTTTGTCTAACTCAGTGATAAAATTAAGGCTAAGAATCAACAATGAAATGTACACATCCCAAACAGAACTTGTAACGATCGGTGTCAGCACACAGAGAGAATCTGATTATTGGTGATCTGCAGTATCACCAAGAATGCAGATATATACCTGATTATGGATGATCTCCAGAATCACCGATAATACACATATATTGCTAACCTCTGGACACCTATATAGTGTGAGTGTTTGGTGCAACAGTAATGACTTTGAGTTGGATCACCCGAGGGGCAGGTGGTCTTTGGCAGTACGGGCGATACCGTCCTCTGGGAAGTGCAAAAACCTTCCAGCAGCCTGAGACCTCCCAGGAGGTGGAGCCCCAGGCTGAAAGTAGGAAGGACCTGTGAGTGAGTGACACCTGAAAGGTGGATGTCACTAGCAGGTCTGGAGACTATCTCTAATGGAGAGAGATAGCTCTCAAGGTCGGGCAAGCCGGGTCGGCAACACACGGACAGACAAGGTACAGAGACAGAAGGCTGATTCGGTATCCAAAGGCAGGCAGGGTTGGCAACAGATAATCAGATATGCGTAGGTACCGAATCAGAAAGCAGAGGGATAGTCAGAAATGCAATAGGTCATAACAGATATCGAAACAATGCCTAGTCTTGGGTGTGAGGTCCGTGGTCTCAACACCCTGGAACTAGTCTGGAGTATAATATGATGGAACACAGTATCCCTAGTCTTGGGTGTGAGGTCCGTGGTCTCGACACCCTGGAACTAGTCTGGAGTATAACACAAAGATAATACAGAGTCCTTAATCTTGGGTATGAGGTCCGTGGTCTCAACACCCTGGAACTAGTCTGAAGTATAACACAATGATAACGCAGATTCCCTAATCTTGGGTGTGAGGTCCGTGGTCTCAACACCCTGGAACTAGTTTGAAGTATAACAGAATGATAACACAGAGTCCCTAATCTTGGGTGTGAGGTCCGTGGTCTCGACACCCTGGAACTAGTAATCTGGCTCAGTGTGAACTCCCAGGTCCTCCTGGTTCTAAACACACTGTAGGATCTGACTAAGGTCTGAGTGCTTCCACGTAAGTGTTGGCAACGGCAGACAACCTGAGACTGACCAGCAGTAACTATATATAGAGCGGCGCTCTCCGGCGCCACCCATCAATGATCAACCAATAGTCACTTGCTCTGAGGTCAGCTGACCAACCTGGTCAGCTGTTCCCTCCTTGGTTGTCATAAAGGTTCTGCCTCTCAGCGCGCGCGCGCGCGTATTCCTCAATCTGTGTGAACTAACAGACCCAGCCACACTAGACGCACGCTGCTGCGTGCAAACCGCCGTGCTGGACGTGGAATCAGCTGCCTTGCTGTCAATACACGCGGCGGCTTTTCCGCGTTCTATTACAGAACTCAGAGGTTTTTGAGCAGAGTAGATTGTCCGAATGATGGTGCAATTATTAAAGAAAAGTTACCTACAGATGTACTTGGCTAGTTTGCCTGCATGCTTTAATCCTCACTTGCCTAGCAAGCTGCTCCTGCGTGGACAGATCACAGACAAATCATTCCAGGCCACAGCCTGTGTCTCACAACTCTACAAGTAAGCGGAGGGGGAAGAGGCAGGAGGAAGAGAAACACTGTATGTGTAATTCCTTATCTTAGTAGCAAAGCATTGCTGGAGACTAGACCTTGTATTTTACAGACAGGAAGTTTTGAATCAGGATCATTATCCCGATTCAAAACTTCCTGTCTGTAAAATACTAGCCCTGGTTTATTGGCTAATTAAAAAAAGAACAGTAAGCTTCTTCCGACTCTATTCCTGTTGAATGTTAGAACATGCAATCAGGAGGAGGTAGAGATATTTTTTCTGCAAATATAAGTGTCATCCAAATACATTCATTACAAGGAATCTTGCAAGGATTATGAGGTATTTATGGGAAATAGATAAGACCCTCAGTTTACTTAATGCCTACCTAGATTGAGGCTGATATGGAGAGTTTTTTACAGACCCCAATCTGTTCAGTGTATGGTGCTGGAGCCTGGAAACAGTTAATTGAATGTTACTGAACAGGAAAGGGGGGCATGATCATGACTGCACTTGACAGATGAGCTGGGATATAAAAAGGTAGTTGGGATGTATAGGCCTAAAACCGCTCAGCGCTTTGACACAGGATAGGCTTCCCTTGAAGGAGACTTTAATATTTCAGAGTACAATGAAAACTGCAGCGGCAGACAAGGCCCCTGGATACACAAAGAAGATGTCTATATTGAGCTTTTGGATGTTATTGAGGGTCTCAGGTGGATGTAATGGATGCAGCCATCTTGGATACTGAGTCGGAGTTGCTAAGTATGCAGCTGTGAGGGCTGATGTCACTTAGTTGCTCCAGAGTCTCGCCAAGTAATGGAATCAGAGCACAGCTTGAAGTGGAGCGGTTAGCAGACATTACCTAAGCTGTAAAATTTAAGGCCCCTTAAGTTGGAGGCTTTGCCTTATTTTATGTAAACCTTTTAGCCAAGGTTGAAATTTCTTGTGTGGCCCCCTCCAGGGAATCACGCCCCTACTATGGGCCGTCCAATCAAATTTCTCGTACCTTTTTTTGGCAAAAAGCAAAGTTACAGCAGCACTAGTTACAGCACTTTTACCAAAAGGTGTTTCCTTGAGGGAGTCTAGGTTATGCCAGCGCAGCAACCAAATTTACCTCAGTTAGCTTCATATTTCACTGAGCCACATTAGTTCAAGTTAAAGGAAAACTGAAGCTATGAAGGCTATGAGAGCTCGTTCACAAGGACAGCAGTGCACACTATAATAGTGTGCAAACAGATAGGCAGGGTGGCCTGCATCTTTATATAAATCCTTTCCATGGAGTGCTTTTGTAAAAAAAATAAAAATTAAATACTGAGAATCCCCCATGAAGAGATGGACTAGTCAAAAACATGTCAGCTCCGTCAGATTTCTACTACCTACTGTAAGTGACAGCAAAATAGGAGAGAACTAATTTATAGCTCATTTTACTTTGGAAGAAACATACCTTACATACCGTACTTCTAATTTGGATGTGATCTAATGTATTTTAAATTTTACAATTATTCACTATAGTGGTCCTTTAATTAAAGGGAACCTTAACTGAGAGGGATAGGGGTGTTTCCTTTTAAACAATACCAGTTGCCTGGCAGTCCTGCTGATCTTTGGCTTGCAGTAGTGGCTGAATCACAGACCTGAAACAAGCATGCAGCTAATCCAGTCTGACTTCCGTCAGAGCACCTGATCTGCATGCTTGTTCAGGGGCTGTGGCTAAAAGTATTAGAGACGCAGGATCAGCAGGAGAGTCAGGCAACTGGTATTATTTTAAAAGGAAAAATCCATATCCTTCTCAGTTAAGGTTCCCTTTAAATCTATCCTAACCCACTGTTTTCCTCTAAGCCTTATCAATATAATTAGCCTAGCTTACGGTTCTCACTCTAAGCATACCTAACCCTATCCTCCTTTAACATTTTGATCACTATAACTAAATTCTATTATTATTTTTTTTAAATATGTTTATATTGGGAAAAAGTGTTAAAAGCTGTGTGCGTAGGTGTCATTGCTGTGTGTGATTTCCCTACTTCAGTTTCTGCCCCAGGACCTCCATGTCGATTTGAAAATGTAATCTGAACTGGATAGTTCCAGGGTGGGGTATTGAGGAACAATAATAAAGGGTGATCCTATTCAAACTCTGGCCCACTCTGCAAGAAACTTTTTCATTTTTTTGTTATTGTCCGTTCCTCTTGGAGAGATTTCCCTACTTCCTGTCTGCACAGGAAGTAAAAGGAACATCTCACAGACGGAAACATAGGTTAGTAGGGCAAATCTAAAGGAAGGTCTCTCACCACACAGTCCAAAGCTAAAATAGTTTTCATGGAACTGGGCTTGAACTTGCTGCTACCGTAAAGTAACAAATAACCCTCACCTACACTTTAAATGTTTATATGCATTAAAGTATCATTGTCTCTAAGAAATTTTAAAAGGACTAACATTTTACTGTTAGTTTCCTGAAGTAACTTTTATTGCAGACAAAACAGCCCTTTAATCGCCAAGAAGTTACCTGCTATGTATGTTACAGACAGCCAGTCAGGGAGGAGTCCAATAAATGTGTCATACCTCTGTAGAGCCGCATATAAATTATTCCAATGTCTTTTTCTGGCCCGGTTCTTGCCGTCTGATCTGTTTCCTCGCTTGTCAGTATTATTGTTCTAACAGATTTTCTTCGTTCCAATTATGTTTGCAGTTCCAGAAGGATTCCCTTGTTGCTTCTTAACTGAATTAATCTTGGGCTAAGTGAGATTCCAACTGAACCATGTTTACACAGCTCCATTGTTTTTTCAGCCTTTAAGGGAGTGCCCTACTTTTACATCTTATAGATCTTCTCTTTTGGTCGGTTATAGTTGGAATTGTTTATGAGCATTGTTTATGTATGACTGCTTTGGGCGCTATGTACCTGAAGAAGTGGGGCAACCCAACGAAACACTGTGGTTGATGCTAATAAACATGTTTAACCACTTTGCATCTAGACCATGTTCCCCCCTTATGGAGCAGAGCAGTTCTGACATTTTAGCTATGTCCCTATTTAATCAGCAATAACTTTATCCCTATGTATGACACCTAAATGAAATATATATCTTTTTTTAAAAAACAAACTAGGCTTTCATTGTATGACATTTTATTCCTTTTAAGAATTTTGTTTTCTATGCATTTGAATGGGAGAAATAGGAAAACATAGAAACAAATTATTATTTTTCAGTTTTACCAATTCTAGTTTGAAGATAAAAAGAGCTACTGCAGATAAAAAACACATATTTTGTTTGGCTATTTCTACCGTTTATAACAAAACTTACATTATGTTCCTGTCACAATTTATGGTGAGGATACTTGATTCTGAAATAATGCTACAGTATGTATTTTTCACAATTAACTTAGAAAATAAAGGTATTTCTAATGTTAAAAATACATCTTATTGGCTCAGGGAACACATATCCCCTTTCACCAATTCGTGCTGCAGCAGATAGTGCAAGAAGTTTGCACAGGAGCAAGCCCGCACAGCTGTGCTTAGGCTACAAGACGTATATCTACGCCCTCATGGCTTAAATAAAGTCACAGAGGACGTAGATATACTGTAGTGGTGGATAAAGTGGTTAGTCATTTGATTTCTCTCCTATTTTTATCTGTTTATGTATTTGTTTATAACGTTTTATAATGTTCTGGTAATTTGCAAACCTAGCTATTGGCATGTGACATGTCAAAGGCTAGAGATTATCAGCTTTCTACTGCAAGGAGAATTTACAGAGAAGCACATGATCGATTTGTAGTTTTATGACAGGCTGTCATCATCAGCTGATACAGGAAGTAAGATTGCTACATAACACGATCATGACCAGGACAACAAACGTTTCTGTTCACAGGACTCCCAGAAGTAAAGATGTGGAGTGGTGCAACACTCTGTGAAATACTGCATTGCCAATAGTGCAATAATTTAGGAATAGTGTTCATCAGTGTAAAATTGAAAAGAATTTTAGTAGTTTTATCATCTATAGTGCAGTGTCATTGAAAGATTCAGGGACAAGGCCAAAAGTCGATGGTGCATGCCCCACCCAAGTTTTTGAAACGTGTTGCTGGTATCAGTTTCAAAAGGAGAATTTTGTTTTCAAAACAAATTAATATTTCTCAGGTTCAGGATTTCATGTTGTCTTTGTGCTATATGTAACTAAATGCAGGTTTTACATGATTTACAAATCAATGGTTCTGGTTTTAGTTACTTCTTTTTTGAAAATGGGGTTGCCAATTCTTCTGCTTTAGGAGCCCTTTCACACTTCCCTTGGTCCATCGCATTGCATCGCACAAAAACTCTGCATCCCGTTGCAGAGTTAGGGCTGGTGCACACCAAGAGCGCTTCTGAACGCTTTAAAAAATCGCGAGTGCCTTGAAAAGCGCTTGGCTAATGTATTTGTATGTGATGGATCACACCAGAGTGATGTGCTTTTTTCACAAACACAAACGGGGGGCGAGTCTGCCTCAATGTTAAGTATAGGAAAAGTGGAAAATTGATATAAAACACGTTATAACAGAGCGATTTTCCAAGCGTTTTTTTTTGGGGGGGGGGGGGTAGAGTTGTTCACTTCCTGCTGAAAATTGTACAAAAAATTTAAAATTGCTTTACCAAAATGCTCCAAAAATCGCTAGCCATATCTAGAAAATTGCTAGGCACATGCCTGAAATCGCTCTGAAAAATCGATTAAAAAACACTTAGCATTTGCGATTCTGCTAGTGCTTTTAGGTGTTCACTGGCCCTCTCTGATAGTCCTTTGGGGCTATCACATTGAACGCGGTGTGACTGGTCCGAGTGACTGTGCGTTGTGCGCATTTGAGTCAGAGGTGAGGCCTTATTTCATTGGAAAATATGCCTCACTGTATGGTCTCACCGCAGTGGTGTGACCTTTCAGGAATTCTACAGTGCAGTCGCAGAAGAATTGTACCTCCCTGCCAATGTCTAACCCTAAATCCCCCCCCCCCCCCCCCCGATGCCTAACCCTAAATCTCCCCCATGCCTAACCTAAATTCCCCCCAATGCCTAACCCTAAATTCCCCCGTGCCTAACCCTAAATCCCCCCCCCCTAAAGCCTAACCCTAAATCTCCCCCCTCCTGGTGCCTAACCCTAAATCCCCCCCATGCCTAACCCTAAATCCCCTCGGTGCCTAACCCTAAATTTCCCCAAACCCCCCCCCCCCCCCCCCGATGCCTTACCTTAAGACTCCCCCGTCCATGCCTAACCTAGAGACTACCCGAAGCGCCGAACCTTAAAGTGGATCCGAGATAAACATTTACTCATCGTTGCTTACTTGTTTTCCTTTTATATAGTTTATGGGGCATTCCTAAAGCTAAATACTTTTTGTGTTTTATTTAATACTCTAATTCCCTATAAACTAAACAAGCCTCGCCCACAGCTCCTCCAGCGCCTAGGCACTCTGAGACCCATGTAGCAAGGGCTAATGGGAGCTCAGTCTGGGCAGGAGGAGGAGTAGGATTCTAGTCAGAGATTTCAGAGGCAGAGGGGAGGAGAGAGGAGGAGAGGGGAGTGAAGTTTTCACAGGCTGAGGGGTGGAGTTGCAGATCAGCTTGCCTGTGTAGTGAGCACAAGCAGAACATGGCTGCTCTCATTGTATCACAGGAAGAAATAATCATATACTGTTGAAGCTGTTTGCAGCTAGATTTGCTGTGTAAACTTTAGATAAGAGATACTGTATATAGACAAATTAGTTGTTATAGTTCGTTTTTCATCTCGGATCCATTCTAACTCCCCCACACCTAACCTTAACCGCCGCAATTCCGCCACAAAAAACTATTACTATTGGGCGCCTTAAGCACCCACTATTTGTAGTTGCATTTGTTACTGTGGGTGGACCAGGCACTTGCCATATATCGGATGCTGCAGGCACCAAAAATTCATACTTGTACCAATATTGCGTTCAAACTTATACTGTTAATGCTGGGTACACACGATGCAATTTCCTGCCTGATCGACAGGAAGCGATCAATTATTTCAGACACGACTAATCGGCTCTCGATCAATAAAGCAATCGATTTTGCACACTTATCATTAGAAAATCAATTGCTTTATCGATCGGGTGCACCTTAGACATGTACACATGATGGAACTTCCCGTTCGATAACCCATTGATTGGGTGGGAAATTGCATCGTGTGTACCCAGCATAATGGGCAGCCAAATTTCCTGCCTTCCAGATTATAAGGTCTCAAGCATGTTAAACCAGAAATGCACTATTAACAATCTCCATACATGTTCTCCTTTCCAGTTTCTCTCTCCAGTGTTAGACCCACAGAGGCATGTCATAAAGATAAAATAAAAACCACCTCGAAGTATGAACTGTATGAGATTAAAGCAGTCTTGTATTTTGCCCAACAAGAGTGTAAAATGCAAACCAATGCACTGCATTGTACTTAAAAACATTCACTCACATGCATGCCTGTTTCACGGGGACCTGAATGAAATGATTGTGATTGCCTATGAGGCACCGTCACCACTGTTCACTCCGCCCAACCGGTTTCGCACTAAATAGGGGGCTTAATATTGAATATTTGCTTTGAAGGGAACCTGAAGTGAAAGAGATATGGAGGCTGACATATTTGTTTAATTTTAAATAATACAAATTGCCTGGCTGTCCTGATAATCCTCTGCCTAATATATTTAGCTAGAAACCCTAAACAAGCATTCAGATGAGTTGTTTTTGGCTAAAATCTGACTAGATTAGCTGCACAGTTGTTTCGATGTGTGAGTCAGACACCACTGAATCTAGAAAGATCTGCAGGACTGCTAAGCAACTAGAATTGATTAAAAGGGAAATAAATATGGCAGCCTCCATATCCCTCTCAGTTCAGGTTCCCTTTAACAAGTAAGACAAAAAAGGGGGTGGGTCCTATACAGGAGCACGTGTCAAGTGGTATCATCATTTACATATATCTATGGCAACAGAAGTGCTAAATATAGCCATGAAGGTGGTGAAAAACTGTACAGAAGAAGACATTTGGATATATGTCTACCTGGGGGAGTCCAACAATAGCAGTTACGTCTTGGATCCTACCATTATGGTTCCCGGGGGAGGTAATAGCACCTGTCAGCACCTCTCCTCCCCTCTAGGAGCACATCTGCGGAACACATCCCTTCTCCCGGCATCTGAAAGCAATAACGCCGGGCCGTCTAATGACATCATCCAGGAGAGACCTGAAACAAGTGGGGAAACAAGCACTGAATGAATTAACATCTAGTCTGCCCTGATTATTACTCACCATGATAATGGAAAACATCAAAGCAGAGCAGTCCATTTCCAGGGCAGATAGGCGGCAGCGTCCCGATACTCGCGGCGTACCAGAGGAAGCGTATACAACGTTACAAGCTCATCACAGACTCTAGCAGAGGATCTGCCTAATCTGTTCTGATGGAGCGAAACCTTTCAAGCACTCGTTACGGGGATAAACTATCTGTAAATGTCATCTCACGAGTTATGATGCGTTTCCCAGACACACAAAGAGAGGATCGGGCTAGATTCAGCTTTCAAGGCTGGCGAGTCCATCCAACGGTCCCTACCTCCCTTGGTGTGGACTGTCTGGTATGTCTTTTGATGATATCATTTGCTTTAGACCAGGGGTTCCCACACTTTTTCATCTCGTGAGCTACTTCAAAAACAACTGAGCGAAAGTGATCCATCGCCCCCACTCCCTCCCTAATTAGGCAGACTCCCCCCCCCCTTCCCATCTCCAAACATTATTAGGCAGAATCCCCCCCGCCTCCCCCCTTCCCCAAACCATGCAGACAGTCTTCGCCCTAAGAGGCCCAGAGGTGTGGGAGGCTACAACTAATCCTCCCTTCCTCCGATACAGGGGACTGTACTCCAGATCAGGTGTTTTTGTGGCTACACTTGTTATGGGTGTGAAGATCATGATGGCCACACTTGTTTTATGACCCTTGTGGGATGGTCCCCAAGGACGTGAAGGGGAGGCAAGGGAAGGGGTGTGAACATTGAGGGGGGCCACATCAAAGTTTTGCTAGGGGCCCCATAAATTGTAGTTACGCCTCTGCCCCTGAGAATAATTACCCCCCCCCATTGTTATGCAGAGTCAGTGGTAGGTATCTATAAAATGATTTAAGACAGACACTCACCTGCAGCTTCTTCTCTCTTCATCTTCTTCCTCAGTCTCTTTAGTCCGTGCTTCTGGCTGCTTGGCTGCTACCAAAATGTCAACAGAAGTCTAGACAGTGACAGTGGCTACTCCTACAAACAAGCTCGTGGGAATTGCTGGAGGGGGTGGGGCTATGGAGTCGGTTGCAGCCCTCATTGGCTGTTGCTCGAGTACTGCTGGAGGGGAGGGGCCATGGACACTTTCGATGCACTCACTGGCCACACTGCACTGTCAGCCTGCGATGGTCTGCTTATTTTAGGGGGGCGACCAGTATCTAAAAGCAGTGATGCTCGGATACCCCCGATCACGGATTCAAATTAATCCAGCCACGGCAGTCCCAAAATCCGGTTAAGCTATGATTGTGACCCGGATTTAAAACTGACTTACGAATTCGAATTCGATTTTAGCCATGATTACCATTAGAATCCGGGATCACGGATCGTGATTCGTGATTAAAAACCCGCCAAAACCCGCCGACTTTAGCGGTTAATAGCAAAGCCCCTTTACATGGTAGAAACACCAAAATTGCCCCCATAGGTGCACTGGGTGCCAGCATGGATGTGGGTGAGAGGCGTGGGAGGCAGGAAGGACAGCAAGAGCTGGCGGTATAGCGTCCGCTCTCTCATCTATACTTAGTATAGCTGAAAGCAGTTCGGCGGGGCGGCGTGTGTGGCGGCGGTGTGCGGTGATCTTCAATCAACTTAATGAAGATCGCAAGATAGAGGATATTGGTGTGGAACCTTTTCTGAGGATATTGGCGTGGGAACATTTTTTTTAAAGGTACAGGCAAGTATTTCTAGTTAATTATGATTATTAAGGGACTTTATTCGTCATTGTGTTTTTATTTCATTTAATCCTTTGTGGAAATGGGTAAGAGGTACTATAAGGTCTTTTTGAATTTTTTTCCTCTTGCTCCCACTATTCTTCTTAACATATCTGGCAAATTTGGTATTTCTACCATGTAAGGGGGCTTTGCTATTAACCACTAAAGTCGGTGTGTTTTCAGGTGATAATCACGGATATTTTTCCCGTGATCACGGGCCGACTACTTGAAATAACGGCTGAATTCATGATTGACTGCCGTGATCGATTCCCAATCAAGGATTTGGATCACGATGTCGGATAGTAAAAAAAATGCTCATGAATCACGGCTATGCCATGATCACGGATTGTATCCAAGCAACACTGCTACCAAGTAGTCCTTTGCAATCTACTGGTAGATCATAAGGGATGGGCAACCCTGCTTTAGACATTGAGACTAATGGCAGGTAATATGAATCGTTGCCAAACTGCCTCTGATGAAGCGAGGGTAATCCCTGAGAAACCTGTCAGGCCACTGCATGCATTTTATTATATTTTTATTTATTTTTTCTGTCCAATAAATATTTGTTAATGACCTATTGTCCCAAATAGCCTGTGATGTTCTAATATCCCGATATGGCCAAGGACTTATCTGGAGAGGCTTCCATATTGGATCCCTGGACAGTGCTTCCACACAGATTGGATGATCGAGAACAGATCAATAGTGGTTTATCCACTAATATGCTTGTATGCTGAACTGTCAATATTGGCATTTTTTCAGCCATCAAATTAGGGTCCTTCAGGCCCACCCATACCATCTAGCCCAGCTGGTCATCCTCTATCTACTTTTGCCAACTGCGGTGACTGCGCTCCTGAGCCCCGTACCCAGCCCAAAGTGGGACGAATATGACTACTGGCTGCTGCATTCTACGCACAGCCCACAAGAACCAGGTGAGACCTGTCCTTATGGATATCAGCTGCCCCAGTACACGCTGTCAGCCAGGGCTGAATTTATCACAAGGCACTGTAGACATGTGCCTACAGGCGCCTGATGATGGAAAGACGGCTCAATCTCCTCCCAGAGCGCCTCCCTCCCTACTTCCCTATGGTCCTGAGCAGACCATAAACAGAGGTTACACACCTAGCTGTCGCCATTCCACTGACAAGATGTGCCTTCAGTCGGGGGTATCTCTAGCTACTTCATATTAAGGGTACCTCTGGCTACCTAATACTAAGGGACACCTGTAGCTACCTATGATGAGCAAGGAAAGGGAGGAGTGACAGCTGGGACCGCCAGCACACTTACAGTGTGGTTCAGTAGGGGGTTTGTAGGTTCATGGAGGGTGAAATCTAGGGTGCCAGGACATCTGTGCCTATAAGCTCCAGTGATGTAAATCCGGGCCTGCTGTGAGCTTTTGCTGGCATTACATACAATTACAATGTTTTTATCGTAAATTGGGCTCTGATCCACTATGGCCTATGGTGGCACCTGGTGCGCCCAAATTTCCAGCGCCGTTTCTGCCAGTCTCGCTAACTACTGTCACCCAGTCCCTAACTCCATTAATCCAGCTACTGACTACAACCACCCACTATAGTCACACAGTTCCTGTCTACATTTACCCATTTGCAAACTTTACTCCTGCAAGTCATAACTACATTCACCACTTCACAGCTAAAGTTCAGCCAGTCCTAAGCCGCTGCCATTCTGTATTATGCACACAGATTTCAGCCTGATTGCTCTATGATAATAGCACAGGACCAGTAAGCCGCTGCTCAGCCAGGAACAAGGGAACATGTTATGGGATATGCTGAAAATCTCAGGCTCCCGTCCACCTCGGTGCTTCCTTCTTTACTGTAAGGCGTCCAATGACAACAGTGCGCCTTCCAGGGCAACAATCAATCGATTTTCCAGAACTTATCTGCTCGCTAATGATGTGTAGTGTCCCAAGCAAAACAAACACCCATTAACCATCTCTGTTTCATTCCGGGAAACAAGTTCATTTCGTGCTGTAGGCCGAGTTCTGGATCTTATATTGTTGTTGTACGTGACTTACTTAAAGGAAACCTGCACTTTCATTACAGTATACAAGTTGTTTTCACATTGCAGGGAGTAATTAAAGGGTTAAAGAGACTCTGAATCGAGAATAAATCTCGCTTCAGAGCTCATAGTTAGCAGGGGCATGAGTGCCCCTGCTAAAACGCCGCTATCCCGCAGCTAAACTGGGGTTCCCTCACCCCCAACCCCCCCCCCCCCCCTGCAAAATCAACGACCAACTTGGTCGTAGATTTTGCTCTTCCTGGAGGCAGGGCTAACGGCTGCAGCCCTGCCTCTCAGCGCATCTATCAGCCGTGCATCGCCGCCTTTCCCCCGCCCCTCTCAGTGAAGGAAGACTGAGAGGGGCGGAGGAGAGGCGGAGGTACGCGTCTGATAGACGCGCGGGAGGCAGGGCTGCGGTGGTTAGCCCTGACCCAATGCGGAAGCGCTCCCCCGCTGCACGGAGGGGATTTGGGGGATCAGGGACCCCCGTTAAGCCACGGGATAGCGGCGTTTTAGCAGGGGCACACATGCCCCTGCTATCTATGAGGTCTGAAGCGAGATTTATTCTCGCTTCAGACTCTCTTTAAGCCTTAGGCTAGGTTTCCACTGTAGTGTGACATTTTTTCATCCCAAAAAAATTGCATAAGATTTTTTTGATTGGTGAAAATTTGCGAGTAAATTTGTACGCGTTTTATGCAAATTTTCGTACGCGAAAATTCGCATTAGTCAAATATAACATAATCTGCCTAGTAACAGCATAGTCATGACTGCTGACAACTTCCTGTAACCATGGATTTAATGCAAAAATATGTGCAAATCGCGCTGCCTATTAAAAGCATTGTATGCGAGTCGTACACGGTGTCGGAAAAATGATGCAGGACCTCAGATTTTTTCACAAGTAAGAAAATTTGCATTGAATGGAAACGGCCCCATTCACTACCATTAGTTGCCAAATCAATGCAAATTTTCTATGTGAAAAATCTTTAACAAAACATACAAGTGGAAACCTAGTCTCAGTGTTTACTGCATGGGGAGAGCTGCCCTGGCAAACCTCCTCTGGTCTATTCACAGCTGCTGATAAAAAAAGAATTAGATACTTTGATCTGGCTAAACAAGCACAAGAACACAGAGCCGTGGATTTTTCAGCAACTATATGTGGAAAAAAGATTTTTCATTGTGTGCTGAGCAAGAGTTCTATAAGCTAAACACAGTGAGCATTGCTTACCATACAGCTGTAAAGATCAATACATCAAGTGATTTTGGCTGCCAATCGACTAAGAGACAGATAGCTCTCTGATTGAATCTGACCAGAAAAAGATCTGAGAGGCGCCCCAAATGCGGTTGTTAGACCACAACGGCACTTTATTTGGCCTGAGGAAGTGGGCTTGGTCCCACGAAACGCGTTGCCTGTGCTAAATCTTCAATTAAACTTCCTTACTTAAAGTGAGTTTGTCATCTGTAAGGTAAGCCACCTCATTTTTGTTATTTTATTAATTTTAGAGTATTTTATAGAAATTGTGCGCCTCTTTACCACTTTTGTGCCATATCCCCCCCACCTGCCTGGGAGGGGAACCTTGCGCACCTGAACCAAGGTGGATTTCCACCATCTGTAGTAATCAAGGTATGCAGGATCTTTTTGCGACCAGAGAGCGACCAGACCCAGGACTGCTGGCATACCTGAGTGGAGTCAGGTTTAAACACTCCATTTGCTTGAAGTGGTCGGTTGCCCAGTGTGCAACCCACCTTTGTGAGTACCCTTTTTTCACAAGTACTTTTGAACACTCATTTATTGTGACGTACTGCACCATTTGCGCTACAGTTGTCTTTGTGTTTTTCTCCCCTCTAGTACTGTGTACCGTCACAAAGAGCACCTGTCTTAGAATTGGCTACATGTAGAGCCTCCTGATACATTTAAAGCGACAGCATGTGTAGGTGCATTTGCATTATCAGTTATTGTAATCAGTAAATGCAATCAATGAGTGACTTTCCTGAGTTTAGTCATCATTACCTAAATGTGCATAATTACTATTAGAAACAAAATTACGTCCATTTTAGTAATTAAAATAACTTTGTTTCTATAGAAAATACGAAATTACGAAATTTTGCGTTAACCTCCTTGCCGGTCTAAAGAATCCGGCAAGGAGGCAGCGCCGCACCTTTTTTTTTTTTAATCATGTAGCGAGCCCAGGGCTCGCTACATGATAGCCACTGAGCAGCGGCATCCCCCCACCCACTCCGATCGCCTTCGGCGATCAGAGTATGCAGGAAATCCCGTTAAGAACGGGATTTCCTGCAGGGCTTCCCTGGTCGCCATGGCGACGGGGCGGGATGACGTCACCGACGTCATGGATGTCGGGACATCACAGGGAATCCCGAACCGCCCCTCAGCGCCGCCTGGCACTAATTGACCAGGCTGCGCAGGGGTCTGGGGCGGGGGGGGGGGGCGGCTTGGCGTGGCGGGTAGCGGCAAATCGGCGGCGAGCGGCAGCGATCGCATACTACACGCAGCTAGCAAAGTGCTAGCTGCGTGTAGGAAAAAAAAATTATGCAAATCGGCCCAGCGGGGCCTGGGAAATCCTCCTGCGCAGGTTACCCCGAGCTGAGCTCGGGATAACCGGCAAGGAGGTTAAACACAAATTTGCGCCAAACCGCGAAATTACGAAACTGAAATTTCGATTAGGGAATTACGGTTTGTATGGTAATTATGAAATTGCGAATTTGTGTCGTAGAGGCAAAATTCGCGTCTGTAACTAAGGAAACGCGAAATTACGAAAATTTCGGCTCAACACTGCAAGAGTTGTTTCTTTGACAAAAGCATTGATGTGACTTCAGCTCGTGGGACCTCCTAGAAACACTTTGATGGGGTGCCCTCAAAGTTCACACTTCCTGATTAGAATTACTCTTCCATTTCCTTCTGTAACCAACCATATTTTTCTAGACACGTCAAATTATTAAAATGATTTTGTTATGCAAACTATGCAAAGTACGACTGAAGATTTTGTCTGTTTATGATCATGAAAATTAGCATTGATGGTTTGAAATTTCCTCCATATCAGTCTGTAGATCTCCCCTGTGTCCTCCTCCAGCCTGGTCGGTATCATGTTTACTCCTGAGCGTTCCTGAGCCGCGTTAGAGAAAGTCGTTGTTGGCACTCTACAGTGAGCTAGCAGATGTTCCAGGCTCATCACTTGGCGTTGGGAAGCTGTTAGTGAAGTCTGGGAGTAGATGTTTCTTGGCCAGCAGGACTTTCAGGTGCTCTCCGGGTCCTACAAAGGAAGTCTTCTCCTGCTGAACATTTTGAGTCATTCCATGTGCAGAAATGTCTGGGAGCTTTTGGACATTAAAGCTATATACTCAAAGCCAGATGGATAGGGGATCTCCACCAACGAATGATCGTTTCCCCGATTTATCTGGTTGAATCTGCAAACATCGTTGGCGACCATCAAAACAAATGATCAAGAAAACAATCATTTACATGGTCACTGCAAATTATGGTGAAAGTGAATAGGGATTGGAGAGATTTAACAGTAACCTAGTGTTAATTATGGCCCCTTAATCTCAATGCCTAACTCCAACTGTCACCCTTCTCGCACACTTTCACCTCCACCCTTTAACCCTTTATCAGCCGGTTTATTTAGAGACTTGCAAGTGCCCCAGGACAATTTATTTTAGCACATTTTTTATTTCTTATTTGTTAAATGTTCCTGTTTCTAATTAGTACTGCTGTACCCATTCATTTGTTACAAATGGATAAATGTTAAAGAGAAACCCTAACATTATAGTGTAAATTGAAATAAATGATTCAGGAGGATACCCATTTTTTCCTTAATTTTTCTGGTTTCAGCATCAGTAACACTTCTTATCTCTTTATAATACTGTAGAATGGTATATAACCCCGTCCTTCCAGCGATTTTAGCTTAGGCTATGATGTCCCACAGCCTTCTGCCCCAGAGCACTCTGGGAGATTGTGTGATGTTCCTGCTTACTTCACAATGGGGAAAAAAATCACAGTGATTCACCTTGCCAGTTTTACTCTTTGTTTATCCACACAAAGGAAGTATGACTTAACCTGTTGCCGACCGCTCCACGCCGATTGGCGTGAACGCTGCGGCAGAACCAGGACCGCTCCATGCCGATTGGCGTGAAGGGCTTTCTATTGGGATTGAAGGAGAGCGTGCGCATCTCCGCTTGGATGACGGAGCTCCGCTACGCCTTCAGTCTCCCAGCGGCGATAGAAACCGCTGTCTTTTATCACTGCACAGCGCTGCGATCTAAGGCAGCGCTGTACTGGTGACAGCCGTGTGACACAGCTGTCCCCCTGGGGGACACAGGAGCAATCCACTGTGATAGACTTCACAGCGGATCGCTGTGATAGGCTGACTGAGGGAGAGAGGGAAAATTAATTAGAAAATAATTAAACTAATTAAAAAAAAAAAAGGAAAATATTTACAAAAAAAAATAAACATTAGGGGAGTGATCAAACCCCACCAACAGAGAGCTCTGTTGGTGGGGAGAAAAGGGGGAATCACTTGTGTGCCGAGTTGTGAGGCCCTGCAGCGAGGCCTTAAAGCTGCAGTGGTCATTTAGTAAAAAATGGCCTGGTGGTTAAAGTCGACATGAGCTCAGAACTTCCTCTCTGCTCTAAAAAATACTCAACAGCATAAGAACCTGTAAAAAACAAATATTTATTTGTTACAGCTGATAGGCTAAACTCTCTAAATACCCCAAATGGCACTCCTTCAAATAGACTGTGACAAACTGCCTAAACAACTACAACCACCCATTTGTCATATCATACTAAGCGCTCTACACCTAACCACCACCAACTGGAAATCACAAGAAAACTTCAACATAGCACACCTTATAGCTAATGTCAGAACTAACCTAACTATCGAAGAAAAAATTAGAAAATCCCTTTTCCTATCACACGAAAACTTTAAATTTCCCAATACATGGATCTCCTCATAGTCTCATCAACAATAAGAAAACTACTAGGTTTCATAGGCCTAATAATAAGACCCAGCCTATTGTATCGCATGATATAATTTAACTACCTGACGACCGCTTAACGCCAATTGGCGTCAGGTCCTGGGGCTGCAGTTTCCCAGGAAACGGCCACGGGCATGCGCGATCGTTCCCTGCTGTTTCACGGAGCGGGTCTCCGTGATCAGCCTGCTAGCCGCGATCACGGGTAGCAGGCCGTTTTCCGCCAAAAGGGTAAGTAAATCCCCTTTGTTTACCTTTTGTACAGCGCTGCGATCTCCTGCAGCGCTGTACGTCTGACACACGGCTGTCCCCCGGATTGGCTGTCAGATGGTGCCCTCTCATAGGCTGATGCCTATGAGAGGCGGGGATAAGTGCCGATTGCCGCCCATTGGGAATTAGGAAGGCACAGGGGGGAGGGAGGGAAAGGCCTCCCTTTAGAGCAGCATAAAAAAAAAACAAAGATCGCAGCAGCGATGAGAGACCTCCGTCATAGTGTCCTGTTAGGGACACTAAAAGGAGGCAAGATGCAGCTGCGTGCTAAGTTGCAGGGCTGTGCAGCACCCTGACCAAGCTGCACAGACCTGTATTGTGAAAAATAGCCTGGTCTTTAGGGGGGTGTAAGCCTACGGTCGTCAAGTGGTTAAGCAATATTATCTGATCCTATCATAAATATCTAATCTGCGGGTCATCTTTGTAAGTACTATGGTGGTAATAAAATGTGTTGTCAAACTTTATAGCTCTGTTCGGTTATATCCCTTTTAGTTTTTTTTTTCTTTTTCAGGACTATACTGTTTATTTACTGTTTCATTTATAAGGCTCATTGGTACATTACAGAACTTTCGACTTGAATATAACAATTCCCAATCTGACGGAGGCCTTACCAGAGACCACCTGGTTTCGTCAGATCCAGCTCTAAAGCTGTACACCTTACGGTCTACCTATAAGGTTTTGTAAATGGGGCAAGGCGAGAGAGCTAACCTCTACGCCACCGTGGGGCAGCACGGTGGCGTAGAGGTTAGCTCTCTCGCCTTGCAGCGCTGGGTCCCTGGTTCGAATCCCAGCCAGGGCACTATCTGCAAAGAGTTTGTATGTTCTCTCCGTGTCTGCGTGGGTTTCCTCCGGGCACTCCGGTTTCCTCCCACATTCCAAAAACATACGGATAAGTTAATTGGCTCCCCCTAAAATTGGCCCTAGACTACAGTACTTACACTACATAATATAGACATATGGCAATGGTAGGGATTAGATTGTGAGCTCCTTTGAGGGACAGTTAGTGACAAGATATATGTATAAATACACTGTACAGCGCTGCGTAATATGTCGGCGCTATATAAATACTAAATAATAATAATAATAATAATAATAATAATAATAATAAATGACTGCTAAGGGGTAAATATTGTAAACAATGTCGCTTTACTTGTAATCTGTAAAACCTATCAACATATTGGTTAACTAATTGTATTGTTTTATATACTAAGCTTCAATAAAATCTTTATGATGGAACTCTCTAAATACCTACAGGGTGCATTTCTTTATGTTTTCCTTCTGTCATGTGCAAGAGTTCAGATCCACTTTAATATGTGTCATTTCTTGACAGAGTTTACATTAGGACTCAAAGGGCTTGATTCACAAAAGAGTGCTAACTGCTAGCACAACCGTTTTCACGCGAATTTTCGCATTGCGCGCGATCACAAATTTTCACGCGAAATGACAATGTGTTTGCGCGCAATGCGAAAATTCACGTGAAAACGTCCGTGCTAACAGTTAGCACTCTTTTGTGAATCAAGCCCAAAGTTTGATTTATTTTTGGTCGATTTTGTAATGCACAAATAAACATTCTTGAATCTACACTACGGGGTGCTTGCACTCCTGAAATACCATGTCAACCAGGGGAGGACTGGGACCTTTTGGCCTGGGGGGAAAACACAAACTAGAGGCCCCAGCCCAAATGACATTACACACGTGCCCCACGTGCTATATGCCGGTAGTCACGTGGAAAATACAGCAAGGACACTCGAGGGACAGCGTGACAGGTAAAGTATAAATCAGGCATGGTCGGAATAGCCCATTTCCGTTTCCGGCACAATTCCGCATTCCGTCATATAGAAATTCCGTTAGCGTTCCATTCCGACGGTATACCGGGGCAGTTCCGCGGAATTCCGACTTATACGGAATTCCGTCGGAAAAATTTTAATATCTCTCTCTCTCTCGCAGAGAGGCGCAGTGTAGGAGGGGGCCAGGAGGGGGCTACCGCCAGCTTTAGCATGTAGTGTGGGTCATGGTCTAGAGGTTAAGACAGATACCTACTACACACTAGGTTCTGGGTTCAAATCCCAGCTATGGTATATAAGCTGTTTTGAAAATCTGCAATTCCCTACTGCATGATATGGATGGATGGATGGATGGATAGAGAGAGAGAGATTGAGAGATTTTTTTTTTGTGCTATTCCGGAAAATTCTGTCCGCGGAATTCCGTTTGAGAGGTATAGGAATTCCGATTTGACTACCGGAATCGGAATTAACCTAATTCCGGCCGGAATCACGGAATTCATAATTCCGCGGAATTTTCCGAGCATCCCTAGTATAAATGCACTGGCACCAACGGTCAGGGTTTCTATCTCCTACACAAGTCCTGCAAGCAGCCTTTCTGGAGTCTAGGGACTGTTGAAAACTTTTCAACCTAGACAATATCTTATGTAGCTGTGCACATGCAGTTAACAATGATGAGAGACCAGACAGATTTTTTCCCACGGACCCTGCAGGCAAGCCTCTGCTCCAAATCATTCTGTGTATATTTACTAGCTTGCCTGCCCTGCAATTGCTCTGTAATTGGGTGTTTATTTCCCTCATTCAGCCTAGTATTTCACATTGCCTTATACAAAAACTTGAATTCACCAGGCACAGTGCCAGCCCTAAATCATTAAATGAGAGGCAGCCTGGGGGGAAATCTCCCCCCTTCCCCCCTGGCCAGTCCTCCCCTGATGTCAACAGTATTATATTGCAATGTAAAGGCCCCCACATTCAAAAGTTGCGATCCGCGGGGGTGGGCTTCAAAACAAGTGACCTTGAGTTACAGCGGGAACTGTCTGGTGTACTCCTGCCACCATTTATTTATTTATTATTTGGTCAGTGAAGTTTATATGTGCTTCAATTTCATTCACAACGCTTGTCTGTCACACATAATTCTCACTCTCTGTTTAGCAACAGCCAAAACAGGACAAATATATATATATATATATATATATATATATATATATATATATATATTTATGTTCTAACCTTAAAGTGCACCAAAGATGACATGTGACATGATGAGACATTTGTGTATACAGTGGCAAGACCACAGTCACCTATGCTGTGCTCCTTTTCTTCTTTCCCTGCCTGAAATAGTTAATATCCAGGGGCGACCCAGTCGGAGTCACTGATAACAAATTACAGCTAAAAAACACTTTCCTAAGCAGATAACTGGGCTTCTGATTGCAAGGGATAGATAACAAGGTCAATAGTTCATGTATTTTTGCTCTGGGACTCTTAAGACACTGCAAGACAATGAAATATTAACCAATTCTCAACCACAGGGTTTTTCACCTAAAAACCACAGCAATTTTAACATTTCAGGGAGGCAAGGGTTAATGGGCTTAATGGGGGGTATAATTTATTTAAAAAAAAAAACATACTGATGCTGATCACTCACTAATGCTGTGTTAGTTTTCTGAGATCCTCTCAGGAGTGATCTCAGTGACTGTAACAGCATAGAGACTGATGCAATGTTTACACACATTCTGCATGAATGAGCACTGTCATTGGCTTTGTGAACACATGTTCACATCAGCCAATCACGGACCAGCAGGTGCCCGATGCGTATGCACTTACGCGTGCACGCGGACGCGATCGCGCACAGCAGGAAAATAAACAGGAGTTGCCTATCTACGCCCCTGTGACTCAGGTGAATTTTAAAGGGGCGTAGATAGATAAGCGTGGCAGAGGTTGTTAAGTGGTTAAATCTACTTTGTAAATGTTTATACATAAAATAAATACAGGAGATGTCTAAAAAAGTCATTTTAGGAGTAGGAGGACAGATTCAATTGTTTATGTCATCCGTTTATTTTCACCTCTGGTTCACTATTTTCAGATTGATTAAGACTATTATGAGATTTATCTCTCGTAGTGTCCTTTTGGTGGTTACGGTGGTATTATCTGTTCTTTATGGATGTGTTTCCCGCTTTCATAAATCACTTTAATGCTGGTGCTAAATTAGCAGTGCAAAGGTTAACTGTAAAGTCAACCACATTGTAAAACCGCAGAGCGTATCATATCGTAGCATTAGCAATAATTAATGATTTGGCTGCTGTGGTTTGGCCGGGGATCAGGACAGCTACGCTGATAGGGGAGGCTGAGGAAGAGTGTCTGTTAGCATGCAGTCTGTGCAGTTATAATGAAATTAACCAGATGCCCTGTGTAGTCTTCAATGGAAAGCCATGGGGAGCTGCTCTAATACAAAGTATTTCCTCTGCAGCTTGAGGGAGAATGAAAAAAGTCCTATTTGTATCAATAGTTACACTGCCAAAGAACTCCGGACACAAGTTTTAGGTTTGGGAAAGGTTTAGAAGGTTTTTGAATCTAAATGTAGATAAAAATATATAAACTGATTCACAAAACTTATCTCGTGAGTTACGACCTATTTATTTTTGTAGCCCTTTTTATTACATTGTAGGATCATGTTTGATTGATAAACTCTCCATCCATTTTGGACAGTTTATCAATTGAAAGTGCGATTGGACATGTTGGAATTACTTTCCCTGAAAATAAGACCTACCCTGATAATAAGCCCTAGCTGGAATTTTGAGCAAGCTTGAAATATAAGCCCTACCCCAAGAATAAGCCCTAGCAAAAGTTAGAGGTGGAAGAGGCGGAAAGCAAGCGGGGGACACAGCGGTGCAGTACTGATTGGACACCGGTCCTGTCATCCCAGCACACAGCAAGATTATCAGCTGTGTGCAGAAATGACAGGGCAGGTGCCTGATCAGTTCAGAAGCAGACCTTCAAATCCAGGAACAGCACAGTACAAAGGAACAGGAAATGTTCTGCTGAGACACTTCTTGATAGAAATATAAGACATCCCCTGAAAATAAGCCCTAGTACATCATTTGGAGCAAAAATTAATATAAGACACTGTCCTATTTTTGGGGAAACATGGTAGGAATGTGGGATTCCCCTGACGAAGGCATATGCCGAAACCCGGGCAGGGAGTTGTTACACCAATTTTTGATATACTAATGAACAAGAAGTTTTGAAGTAAGTGCAATTGTCCGTGTGCAGATTCCAACGTGTGGCGCAGTTTGCACTAGTATGTTGCCTCTCTCATTCCGTAGCCAGGAAGTGATGTAGCTTTGTTCCTGACGAGCTTATGGAGGAGATACATGAGTGCACCAGCAGACTGTCAGACGTGGATTGTGGCTACGGCAATGGTTAAGACACACCGGACATATAATGCTTGCCATCATGACCTTGACACTTGATATCAAAGGTGCTTTCGGCCAGTGTTCTCCATGGTGGAGATCTGGAACCACTCCGGTCCGGTGTAGTGAAATATTGGGGCATATTAGATTTTGCAACTTCTCTTACAGCTGTTACGGAACAATAAACAGGTATTGCAGGGAATGACCACAGTTTGCAGAAACACTGATTCTGAAACAGGAATGTGCAAAAAGGTGTTTTATTAAGAACCAAATCATGCAAATAACATGCAACCATATGCAAACAATATATACAGTAAATCTCCCGCAAACCAAACAAAACAGTGTGCACACATGTAACCAAATTCCTGACTAACTATCTATTTACAAACGGCGTGCAGGAGATATATATACAAATATGTACAAACAAAAATATATACAATAACGCAGTATCAAAGGGAGCAGGCAAAGACAGGTCAAAACGGAATATCAGAGTCAGCAACGGGTAATCAGATACATACGAGGTACAGAGGAATAAACAGAAGCAGTCAGGACAAGCAAAGGTTCAGCAACAGTTAGGGCCCTTTTCCACTAGCAGTCGCTAGCGTTCACGCTGAACGCTAGCGATTGCTGAATCGCAATAGTACAAAAATTTGCGGCGATTTCCCGACGTTTGCGGTCGCGATTTTGCTATGCTATGCACTGCATAGCAAGATCGCGGCAATAATCGTTCCGCCGCGCGTTCGAGTTCCTGTAAAAAACGAATCGCGGTAGTGGAAATGACCTACCGCGATTCCTATGTTAAAAAGCAAACCGTAGCGATTGTAAAATCGCTAGCGGTTTGCGACTTTCCGATTCAGCCAGCGCAAACGCGCTAGTGGAAAAGGGCCCTAAATCAGATCACAGAACACAAGGAATCAGGTAACAGAGGTGACCAGAGACTCAGACCTGTAACAAAGGAAGTTCTGGCAATGACTAGGAGGAAGGGGCAGACTCATATAGGCCCTGAAGCAGGAAGCAGCTGGAGATTATTGACATAAGTCCCATTAGAGGCATCTGCAGGCCAGACATTGAACTGCAAGTCTTTTGCATAAGTAGCACACGGCACCCGCTGGAGGAAGGCAGAACTGCAGGGCTGCTACATGTCCAAAAAGTCCTCTGCTGGTGGCACAGTGAAAGTTCAGGATAGACCAAGTAAATACTGCCACCAGCAGGCAGGAGAAGAAAATACATGAGTCGTAACAACAGCGCATGCGTACTGTACAGACTTCTCATTACTGTGCATGCAAAGGTTCTTTTCAGAACTCTTGCTGTACATTTTTGTAACTGGGTGACCAACTGCTGTTCTCTGTTTTTTTCTGCTGGGGGTTGCAGTGCACAGAGGGGTGGTTAAGGTTAGGCATGGACAGGGAAGTAGTTAGGGTTAGGCGTGTGGGGGGCAGGTGGTTATTGTTAGGCATGGGGTGAATAGGGTTAGGCATCGGCAGGGGATGGTTAGGTTGAGGCATTGGCAGGGGAGTGGTTATTGTTAGGCATTACTAATTACAACAGAGAGAAAATGTGTGGCCACGCTTTGGGGGGGTAGCCTGCTTCGCCCAGCCTCCACCTCCGTGGTGTCGCTGTGGTCTCACTCTCTAGGCAGTGAGAGAGCCTGGGGCCCCGCAGCTCCCCCCCGGTTGTATGGGGGCAATGGGAAGCCTCCCCGAGGCGCTCCTGGATAGTGCTATAAAGCATGAACTAATTCCCGCAGGGCAACCGCTTCGCGGTATTGGTTTTTGACCCTGCAAAGTTTGGCATGCGAAAGCAGATGCATTTCTGCGTGAGCATGTCTCATGGTAAGCCATTTTAGCCAGATTTGCACAGCCAGGCTTGAAAGGGTTAAGCTTGATGTTGAGCACACATACATTTTCTTCTGATTAAAACATTTTCTTCTGATTAGGGTTGGGCATCAGCAGGGGGATGGTTAGGTTGAGGCCTCAGCAGCGCAGTGGTTAGGATTAGGCATCAGCAGGGGGATGGTTAGGTTGAGGCATTGGCGGGGGGTGGTTAGGTTGAGGCCTCAGCAGCGCAGTGGTTAGGATTAGGCATCGGCAGTGGGGTGGTTAGGTTGAGGCATTGGCGGGGGGTGGTTAGGTTGAGGCCTCAGCAGCGCAGTGGTTAGGATTAGGCATCGGCAGTGGGGTGGTTAGGTTGAGGCATTGGCGGGGGGTGGTTAGGTTGAGGCCTCAGCAGCGCAGTGGTTAGGATTAGGCATCGGCAGTGGGGTGGTTAGGATCAGGCAATGGCAGGGGGGTGGTTAGGGTTAGGTATCAGCAGAGGGAGGGTTCTGCTTCTGTGTGAGAGTGGGTTGCATTTGCTGATAGGAATAGCTTTAAGCATTTTGATAGGTTGCACTTTGCAATAGTAGGAGTTATGTTATGCTATTATGTAGCTGAACACAAAGGGCTTGATTCAGTAAACGGTGCTAACCCAGTTAGCACGCCTAAAGACTTTGGGCGTGATAACTAGGGTGCTAACTGGGTTAGCACCGTTTACTAAATTCACATCATGCGCAAAGTCCCGTGCGCAAAAACTTTGCGGTGTGCACGAAACGGCGCATCGCGGTGCGACAAAAGCGGCGCACCCGATGCACCTATAAGGTCGCATTAGGTGCAACCTTAACGTCGCACCATGCGCATGGGACTTTGCGCGCAATGTTAATTTATCACGCCTAAACTAACTTTAGGCGTGATATAGGGCTTTTCACAGTTGTGCTAACACTTAGCACAGTTTACTGAATCAAGCCCAAAGTCTCACCCTGCATGACTTTTCTGGACAACCCACTACAACATGTCAAATCTACCCTCCGACTGCTCCCACCAGCACAAAACAGAGGCGCCAGAAAGAAAGTAAAAATTCACTAAAATAGCTTAAAGTGAACCTTCAGACTAAAAATTGACTCAGCAGCACTGGAAAGGCCTGTTGTTTCACAGCATCACAACTTTTTTCTCTTATACAAGCCTCATTTTTAGCTGCACAGAAAAAAACTGCCCGGGCATTTTTCCCCTAATGCTGTGCAAAGCATGATGGGATTTCTGATGTTGTTGTTCTCGTTCTGCTGTTTTGGTGCAACTTTTTTTTTTTTTACAATTTGAATTTGACATTTGAAGCCTAGCGCATGCAGCTGGGAGGGGTTATCAGGACACAGGACAGTTGGAACTGTGTCTCCTGCTCCCTGTCACCTCCTTTCAACCAAAAAGATGGCTGCCCCCATGGCAAAGATGGCAGCCCCCATGAATCACAAACATTTGCCTGTTCTTTTAAAACAGGGTGGGTACGAGATTATATTACCTATCTATTCTAATTAACATAACTAATGAAGTTCCCCTTTAAGACTCCCAGCACACTGCATGTGATTCCAATTCCGATTTTTAATCGGCTTTTACGTCCGATTACGATTGTGATTTTTAAATTGTTAATGCATGCTGCGTTTTTTCCTCCGTTTTTCTGTTGATTGCATTCAGGGAAAATCAAAATTGCAAATCGGAATCGGAACCGGAATCACAGAACGGATTTGCAGTGTGCAGGGAGCTTAAAAGTGGGAGGCAGTGGTGGACTTACCTCCCAACAGATGACACAGTGGATCTATTTCAGTATAGAACACCAATTATTGGAATTTTACTACACTTTGTTGTGACACATTTCGCGGGTGGAGCTTGCTTCCTCAGGCAATAGGGGAGTAACTGTGGAGTAACTGGGAGTAACTGTGAGAAGTCTCTCAGTCAGTGCATGGGTGCCTCTGTTCACAGATGGGCAAAGAATCCCCCTGTAGTGTGGCCCCTCAATTCACATATTCCCCTCATACAAGTACAGTTTGTCTGCTCTTAATGTTGCCTTTGCATTTTATTGCATAGCTGCTGTATTCAGCCTTTAGTGTTTTTTCACCTTATGCATCCGAGCAATTTTCACCTCTCATTCATTCACCAATAACTTTATCAGTAATTATCACAATGAAATGATCTATATCTTGTTTTTTCCACCACCAATCAGGCTTTCTTTGGGTGGTACATTTTGCTAAGAAATATTTTATTCTAAATGCCTTTTAACGGGAATATTGAGAGGGAAATTGAAAAAAAATCATTATTTGTCAGTTTTCGTCCATTATAGCTTTAAAACAATGCTACATAATTAAAACCGACGCATTTTATTTGCCCATTTGTCCCGGTTATTACACCATTTATATGATGTCCCTATCACAATGTGTGGCGCCAATATTTTATTTGGAAATAAAGGTGCATTTTTTCAGTTTTGCGTCCTTCACTATTTGCAAGCTTATAATTAAAAAAATATTAGTGTTACAACCACTTGACATGCATATTAAAAAAAGTTCAGACCCTTAGGTAATGATTTATGTTTTTTTTTTTATTGTAATTTTTTTCTTATTAAAAATTTTATTGGAGTATTTTTGGGTGTGTGGGAGGTAAACAGTTAATTTTAAATGTAAAAATGTGTATTCATTTAAAAAAAAATGTATGTAGATGTATTTCATGGACGTAGATCCTTCGTCCAGCATGCATATTTGGACGTAGGAGCTACGTCCTGTGGGCTAAAGTGGTTATATATTACAATCTATCTAGTCATAACTTCTCAGTTCTTTCTGCTTCTCAGCTCAGTACAGCTCAGTTTCAGCAGTTTGCTAATGTTTACTAAATGTATCTGACATAGGAAGGTAAACAATAGATAATGTTATTACCTCTTTGAATGCAGCCAAAAGCTGCCCACTGAAGCAAGGAGCTCTCAACTGAAGAACAAAGTGTTGTGTTTCACCGTCTGAATGCTGCTCTGCTACATTTTTTTTTTTTGTGGCAGTAGATTTTATGCTGTAAATAATCTTTTAGAACAAAGAGAAAATGCTGAGTTTCACACCACTTTAATAACTCAGTTTATTAAAAATACATTAAAAACACATACTGGTTCTCTTCAACCAAAAAAGATTATTATTATTTCACTATTATTCCACCGCTAATCCAAATTTACTCATTTCTTTTTTTTTTTTTTTTTTATAACGTCAAACTTAAAACGGTCAAAGGTAAATCCATCTACATGCATTTGATGGATGCAAAAAAAGCATTTGAGGCCTTGTTCACATTATAAATCGCCAGCGCTATCGCAAAAGCTGATCAATTTTTAGGGCTATTTTTAAAGCACTTTTCCAAGCGTTTTCTGAGCGATTTTTGCTTAGAAAAGCGCTTTTCTAAGCGATTTTGTGGAGCACTGATTTTTTTCACTTCCTAGGTCAGGAAGTGAAGTATTTGATCTGAAAATGAATAAATATAATGTACTGTATATTCTGGCCTATAAGACTACTTTTTAACCATTGAAAATCTTCTGACAAGTCAGGGGTCGCCTTATATGCCGGGTGTCATTGATGCCGGGTGATACGCCCTATCCTGTTGCCGCCTCTCAGATCTCGCTGCTGAGGACTGTAGTGAAGCGGTGCAGGTGCACATGTTGGAGATCTGAGAGGCGAAGAAGGAGGTAAATAGGATACAAGGGTGAGCCAGAAGGGTGAAAGAGGCGTGTTATTCTTCCATACCACTCTGATAAACAGGGAGACAGAGAGAGCTGACCAATCCAAGCAGTCACTGGGTAACACATACAGTACAGCACCAGTATCTGTTTATATGTAGCATCAGTATATTATTATTAAAACATTTTTACTTGGTGTGCGTTGGAAGAGGGGTAGTCTTATACGGCAAGAATATCCCAAACTCTATATTTTACCTGGAAAAGTTGGGTGGTCGTCTTATACGCCCAGTTGCCTTATATGCAGTCATATACAGTATTTATTCCTGAAAGTGCTCGGGAAATAGCAATTCAAAGCGCTTTTTCAAGCACTTTGCGATTTCCCTATATGTTTATTGAATCGCAAACGCTCAGAAAATGGTGCAGGAGCCACGTTTGCGATTGGATAGAAAACTCATCGTTTATGTGGGAACACTCACATAAGCGGCCATTGCACTGGCGCTTTTCAAGGCAATTTTTAAAATCGCCAGTGCTAAAAATAAAGAGCGAAATCGACCTTAGTGTGAACAAGCCCTCAGTGGGTTTAGATAGAGCCATCGGGGCAGCCGACCTTGGAAGATGTGCTATCCTTTGCTTTTATGACACAACGTTACCTCCACCTATTCTGAACAGCAATCTCCTCCGCAATAACTATAGATTCGATCCCGGCCTTTGAACTGTCGCTCCATTTTGATCTGGTTATATAAGCAGAGAGACGTGGGACATGTGTTTAAGTTCTCCAGTACTAAGCCACATGATACCATCATATTTAGCTCCAGTGTTAATTCCATCCCTTATGGCTGTGCGGAGCAAGAGGCTGACATCAGACGCTGATTGGGGATGGCAGGTAGCAATAACACGTCTGGTGTTCTGCAGACAGTCCCCGCAGAGCAGACAATGTGTACAGCAGCTACTCTGCATAATGCTGCGCCTGCCAGCAATGTGATACCAAAAGAACGCAGCCTGGCTGTGCACAATTAAAGTGGACCTGTTAGGAGATAAAAACAGAGGCTCTCATGGGTGAATTTTGCAAGGATTATAATGACATGAAAAACTGTGGACGATGCAATTGCTGATGATGACCTTCTAAATATAAAATAGGTGTTTGTCTGCCTTATAGTCAAATTTCTTCTATGAGCCTTATATTTACATGATCCTCCCATATTAGAGGCACATGATCAGCAGGACAGCTAGGCAATTTGCAATTGTTAAAAGAAAATATGGCAGCCTCCATATCCCTCTCACTTCAGTTGTCCTTGAAGTGGATCCAAGGTGAAAAACTAACTGTAACAAGTAACTTGTCTATATATCTTATCTAAAATGTAGATAGTTTGCAATTGCACAGCAAATCTAGCCGCAATCAGCTTAAACTGTGTATGATTATTTCTTCCTGTGATACAATGAGGGCAGCCATGTTCTGCTTGTCACATTACACAGGCAAGCGGATAGCATCTCCAGCCCTCAGCTCAATCCCCTCTCCTCCTCCCTCCTCCCCTCTGCCTCTGAAATCTATGGATAGTAACACCTCCTCCTCCTGCCCAGATTTGAGCTCCCATAAACCCTTGCTACATTGCTCTAAGAGTGCCAAGGCACAAAAGGAGCTGTGGACGAGGCTCGTTTAGTTTATAGGGAATTTGAGTAATAAAACAGAAAAAATAATTTGGCTTGAGGAATGCCCTATAAACTATATGAAAAGGAACACAACTATGCAATGAGTAAAAGTTTATATCGGATCCACTCTTTTCTCATCTCTAGGTCAGCCGGTATGGGCTAAACCGAGACCATTGGCCACCTTTGTCTTTTTGTCTTACTGTGATCAATATTCCTGCTAAAATGCAGCTTTTTTACCAATATAATTGCAAAAAAAACAACAACAAAAACAAACCTTTATGCTGTTTAATTGTATGCTCCCACTAGGGCAGTGACTGCAAACGTAGCTCTCCAGCTGTTAAGGAACTACAAGTCCCACAATGCATTGCAGGAGTCTGACATCCACAGTCATGATTCATAAAGGCAAATGCATTGTGGGACTTGCAGTTCCTTAACAGCTGGAGAGCCAACATGTGACATGAGATAAATGTGTATGTACAATACAAACCTGTAAAAAAATGTACAAGCATGAAAGCAACAGCTTCTGTCTTGCCAGTACCTTGTCGGGAATATAGTAATCACCACTGATAAGGTTTCCATACACTTACTCGATTTTCCGCCGATACACAGCAGATTCGATCATTGATCAAATCTGCTGTGAAATCGATGCTCAAACGCTGACCAATCGACCGATTTCCGTCCGAAATCGATCGATCCCGTCAATCTGTCTGCACGGAAAATTTCGCTCGATCGCCGGCGGGTCGGGAGTGCGTCGATAGCAGCATTCGAATGTCTGACGACCGACGCTAGCGGCAATACATTACCTGTTCCGCTGGTGCGTGTCCCCGCTGTCCCCTCTCTGCGCTGGGCTCCGGCTGGCTTCACTTACAGTACTTCCTGTCAGGGGAAGCACCCTCTACTGTTTAAACTTTCCCTGACAGAAAGTAAAGTGAAGCTGAAGAGCGGAGAAGAGACAGCGGAGACCAGGGGACTCGCTCCAGCCGGATCAGGTTATAGTGAAATCGAATCAAAATCTGTTTGCAGTGTAGGCAGCCAATAGATCCCTCTTTGATCAGATTCGATCACAGAGGGATCTATCTGCTGGTCGATCTGGTGGCAATCGACCAGTGTATGGCTGCCTACAAGCAAATCATAACCATAAAAGTTTTCCTGGCAAAATACAGGTACTCAGAGCAGAGGAGAAATAAAATACATGAACTATTGACCTTTTTCTCACTATGGGACACTTTATAGGCTACTACTGATATGAGACAGTAAAACGTTCAAGATACTTTGTAAATATTTAAATATAAAAGAAAACCATGGGATACTTAAAAAAGTCATGTTTAGTAGTAGGAGGATACATATAATTATTCATCTCATCAGTTTATTTTTACCTCGGGTTCACTTTAATACATTGTAAATGAACCCTGTGAAATAGTTTTTTTTAATACTTTAGCTTACTTTGTTATTACTGCATAAAATTAGGGGCATACTGTGCCAAAGGGATCACTTGCCTGGTCAGTATGTGGATCCAAGCCCCTGCCAAACTAGCCGAGAGATCCACATTCCCATCTAAGGTCCAAGTTTCTGTCAATCTATTCTAAACAGTACAGTTCCTGCTAATCATGTCCAATGGTCCAAGTTCCCACCAAACCAGTCCAAACGGCCCTGCCAATCTAGTTTAAAGATCCAAACCCCTGTCAATCTTCTCCAAAAGTCCAAGTTCCTGCCAAATTAGTTCAGAGTTCCAATTTCCTGTCAATTTAGCCCAGATTCCTGCCAATGTATTCCAAAGATCAAAGTTCCCGCCAATCGGAGTAATTTATGCTCCACAAATACACTAAGTACACTTTTTGGGCCTTACAACCAGTATTGTGTCGCCCCCTCTCTTTCATGAACAGCATCCTTCCTGAGTACAACCGGATCCTCATTTTATGTGACGCGCCACCTCCTATTAGAACTGGGATTGAAAAAGCACTAGACTAATGAAAGTCAATGGAGATGATTCCACTGAAGCGTTTGCAA
Organism: Hyperolius riggenbachi; assembly: GCF_040937935.1. Lineage (NCBI taxonomy): Eukaryota > Metazoa > Chordata > Amphibia > Anura > Hyperoliidae > Hyperolius > Hyperolius riggenbachi. Next base: position 67,205,306 of record NC_090649.1, read on the forward strand.
TTTTTAGAGCGTTTGCGCTCCTATACAAAGTATACTAGTACACTAGTACAAAGTACTATACAAAGTATACTAGTACACTAGTACAAAGTACTATACAAAGTATACTAGTACACTAGTACAAAGTACTATACAAAGTATAGGAGCGCTGCAAAATATCATCATATATATATTTATCATATAAAGCAATTTGGAGCAATTTAGTCCCCAGAACCCCCCCCCCCCCCCTCAAAAAAAAAAGAGAGATCGCTTCTGAATACACTGCAAAAAATCGCTACAGAAATCGTTTAGTGATTGCATTATGCAATTTCTAGTGGGCCCCAGCCCTAACATATACTGTATTCTATTATTTTTTCAGATTTTTATTTTTAACATGTTTCCATACAACGTCCTAATCTAAGTGCAGCGCCCACTGGTGGCAGCTCCATACATAACAGCCCCCCTTTGGCGACAATGCCCCTCAACTATATGGCAGGAACATGGATCGTTGGAAGAGTCTAGATTGCCCTGTTTAGGAACCGCTTGTGTGGGGAGCTTTGTGTGAACTCCTTTCTTAGCGTGTAGTAGTTTTCCTTCTTCCTGTGTAATCCTTCATGTAAAGACTTCATATTGAATTTAAAGCCCCCTTTTAGAGAGCTGCTCCCAGAGACGAGGGCCGGTTGAAGCTCCAATGAGGCCCCGGTGCAAAGGTAACTTAAGAACCCTCCTCAGCAAATTCAGCTCCCCCCCCCCCCCTTCCCCTGATTTGTTTCCTCAACTCTACTGTGCTCCCTGTAGTCCCTGCACGATTTGTTACAGCATTGCAACTCACCTGTCCCAGCTCGCTGCTCCAGCCCGTGCGCTCTCGTCTTCATCCTCGCTGGCTGCCTCTTCTCAGCGACCCAGCTCATGTTATTGCGTAATGACATTCCACAGGTCATGGAGAAGAGGCAGTCAGCAGGGATGAAGTCGGAGAGCATGGATGGAGCAGCGAAACGGGACAGGTGAGTTGCAATGCTCTAAAAAATCATGCAGGGGCCCCTGGGAGCACAAATCGGGGGGGGGGGGAGGGGGACCAGGTGGGAAGCAGCAGTGCTTGATGGCCCCAGGGCAACTGCCCCCTTTTTCCTCAATGGTAGCGTCAGCCCTGCCCCAGGCCGTGGCCTATGAGGCCTTTGCAGAAATCTAGCCCTGCTCTCATGAAACATTCATTTACAACTTCAGTGCTGATAAGTTGATGATGATCTTAATAGTTATGCGCCAGCACACGCCTCGTTCCTGCCAAACTCCTGTAACTTATTGGGTTTCACATTATGTATCCAAAAAAGCCACCAGAACGCTGGTTACAGTGCTGAATAAAGCACGTTCTGAGAAGAACTCTTTGTCTCTTAACTTTGATAATGACTCAGGGAAGTGGCATAATAGCCAGTAATAAAGGATTACTGAACGTTGTGTGACAGGGTGTCACAATGTTTATCAGAGAAAGTGCTGGATGGTGTATATGTTGCACCACGATTCCAGCACTTCATGTGTTAAAAGGCTCCAGGAATATTGTTGTTTTCTTCTTTCCTGAAGCCTATTGGGAAAAAGGAAACCAGTCTAGGGTCCTGGAGCCGGTCAGGGAAGAGCTGGGTGGGTTCCCTGACCACCTGGAGCCAGTCCGGGTTTTTCCTATCTGTGTGCTGCTCACACAGGTGTAGTACTTAAGTTAGCAGGCTGGACAATGGGGGAGCTTCCTGTATGCAGTCTGCCTGAAAGCTGCAAGGAAAAGGAGCTCTGTGAGTAATTGCAAACCTGCTAAACTGTAAGTTGCTCTGTTTTGTTTCATGGACTGTGGTCAAATACATTTGTGTTGCTAGTATAGACAGGACTGCTGAGTGAGGCAGGCAGGAGCCAGACGGCTATGTTTATTTTCCTTTTTGTTTATTGTTTTGAGCAACTTGCAAAATAAAGCCTGAGCAACAGACTGGTTGTATGGGAAAAACTGGTCACTACCCCTGTTTGTGCATGGTGGAATCCTGCAAGAGGCTGCAACAGTCCACAATTGGTGCTCGGATGCGGGCATAAAGATTCCCTACCAAGTGCGTTTCATCTAGCAAGTTGGTTGCATTGCATCACGTCTGCTGTTTGTAAAAAACGATGGAAGATCTTGTGTTACGCTTGGCTCAACTTAGTGCAGCCCAGCAAGAGGCAAATGTGCTGCAGCGAGAGACTAATGCACAGCAGGCTGCCCAGCAGGAGGCGCTGGCTGCACAGCAGGCTGCCCAGCAGGAGGCACAGCAGGAAATTGTACGTCTGCTGAGTGCTCAGGTGACAGCCCTGGCTGAGGCAGCAGAGAGAGATAGGAATGTGCAAGCTGAAGCTGCCAGGAAAGACAGAGAAACCCTTGCGGAGGTTCTGCAGCAGCTGAACTTGCGCCAGGAACAAGCTGGCAGTGCCACTGGTAACAGTGGGTTGGTTAAAGCAAGCCACTTTCTCCAAAAGATGACTCCACATGATGATGTGGAAGCATTTCTGAATACATTTGAGCGTACAGCAGAGCGAGAGGCGTGGCCTAAGACCCAGTGGGCAGGCTTGGTTGCTCCGTTTCTAACCGGTGATTCTCAGAAAGCATATTTTGATTTGACTGCTGAGGATGCTCAGGACTATGAGAAATTAAAACTAGAAATTCTCCGCCGGTTGGGGGTCACTCCAGCTGTGCGGGCCCAACGAGTGCACCGTTGGAATTACCTGTCTAATAAGTCTCCCAGGTCACAGATGCATGATCTGATTTATCTTGTGCGAAAATGGTTACAACCTGAGATACTCACTGCACCCCAGATTGTCGAAAGGGTCACGATGGATCGATTCTTGACAGCTCTGCCGCATGAGTTAAGAAAGTGGGTTAGTCATGCTGATCCAAAGTCCGCAGATGAGTTGGTTGAGATGGTAGAACGCTACCTAGCGGCAGAAGGGTTTTTAGCAGGTGTGTCGGCTCCAGAGAACTTACCTGCAAAGTGGCGTCTGCCAGCAGGGCCAGGAAGAGGCACATCAGCCCTAAGTTCTCCTGGGGGTTCTAAAACATGGGTGAAGACCAACATGGATACCAGGTTTTCGAAAGATACTCTACCAGGCTCCAGTATCCAGTGCTGGCGGTGTAAAGCTTGGGGGCATGTAGCTGCCAAGTGTCCTATGGTCACAGAGCCCATGGAGTGTGAAGCAGCACGGCGGTTATCCTTCTTTGCCCATCCTGCGTGTCTGACATCTGCTGTGGCCCACATGGCGCTGGTCAAAGTGGGTGGAAGGAGTGTCCAGGCATTGCTAGACTCTGGGAGCCTGGTCACGCTTGTACATTCAGATCTGGTAGCACCAGACCAGATGAAAAAACAGTGTATTGGTGTTTTGTGCATACATGGTGATGCAAAGAGTTATGGTACAGCGGTGGTCCCAATTGAAACCCAATTTGGTGTAACACCCCATGAGGTTGGAGTGTCTAAATCATTGATGCATAGTGTTATACTGGGACGTGACTTTCCCTTGTTTTGGGAACTCTGGAAGGTCGAGTTCCCACCCCAGACTCCCTTAACTTTGGGAGATGAATGTTCAGCTTCTTTGCCAGAAATTGGGGACTCAAGTTCTGAAGTCTCAGCTGTAAGGGTAGCCCCAGTTGAGCCTGACCAATTCCCTCTCTCTGTGTTGGTTGGGGACACTGAAGCGTCCCAGGAGACTGTGGAAGAGTCACCTATGCCAGAACTGGAGTATTCTCAGGATAACTTTGGCACATCCCAGTTAAGGGATCCAACCTTAGCTCATGCTTGGGAAAATGTGGCTGTGATTAATGGTGTTGCCCAGGGTACAGGATTGGAGAATGTGTATCCTCACTTTGTTGTCAACCATAATCTCCTTTATCGTGTTGATAATATAAGAGGTGAAATGGTGGAACAACTGGTTGTTCCTAGTTCACACAGAAAAATTGTACTTGACCTGGCTCATAAAAACCCAATGGGAGGACACTTGGCTGCTGAGAAGACTCAGCAACGAGTGCTCCAAAGGTTTTTTTGGCCTGGGGTGTTTGCAGAAATCAAACGTTACTGTGGGTCTTGCCCAGAATGTCAGTTGACGTCCCCTGCTCCTCATTTCCGGGGCCCCTTGGTACCACTACCCATCATTGAGGTACCTTTTCACCGGATTGCTATGGATCTGGTGGGGCCCCTGGTGAAGTCTGCAAAGGGACATCAATACATTCTGGTGGTTTTAGACTACGCCACAAGATATCCAGAGGCGATTCCCTTACGGAACACATCAGCTAAAACAATTGCCCGGGAACTGTTTCACATGTTTGCTAGAACAGGTATACCCAAAGAGATCCTGACAGATCAAGGAACGCCCTTTATGTCTAGGGTAATGAAAGATTTGTGTAAATTACTGGGTATACAACAGTTAAGGACATCAGTCTACCACCCTCAAACTGACGGGTTGGTAGAGCGATTCAATAAGACTCTCAAAAGTATGTTAAAAAGGGTGGTTGATGCAGACGGGAGAGACTGGGATTGCCTACTCCCTTACTTGATGTTTGCAGTTCGTGAAGTACCTCAGTCATCTACTGGGTTTTCCCCGTTTGAGCTTTTGTACGGGCGACACCCCCGGGGACTTTTAGATATTGCAAAAGAATCATGGGAAGAGGAGCCTTCTCCTCACCGCTCAGTTGTGGAACATGTTTTACAGATGCAGGACCGCATCACAGCAGTAATGCCCATAGTTCAGGAACATATGAGGCAGGCTCAAGAAGCCCAGAGTCGTATCTATAATCGGGGAGCCAGACTCAGGGTTTTTGAGCCAGGTGATCGGGTCCTGGTTCTGGTCCCCACAGCAGAAAGTAAATTTCTAGCAAAGTGGCAAGGTCCCTATGAAATTGTGGAAAAAATGGGGGATGTGAATTATAAAGTACACCAACCTGACAAACGGAAAAAGATACAGATCTATCATGTTAATTTAATCAAGGCCTGGAAGGACCCTTTAGTCTCAATGGCAGCTGAGCGTCTCAGTCCTTCACTCCAGGGAGGAGTTCCTGAGGTGAAGGTCTCGGAGGCTTTATCAAGGCCCCAAGCCCAAGAAGTAAAAGAATTCCTCCTTAGAAATGCTGACGTATTTTCAGATTTGCCAGGGTGCACTCATGTCATTGAGCATGATATTGTTACAGATCCACAAGCTCGGGTTCGCCTGAAGCCATATCGTATTCCTGAAGCCCGCAGGCAGGCAGTAGCAGGGGAAATTCAGAGAATGTTGGAACTAGGGGTTATTGAACCGTCACATAGTGAGTGGAGTAGCCCTATTGTCTTGGTACCAAAACCTGATGGTTCATTGCGGTTTTGCAATGATTTTCGTAAACTTAACGAGGTCTCAAAGTTTGACACTTATCCGATGCCACGGGTGGATGAGTTAATAGAAAGATTAGGGCCAGCAAGGTACATTACCACCCTGGATCTAACCAGAGGGTACTGGCAGATTCCACTTACTCCAACTGCTAGAGAGAAGACAGCATTTTCTACCCCACAGGGCTTGTTCCATTATGTGCGAATGCCATTTGGGCTTCATGGGGCCCCAGCCACCTTTCAGAGGCTGATGGATGAGGTCCTCAGACCACACCAGCATTTTGCATCTGCGTACCTTGACGACGTTGTGATATTCAGTTCGGACTGGGAAAGTCATCTTCCCAAAGTTCAAGCTGTTATCAACTCCATTCGGCAGGCCGGTCTGACTGCCAATCCAAAGAAATGTGCCCTGGGCCTCGAAGAGGCACGATACCTAGGGTACATTATTGGAAAAGGCCTCATCAGACCCCAGGTCCAAAAGGTACACGCAATCAAGGAATGGCCTCAACCTTGCACAAAAAAGCAGGTCAGGACATTTCTGGGCATGGTAGGATATTACCAGAGGTTTGTCCCAGATTTTGCCACCATAGCTGCCCCACTTACGAACCTAATCAAAGGCAAAAGCTCAGGGGGAATTACTTGGAACAAAGATGCTGAGGTTGCATTCTGTAAACTCAAGGAAGTGTTATGTAGTGGGCCAGTCTTGATTGCTCCTGATTTCAAAAAAAAGTTTGTGGTACAAACGGATGCGTCCAATGTGGGCCTAGGCGCTGTGTTGTCACAGATGGTGCATGGAGAGGAGCATCCAGTGGTATACTTGAGTAGAAAATTAACTCCGGCTGAGAAAAACTATAGTATTGTGGAGCGTGAGTGTTTGGCCATCAAATGGGCCTTGGAGGCTCTACGATACTATCTGCTTGGCCGTCGGTTTCGTTTGGTGACTGATCACTCCCCCCTTACCTGGATGGCACAAGCAAAAGGTCAGAATGCGAGAGTAACTCGCTGGTTCCTGTCTCTACAAGACTACAACTTCTCAGTGGAGCACAGAGCTGGAAAGCTGCAGGCTAATGCTGATGCTCTCTCCCGTACTTATTGTATGTTTATGGAAAGTGTCCGTACCCACGGGTTCGAACAGAGGGGGGAGGTATGTGACAGGGTGTCACAATGTTTATCAGAGAAAGTGCTGGATGGTGTATATGTTGCACCACGATTCCAGCACTTCATGTGTTAAAAGGCTCCAGGAATATTGTTGTTTTCTTCTTTCCTGAAGCCTATTGGGAAAAAGGAAACCAGTCTAGGGTCCTGGAGCCGGTCAGGGAAGAGCTGGGTGGGTTCCCTGACCACCTGGAGCCAGTCCGGGTTTTTCCTATCTGTGTGCTGCTCACACAGGTGTAGTACTTAAGTTAGCAGGCTGGACAATGGGGGAGCTTCCTGTATGCAGTCTGCCTGAAAGCTGCAAGGAAAAGGAGCTCTGTGAGTAATTGCAAACCTGCTAAACTGTAAGTTGCTCTGTTTTGTTTCATGGACTGTGGTCAAATACATTTGTGTTGCTAGTATAGACAGGACTGCTGAGTGAGGCAGGCAGGAGCCAGACGGCTATGTTTATTTTCCTTTTTGTTTATTGTTTTGAGCAACTTGCAAAATAAAGCCTGAGCAACAGACTGGTTGTATGGGAAAAACTGGTCACTACCCCTGTTTGTGCATGGTGGAATCCTGCAAGAGGCTGCAACAGTCCACAGTTGGCCTAACAAGAAAGAGAAAGATTATAGCACATTTTAATACAACTGGCTGCTATTTCTAAGCAGCTGGCGGCCTGCATGTAATAACAGTAGAAGCTGTCGCGTCAATGAAAATGTATTATATTGTGAAATCACAGAGTGGGCTTTGTTCCTGGGGAGATAGTGAACATCTCAGACTATCCGCTGCAAATAAAACCCATCGCCTCCAGCGCCAGCATGGGGCTGCACATGTGCTTCCTATTAAATGAACCAAAAAGTAGTTGTCGTGGCAACGAAATGTTTTACGAGCAGAGAGAAATGGTGGCATGTAAGGGGTGGTGGAGTCTTGTTTTTTTGCTGGGGGCTGTGAAACTTTCGCTATCACATTTATAAAATCTGCAGTGTGATGTAGAAATGTCACTTAAAGGGAGAGTGTACTTATACTTAAAGTGAAAAATAAGTGAAAAGAAACTGATGAGATAAACAATTGTATCTATCCTCCTACACCTAAAAATGATTTGTAGATATCCCACAGTTTTATGTTATGTTTAAAAACTTAAAAAGGTAGATAATAATTATCCAAACATTTGTATAGCGCTGTTCTCCTGTCGGACTCAAAGTGCTCAAGAGCTGCAGCCACTGGGATGTGCTCCACCCTGAAGTGCTAGGGAGTCTTGCCTTGAACTCCTTACTGAATAGGTACTGACCCTACCCAGGATTCCAACCCTGGTCTCCCACGTCAATGAAACAGTCTGAGGGGCTACAAATATATGAATTATTGACCTTTTTTATCTATCCACTGCTCTCAGAAGCTTGGTGCTCTGTCAGGAAAGTATTTTATGGCTGTAGTTCCTTATCAGCAAGGGGCACTATAGTCTGATTTCCTACTGGAGAAAAACTGTCAGTTGCATAGCTGAATATGAACTCTTTCAGAAGGATAAAGAAGAAAAGCAACAGTGAATATTTATTTGTGTGCTATGCACTGTACATACACATGTCTATCTCATCCTCTCACATATCACTGAAGGTTGCCTTTAAAGGACCACTATCCCGAAAAAAAGTAGACAGTTAAAATCTGACAAAACCGATAGGTTTTCGGCCAGTCCATCTCCTCATGAGGGATTCTCAGGGTTTTCTTTGTTTTCAACAGCATTTCCTGAACAGCAGTTTAACTGCCAAAATAGTAAGATACCAGGAGGCTCCCTATTCACTTGCACACTATTTTGTCAGTTAGACTTTGCAACTGCTGTTCAGGAAATGCTGTTGAAAACAAAGAAAACCATGAGAATCCCCCATGAGGAGATGAACTGGCCCAAAACCTTTCAGTTTTGTCCGATTTTAACTGCCAACTTTTTTCGCGATAGTGGTCCTTTGATAGTGGGTCAGATGTCTTAAAAATAGAAATCTGGAGTGTGCCAATTAAAAAAGAAACTGGAAATTTTGGCTCAAGTTGCCGCGGACATTTGGGCGTCTCCAGCATCTGACAAATAGTGGCGCCCACCCTTCTGTAACCAAAGTTCCTATGGGCACCTAAGGCAGCGCCCAAAAATTTTCAATTTTGCAGCAACTGGAAATGTTTGCTTTTGACGCAAACTAAAGTTTTGTTTACTGCTATTTACTGCTTTGGACAAGGAGGAAAACAGAGGATCCAGGAAAACCCAGAGCCCTAAAAAAATTACCTCCAGCACCATATACGCTATAGCGGCTGGAAACGCGGAGAATCACTCGCCTGTCGGCAGCCTGTCGGCGGCTGTCGCCGAACCTGGAAGTAGCCGCCGGCGGGACAGGAGGATCGGAGCGAGGCTGCAAGGGCACCATACAGCTTAAGGGGGCTGAGGGATGCCCCAGGTGAGTAAAACTCTTTTTTTTTTCACTTAAAACGGACCCAAACCAAACATTTTTTTAATTAAAAATATTTAGTTGCACCACTCTGACACATACAAAGATAAATAAACACTCCTTCAAACCTATGATCATTTCAGTGCATGCTTTTCACCCTTCTCTTTTCATAGCTAGGGTTATACTGGGGGCAGCCATTAGCAATTCCTCCATTGCCGGACACCATCTACTCCACCAGTTTGCCGGAAAAATCCCGGCAATATGAAAGGAAGGGAGGGGTTCCTCCAATAAATGTAAAGTATTTTATATTTGTCATCATGCAGCTGAAAAAAAGCTGCTATTGATTATTATAATTTAGACAATGACAATAGATTTTATTTCTGAAATCTTGTATTTTTAATTTGGGTCCACTTTAAGTATCCCTTGAATGAGGCAACAACAATAGCAGTAGTGTGCACACAGCTTTGGGTGCCAGTGGGCTGTGGAGTGTCACACACAAAAAAAACGCAGGAGAACGATGTGCTAGCCCTCAAAAGGGCTGTTTGGGGTGCTCTCGCAACAACTGAGGAACAAGAACACAGGCCTAGCTAATGCTTTCCCTACCTATCTGCAGCAAGTCTGACCCTGCTCTCACTAACAGTCAGCAGCCAGCAGAAAATGAATACAATATGGCCAGGAGGGGGTGCTAGCTGATTGGCTGCCATGTGTCTGCAGACTGTGAGGTAAGGGGTCAAAGTTTAGCTCAATGATGATGTATAGGGGGCTGGTCGAACACGCCAAATGTTTGCTGTTCACTGCGAACAGCTGAAGTTTGCAGAATACTGTTCCCTGGGAACAGTTCAGGCCATCTCTATTCAGATACAGACTTCATGAAACTAGCTTGTGGGCTCAAAGTCCTCTAGGGTTAAAGAATGAGTTTTGTAATTAAAGGGCTATATGATGAATCCAGAGCACTGTAAAGTATATGGATGTAAAACTCCAGATCAGTGAATAATGGCGCACAGCGCCTATGCATAAACATGGCGCCGCATTAAAAAGATACGCTTATCGCTATTTATCGTTACTACTGCATAATAATGGCGCACAGGGAAAAAAGAAGAAAAACGGCAAACAGTAACGTTATTTATCAATAGCACCGTTCATATGCCAAACAGCAGACGTTATTGCGCACAGTAACGTTATTTATCAATAGCGCCCTACATAAGCCAAACTGCAGAAGTTATTTAACTGCAAAACGGTGAATGGATTTAATGTAGCACTGCCAAGGTTAGGGTTAGGCACCACCAGGGGAGATTTAGGGTTAGGCCCCACCAGGGAGGTCTTAGGGTTAGGCACCACCGGGGGGGGGTCTTAGGGTTAGGCACCATCAGGTGGGTCTTAGGGTTAGGCACCACCTGGGGGGTGCTTAGGGTTAGGCACCTCCAGGGGGGTGGTTAGGGTTAGGCACCACCAGCGGGGTGGTTAGGGTTAGGCACCACCAGGGGGTGGTTAGGGTTAGGCACTACCAGGGGGGGTTTAGGGGCTAAGGATAGGTACAGAGAGGGTTCTGTGTGTTAACGCTAAATAACGATAGGGCTTTAACGCTAAATAACTATAAGGCTTTAACGTTAAATAGTGATAAGCGACAAACGGATTAGCGGCAACACCGTGCGCCATTATTTGCAGGCGCTATTTTCAGATGGATCCATAAAACTCATCCACTGATTTTTATTGTTAGATGGGCTATAATACTCAATAATCAAGACTGTACTGTTGACATTCAAATCTCTACACAATTTGGGCCCTGGATACATAAAGTACTTGCTGAAACTGCACCACAACTCTTAGATCAGCAGGATCCATAAACTTGGTCACTCCCAGAATGCACCTCAATACCTTTGGAGTCAGAGCTTTCTGTCATGCTGCCCCTACATATTGGAACTCCCTACCACACCCAGTAAAGACAGCCCCTTCCTCAGAGTTATTCAAATCCAGACTGACAAGCCACATGTTTAGCCTGGCATTTGCAGACTTGTAGAATTCTTCCTCTGTACCACGATTTACCAATCAACCAATTACTGGTCTGAGCCTTGCTTGTGCGCTTTGCGTCCTATGGGAGAAAAGCACTTTACAAATGTTATTTGTTGTTGTACTAATATTACATTGCAAGGTGTAAAACAGGAATATTTGCTAAATAAAACTGTAATTGTCCTTTAAATGAAATCACTAAAGAAAATATTGGAGCGGAGTTACCTGAGCTAACATTAACCTCAATATGTAGCTTTAAATGACCTATTAATAATATCACAGCATCCCAGATGAGACAACTCCCGAGGTTCCTCAGGCACATTTAGCATTAGGAGTTTGCCGATATCTCCGACACACCTGGGGGGGGGGAATGACGAGGCTTTGTCTGTCCTGAAGTATCAGCTGAACACACAGAGATCCATCAGCCTGGAAGACCAGCAGGCGGACCCGGCGCTCGTTCCATAAAGTATCGCCATAAATTATTTAAACACATGTTCTCTCTTTGCCTTGCGTGGAATCGTTCGCTCACATATTGGAAATACTGTAAAAGATGAATCCCGGGAGGGCGCGGAAACCCCGTGAATCAGACTCCATAACAAAAGACATAAATATTCCTCTGAATTGTTCGCTAAGGCTACAAATTTGGGGAGAGGTTTTTCGTATGATGGAAATCACTAAACACTCCATAAACCCGGAATCACCTGGCGTACAGCTAAACGAACGGAATGGATGGGATCGCTATTACAGCGCAACTTCAGGCATTATATGTATGTGTGTTCAATTTAAGCGCTTTCAAATATAAATAAAAAAGAGAGGTAATCGCTTACTTCTCCAGAAGATAGAGACACCAGCCCAACTGAAAAAATGTTTATTCAAAAAGCAATCTAACAACGCGTTTCACAGTTCATGGCCCGCTTCCTCAGATCAATGCAAAATGCCATGATAGCACAGGGGATAGAGTGTAGGCTCCTCTAATACTATCCCCTATGCTATCAAGGCATTTTGTATTGACCTGAGGAAGCGGGCCATGAACCGTGAAACGCGTTGTTAGATTGCTTTTTGAATAAATATTTTTCCAGTTGAACTGCTGTCTATATCTTCTGGAGAGGTAAGCAATTGCCTCTTTTTTTTAGTTTTATTTATATTTTAAAACACTAAAATAGAACACACAGAGGGTGCCTCCATCCTACCCACTACCAGTCAGACCTCCTTTGGAGGTAATAGCTTTGCAGTTGTTCTGGAACGTTTATTGTACTACAGGAGAGTCACCATCCAGTATCCAGCAGGATCTGGAGTAACGAGCAGGGACGGTTAATTCCCTGCAGGCCTATACGGTGGTTGCAGGAACTGCATACAACCTTTGTGAATATATATCTATATACTTGTATCCCAGAGGCATAGCTATGGGTAGGCAAAGGGGGGACACATGTACCCGGGCGCAGCACTGTAAGGGGGCACAGAGCATGGCCACCACACCCCAAGTGAGTAAGAGGCAGCTCACTGGGTGCCCCGAAGTGCTCCTGCTTCTCTCTCTCCCTCTGCAGAGGAGTGCAGGAGTGTTAACAGCAGCAGAACAAGGGGGGCACATCTGGCTAACGGTAACAGGAAAAAAGGGCGCCAGCAGCTAGTGGACAAAAAGGGCGAAGCCATTCACTCCCATAATAAATATTGTTTAATGGGCGCCGAACAGGAAAAAAGGGCGCCGGAGATTGTTAACGACCCGGAGATTTTTAATGTTTTATAACTGTGCTTGTGATGATTTAAGTTTAGAAAATGCGCCCGTGACGAATAATGTTAATAAAAATATTAAACATATTTATCGTATTTAACTAAAACATTATTTAAAATGTTATCCCTTACTGTTTATAAAACATTATTATTCACAAAATAAAGTGATCAGTACGTAACGTAAATTGCAATATAGTTTTTACAGTCACTATTTCTAAAATATTATCCACACAATAAAATTATTTAAAATTTGTATTCCTTCATGTTTGTAAAACATTATTATTCACAAAATAAAGTGATTAGTACATAATGTAAATTGCAATATATTTTTTACAGTCACTATTTGTAAAACATTATTATCCACATAATAAAGCGATCAGTAAGGGGGTTGGCTAGGGTTAGGTACCACCAGGAGAATGGTTAGGGTTAGGCACCACCAGGGGGGTCTAGGGGTTAGGGATAGGTACAGGGAGGGTTCTGTGTGAGAGTAGGGTTAGGCATAGTTATAGTTACAGTACAATATACACCACCAGGGGTTAGGGTTAGGCACCACCAGGGGGGTCTTAGGGTTAGGCACCACCAGGGGGGTAGTTAGGGTTAGGCACCACCGGTGGGGGCCATAGGGATAGGCACCACCAGGGGGGTGGTCAGGGTTAGGCACCACCAGGGGGTTGGTTAGGGTAAGGCACCACCAGGGGGGGTCTTAGGGTTAGGCACCACCAGGGGGGTCTAGGGGGTTCTGTGTGAGAGTAGGGTTAGGTTAGGTATAGTTTTAGTAAAATTTTAGTAATACTTACTAATGTTTTACAACACTTTATTACGAACGTACTTATATTTATATCATCGTTATAAACAATATTTTCAGATTTTATTATAAGAAGAAACGATAAATGAAGATTGTTCGCAATAATATACAATTATAACAATTAAACATATATTATCTTTTTTTAGCAAACGTAATTATAAGTTTTACTTTTGAAAAAGGGAAGATTAACGTTTTCACAATTGCCGATTTCATACACATTATTTAATGATTTATAAATTTGTAAAACATTATTTGTAAACGAAATACAACACAATATTTTTAAAAATGGTATTACTACTTATCGTTTACACCCCGCGCCCTTTTTTCCCGATGCCCTTTTTTGATGTATGCCTGGCTAACTATAGGGGGTACATCTGGCTAACTATAGGGGGTACATCTGGTTATCTAAACGAGGGGAAGGGAGGCACATCTGACTATCTAAACAGTATTTGTACATTTGGCTCCACCCATGACCATGACCACATTCTGATGCGTGGCCATGCCTAATTTGTCATTGGGGCGCTGAAAAGCCTAGCTAGGCCCGTGTTGTATCATCCCTATACCATACGGTACTGCACCATTGGGCTCCTGGTCGCTCCCCTACTTCTTGCCTAGGTATTCTTGGTCTCTGCGAGAATCACTGAAGAAAACCCCCCCTATACCCTCAAAAAGGTATTAAGATTTCAGAGTGTAAAATTCCATTATTAAAAGCAAATTTATAAAAGTCTATGAAAAAAGAAAAACCCAGACAATTAGCAGTTCCAAGACAGAGAAAAGTTGGAGCCCCAGTCTAGCATAAATTCCCTTATAATGGGTTCCTTTATCCCGCATAATAGGCGATAGCAGCGAACACACCGCGTCAGGACTACATTAAAACCAGCCTTAACGCAAAGGAAATAAACAGCCCGTTTAACTTTATGAAAATTAATCCCCGTTGAATGTTCTGTTTACCGAGATATTGGCACAATGTCATTCACAAGAATACACAGAAAGTGTTGGAATTTAATGTATGTTATTTTTTCCCTTCAACATATTTCAAACATCCTGGAAGGAAAAAAAGAAAAGTTTCAGCTCCAGGCAAGAAATATCTGAAAAACGCTCCGCTGCCAAGAAGACGAGAGGTATTAAGTCGACATGCCATAATTTCATTTATTTGTTCAGGGTTTGGTAAGGAGAAGATAAGTTTTAGCTGCCAATCTGCTTTGTGAATGGGTGTCTCCCCCGGTTACAGATATGCGATTTTTTTCAAATCTTTAAAGTGTACCTCTGATTATAGAAGTGACGGCTTTGATGAAGCTAGTCCTATCCGATTCAGAATCCGCTTCATGATCCTATGTTTGGCCTACAAATCTATACACAAGTCCTGCACGACCTCCATCTCTGACCTGGTTAGCAGATACACACCTGGCCACCCACTTTGCTCCTACAACAACCTCCTCCTAACCACCCCACGCATATCGCACTCCTATGCATGACTACAGGACTTCACTAGAGCTGCCTCCATCCTGTGGAACTCTCTACCACTGCCCATCAGGCTTTCTCTCTCCTTCAGCACCATCAAACAAGCTCTCAAAACTCACCTCTTCAATGAAGCCTACTCCACCTCAACCCTGCCCCAACTCTCTCTGCCAGGAACCACTCGATTCAGCCCCTCTCCTTTTGTTTCATCACCCTCTTCCTCCAGATTGTAAGCCTTTGGCAGGACCCTCTTTCCTTGTGTATCATAGTTGATTGTACACTTACCCAGAATAATGTGAACTTGTCTTATTGGGACTTGTACTCCAGTGTGTGATCTGTTATTGCGTATCGTATTGCTTATTACCTGTATTGTGTTGTCAGGAACTCAAGATAATAGTGCAGAGAGGTCAAGAGCTGAGAAATAGATTTGAGTGTCATCATCAGTGTAGAGGTGATACTGGAAACTAATTGTCCCAGGCCTTGAGTATGAATAGAGAAAAAAAGAGGTTCTGTAACAGAGCCTTGTGGTACACCAACAGATAGCGAGCACGGAGAGGATTAAGTGTTGGAATAGAAGTCAGTGAAAGAGCAGCCAGACAGCTAGGAGCTAATCCAAGAATGTGCTAAGGTCCTTGACATCCAGTCATGAGAGTGGTCGACAGCGTCAAAAGCAGAGGAAAGGTCAAGGAGTATTAGTACAGTAAACTGGCCTTTGAATTTTGCAATAAGGAGTTGTTCGTTTGCAACTTTGGTGAGGACTGTTTTAGTGGAATAGTGAGATTGGAAGCCAGACTGGAGGGGGTCTAAAGGGGCCCATACACCTAACGATTTACCCGCCGATATACAGCAGATTCAATCACTGTGATTGAATCTGCTGTGAAATCGTTGCACAAACACTGACAAAACGATCGATTTCCGTCCGAAATCAATAGTTCCCGTCGATTCCCGTCGATCCTTCCGTGCGGAAGATTTTGCTCGATCGCCGGTGGGTCGGGAATGCGTCGATAGCGGCATTCGAATGCCCGACGACCAAGTTCAGTGAAGCTGGAGGAGCCGAGCACGGAGAAGTGACAGCGGAGACTGGGGGACACACGCCGGCCGGAGCAGGTAATGTATGCGGGGGGGGGGGGTGTCTGCGGCAGCAGCACCACTGATTGTGATCGGTTTCATGCTGAAATCGATTCACAATCTGTTTGCAGTAAAGGCAGCCATACGATCCCTCTCTGATCAGATTCGATCAGAGAGGGATCTATCTGTTGGTCGGATCTGATAGCAAATCGACCAGTGTATGGCTACCTTAACAAGGAGTTAGGAGACAGGAAGTCAGATAATTCTGAAGTAGATGTGTTGCTCCAGCAGTTTGAAAGCAAAGGGCCTTTTGCTTGGCTAGTAATCCTTGTTTAATCAACAACCAGGCCATGGAATAACCAAAAATATGATAGCTTCAACTGGGTCCCTTTTCCTGTTCTACAAGACTTTCCCCATTCATATCATTGATCTTTCTTCTCGCGCTTGCTCTGCTGCTCTTCTCTATCAAGCACTTCTTTGGCTACCAATTAATTAGAGGATCTTGTTCAAACTCTTAACCCAAACCTACAAAGTTCTCCACAATCTCTCTCCCCTGTAAATCTCCTTACTAGTGTAAGGAAACGCGGAAATGCCGCCGTCTCTCAAGGTGAGGCGGCTGTTTCCGCGTCCAGCATGGCGTCACAACGCGGAAAAAACGCTGCATGCCGCATAGGCAGTGCGGCGGAATCCGCATCAGAGGCGGCCCCCGCACTAGATACATTGCATGACAGTACTGGTGTGGCTGGGACTGATAGTCCACCAAGATTCAGACTTACACGCGCGCGAGCAGAAAGGCAGAGTTTAAATAACAGTTAGAAGGGTGTCGGCTGACCAGCTGGGTCAGCTGACAAATTCCACTGCTCTCATTGGACCAGCAATTAGGGAGGTCCTGGAAAGGTCCTAGAGTATATATACTGCTGGTTGTTCACTTGCTCTTTGTCTGGCGTGCGATCACATACGTGGGAGCACCCAGATCCGTAGTCAGATCCTGAAGTGTGCCGGGACCAGCTGGAGCTGTAATCCTACACTTAGCTAGATATTTGATAGCTAAAGTACTAGTTTGATTGTGATTATATGTTATGACTTTTGCCTGCCTCGACTATCCTCCTGAACTCTGACCTTGTACCTCGATATTTCTGATACTCTGTTGCCGAACCTCGGCTCGTTCCAAGACTCTGTTTCTGCCTCCTGATTTTGTACCCCGATATATCTGATACCCCGTTGCCGAACCCTGCCTGTACTTTGACTCCGCCTTTGCCTACTGTATTTGTACTTTATCTGTCCGTGTGTGTACGACCTGGCTTGTCTGACCTCGAGAACCGACCTCACGATTGGAGGCGGTTCCCAGTCCTGTTAGTGACACTTCTTCCTGAGTGTCACTCTCGGACTTTCCTTCCTACTGTCAGTCTGACTCCTCCCGTCTTGGAGAGCTCAGGTCTGCAGAAGGAATACGTGCAGTTCTCCTTGCTGCACTGAGGCCTAGGCCTCCTAGTGTTACTGTTACACCAAAACACTACACTCTACTCAGGCGAACAGAGGTTGGTTTGTATATCGGATTATCGGTGAGACTGCAGATCACTTATAATCTGGTATATATCTGTATTTCCGGCGATACTGCAGATCACCGGTAAATCAGATACTCTCTGCGCCCACCGATCGTTACAGAACGCCAGACCAAAATACAAAATGGACGCAAACACTGATTGTCTGGGTGTACTTGCCGCTTCGGTGGACAACATCAATCAAGTACTGGGCACCCACATAACTCTTATTGATGCCCTATCAGGGTCTGTACAAACCCTCCAGACATCAGTGAATCATGTGCGATCCTCTCCTAGCTCTGACATACGTATGCCTGTCCCTGAAAGCTTTTCCGGCCACAGATCTGACTTCCGGAATTTTAGGAGTAGAGTATTTTCCTATTTTGAGTTGAGACCCCAATCTTCGGGTACTGAGACCCAGAGGGTCACGTTTATTAAAACTTTGTTGTCCGGCGACTCCCAGTCATGGGCATATAGCCTGCCCACCGGAGACAAAGCGCTTACCTCTGTAGAGGAATTCTTTAAGGCTATGGCGGTAATTTACGACGATCCAGACCTTGCCTCGACTTCTGAGCGGAAGCTCAAGCTATTGCGTCAAGGCGAAGGTCCGGTCGAAGATTACGCGGCCGAGTTTAGGAGGTGGTCAGTTACGGCCAGGTGGGACACTCATGCCCTGTTAGATTGTTTCTTGTCAGGGCTGTCCGATGAGGTCTCTGACATGATGTTAAGTCAGCCCGAACCCAGAACAGTCGATGAGGCCATCTCAGCGGCCATCCGGATCGACCGCAGGCTGGGCTACCAAAGGCAGACCAGGGGTAGTTCCCGTGTCAGAGGGGTGTCTTACGCCACAGCCCCAGTGATTCCACCTCCTACTGTTTCGTCTTCTCCGGTCTTGCTTCCATCCGAGCCAATACAGATTGGTCGGTCAAAATTGACCCAGGTGGAGCGAAGACGGAGAATGACCGAACAGCTGTGTCTGTATTGCGCTGAAGGGGGGCATATAGTACGAAACTGCCCTAATAAGCCGGGAAAACGCTACCGCCTGGGAGTGGTAGGGGGTAACACCCTGGGCGTCCGACTTTTACCCTTAGAAGAAAAACGGTTGCTTCTTCCCTGCACCATTACGTGGGAAGATAAAACCGAGGTCACGGAAGCCTTTATCGATTCAGGCTCCGCGGCAAATTTTATGGATTTTGAGTTTGCTAAGAAATTGGGTATCCCACTCACACCTGTACAACCACCCATCCAGGTTACGGCAGTGGATGACTCTCCTCTGCAAGGGAGTCACCCACTGTCTCAGACACCAGAGGTGGGAGTCACCATAGGGGTTCTGCACTGGGAAAAATTACAATTCTTTGTGTTGCATATGTCTACTTCCACCATTATACTCGGCATGCCATGGTTGCACCTTCATTCTCCGCACATCGATTGGGCCACCGGCCAACTGGTTTCTTGGTCAGCACGCTGCTTTCAGCAATGTTTAGGGAAGGTGACACTGGGCCAAACCAGGGTTCATGTACAAGGGGTACCTGAGCAATATTTAGAATATTCTGATGTGTTCTGTCCCAAGGCAGCAGACAAATTACCCCCACATCGCTCTTTTGATTGCCCCATAGATATCCGTTCTGGTTGTATGCCTCCTCGGGGTCATCTGTACAATTTATCTGGGCCAGAAAAGTTGGCCATGCAAGAATATATCCGTGAGAATTTAGCCAAGGGTTTCATTCGTCCGTCCCGATCGCCTGCTGGAGCAGGTTTCTTTTTCGTTAAAAAGAAAGACGGGGGCCTGCGGCCCTGTATCGATTACCGGGGACTGAATAAAATCACGGTAAAGAACCGATATCCGTTACCCCTGATAGACGATTTATTTACGCAGGTCACAGACGCCAAGATCTTCTCAAAACTGGATTTACGGGGCGCGTACAACCTGGTACGCATAAGAAAGGGTGATGAGTGGAAAACGGCCTTTAACACGCCAGACGGGCATTACGAGTACCTAGTGATGCCCTTTGGGTTATGTAATGCCCCGGCCGTTTTCCAGGAACTCATCAACGAGGTCTTCAGAGAGGTGTTGGGGAGATTCGTGCTGGTCTATCTAGACGATATACTTGTTTTCTCCAACAACCTCTCTGAGCACAGAACGCATGTGAAATTTGTACTCAGCAAACTAAGACAAAACTCGTTATACGCTAAACTTGAGAAATGTATTTTCGAAGTAACATCTGTCGCCTTTCTGGGTTACATTATTTCCACCACGGGCCTGTGTATGGATCCCGCCAAAGTCTCTGCTGTGTTAGAGTGGCCCCAACCCGTGGGGTTAAAATCTTTACAGCGGTTCTTAGGCTTTGCGAACTATTACAGAAGGTTCATAAAGGGGTATTCCACGGTCATTTCACCCCTCACCAGTCTTACAAAAAAAGGGGCAGATACTAACCACTGGACTCCAGAAGCTCTACGAGCATTCTCCACTCTGAAAGACTTGTTTTGCTCAGCACCCATTCTGAGGCACGTTGACACTTCTTACCCCTTTATTGTTGAGGTGGACGCCTCAGAGGTCGGGGTAGGGGCTGTGCTGTCTCAGCGATCAGGGTTGCAGGGAAGATTACATCCCTGTGCCTATTTCTCTCGTAGGTTCTCTCCGGCAGAGAGAAACTACGATATAGGCAACAGAGAGCTCCTTGCCATTAAACTTGCCTTTGAGGAGTGGCGTCATTGGCTGGAAGGAGCAGAGCATATGATTACGGTATACACCGATCACAAAAACCTGGAATACATCGAGGGGGCTAAGAGGTTAAGTCCCCGTCAGGCTCGATGGTCGTTATTTTTTTCGAGGTTCAGGTTCCTGATTACATACACCCCGGGCAGCAAGAACGTTAAGGCAGATGCTCTGTCCAGATGCTTTGAGCCAGAGACAGCCGAGCCTCCTGCCCCAGAGTCCATTATCCCACAGAGGCTAGTGTTAGCGGCAGCTGAGACTTGGGAGGACTGGACAGAGACCCTGAGGCCTTTTCAGCAGGATGTCCCCGAAGGGAAACCTGAAGGGGTGATGTTTGTACCCCTACCCTTTCGTCTCCGCACTTTGCAGATGTTTCATTCTCACAAGAATGCGGGACACCCTGGGGCATCTAGAACTCAGGATCTAGTATCCAGGTGTGCCTGGTGGCCTTCTTTAGCAGCAGACTGCAAGGAGTTCGTTAGGGAGTGTGCAGTTTGCGCTAAGAGTAAACCCTCCCGGCTGGCACCTGTGGGTACCTTGCAGCCTTTACCCACCCCGAGTGAGCCATGGACTCATTTGTCCATGGATTTTGTGGGCGAACTTCCCAAGTCAGAAGGTATGTCGGTCATTTGGGTGGTAGTCGACCGCTTCAGTAAAATGGCCCATTTCGTGCCCTTGAAAGGACTCCCCTCAGCCCAGGAATTGGCCGACTTGTTTATTACACATGTCTTCCGGCTGCACGGCATTCCGGAGAACATAGTGTCGGATCGGGGAGTCCAGTTCGTTTCTAGATTCTGGAGGGCATTCTGCCAACAGATGGGCATGAAGCTGTCATTTTCATCGGGCTACCACCCACAGACCAATGGGCAAACGGAGAGAATCAACCAGTCATTGGAGCAATTTTTGAGGTGCTACGTTGCGGAGACGCAGAGCGACTGGGTTAAATTTCTGCCCTTCGCGGAGTTCGCACAAAATAATTTGAAAAGCTCTTCCACCGGATTCTCTCCGTTCCAGGTTGTGTCTGGAAAATTGCCCAAGTTCTCACCATTTCCAGTGGCCTCCACCCCGTTTCCAGCTCTGGAGGCCTGGCAGAGGTCTTTTAAAGACATTTGGCGCACGGTGAGAGATAGTTTACAAAAGGCGTTTTTGAGTCAGAAGGGTCAAGCTGACAAAAAACGCTCAGTGGAGTGGAGGTTCAGACCAGGGGACTTGGTCTGGGTATCTACACGTCACTTGACCCTGAGACAACCTTCTGACAAACTTGGTCCCAGGTTCGTGGGTCCATTCCCGGTTGCTAGGAAGATCAACGAGGTCACATATACCGTTGATCTTCCCACCAGCATGCGGGGAGTGAGGTCCTTCCACGTATCACTTCTTAAACCCGCAGTCCAGGTGGGTCCCACTCCTCCTCCTCCTGTGTTAGTAGATGCCCAACCTGAATATGAAGTGGAAAAGATTTTAGATTCCCGCACGGTTCAAAACTCGGTTCAGTACCTCGTACATTGGAAAGGGTACGGCATTGAGGAGAGACAATGGGTACCGGGTTCACGCATGCATGCAGACGAGTTAAGAAGGGAGTTTCATGCCTTACATCCCGAGAAACCTGGTAGGAGTTGTCCGGAGTCCACTCCTCGGGGGGGGGGGGTACTGTAAGGAAACGCGGAAATGCCGCCGTCTCTCAAGGTGAGGCGGCTGTTTCCGCGTCCAGCATGGCGTCACAACGCGGAAAAAACGCTGCATGCCGCATAGGCAGTGCGGCGGAATCCGCATCAGAGGCGGCCCCCGCACTAGATACATTGCATGACAGTACTGGTGTGGCTGGGACTGATAGTCCACCAAGATTCAGACTTACACGCGCGCGAGCAGAAAGGCAGAGTTTAAATAACAGTTAGAAGGGTGTCGGCTGACCAGCTGGGTCAGCTGACAAAATCCACTGCTCTCATTGGACCAGCAATTAGGGAGGTCCTGGAAAGGTCCTAGAGTATATATACTGCTGGTTGTTCACTTGCTCTTTGTCTGGCGTGCGATCACATACGTGGGAGCACCCAGATCCGTAGTCAGATCCTGAAGTGTGCCGGGACCAGCTGGAGCTGTAATCCTACACTTAGCTAGATATTTGATAGCTAAAGTACTAGTTTGATTGTGATTATATGTTATGACTTTTGCCTGCCTCGACTATCCTCCTGAACTCTGACCTTGTACCTCGATATTTCTGATACTCTGTTGCCGAACCTCGGCTCGTTCCAAGACTCTGTTTCTGCCTCCTGATTTTGTACCCCGATATATCTGATACCCCGTTGCCGAACCCTGCCTGTACTTTGACTCCGCCTTTGCCTACTGTATTTGTACTTTATCTGTCCGTGTGTGTACGACCTGGCTTGTCTGACCTCGAGAACCGACCTCACGATTGGAGGCGGTTCCCAGTCCTGTTAGTGACACTTCTTCCTGAGTGTCACTCTCGGACTTTCCTTCCTACTGTCAGTCTGACTCCTCCCGTCTTGGAGAGCTCAGGTCTGCAGAAGGAATACGTGCAGTTCTCCTTGCTGCACTGAGGCCTAGGCCTCCTAGTGTTACTGTTACACCAAAACACTACACTCTACTCAGGCGAACAGAGGTTGGTTTGTATATCGGATTATCGGTGAGACTGCAGATCACTTATAATCTGGTATATATCTGTATTTCCGGCGATACTGCAGATCACCGGTAAATCAGATACTCTCTGCGCCCACCGATCGTTACAACTAGTTTCCCAACCGCAATCTCAGATCTGCACATGACATGACCTTCTTTTATCCTCCTCTAGATTCACCTCCTCGCATTCACTTATACAAGATTTCTCACGTGCTTAACCCCTCCTCTGGAATCCCCTGCCACATTACATCTGTCACTCTCCAAACTTTGATAACTTTAATCACTCCTTCAAAACTCAGTTTTTCTGTCAAGCATATGCTCCACCTTAGGCCATCCTCTGGCCAAGTTTTATTTCCTACCAGATAACCTAAAACACATTGCCTCTAGGTAGGAATATTGTATACTACCCCCACTTTAGATTGTAAGCTCCCAAGGGCAGGGCTCTCTTACACTTTTTTGTCTTGGAATTTGTTGTTACATATTTATTCATATTAATTTTGTCACAGTAATTACCAATTCTGTATTTTGTACCGTTTCTGTATTTTGCATATTGGTGTACACCATTGTCTGTATTTCTTTGTTTCTTACTTTGTACAGCGCCACAGAATATGTTGGCACTTTATAAATAAATGATAATAATAATTTGCACAGAGCAACTTCTTCAGTGTTGATGAGGTTCTTAGAGCAGGGCTCCTCCCTCTTTTTGTCCCCCTCTGCCCTCCATAGAACAGGACTGGCTGCTCACCTGGCAGCCAAGCATTGTGCCTGTACACGGAAATGATCAAGAATGAACATATTGGGCTGCTGTGATCAAAATATGGAAGAAATGATAGTCTCTTCACATTTTACATTCATTCAACATCTTTAATTGCTATGAATTATCCATATAGCAGAACTCCTTGTCTAGCAGACAGTATAAAGAGTAAGAAATAAAAGTATCTAAACCCAAAACAGGATCCAGATCAAGAGATGTAAGGCGCAGATTGCAGAGATGTAAAATGCTTTATTTTGGCCACGAGTAGTGGCTCGGTTAAGTGATTTAATCATCTCGATAGCCTGCGGTGCAAAACAACAGCAGATAAGTGAACCACAGCAACAGGTGAAAAACAAGACGTATTTCCTGACCGCAGATTGGGGTAAGGATCCGTCTGCAGGTCTTTAAGTAATCAAAAGTGGGTTTCCTTCGAGCTTGCGAAACACCATAAAATAATAAACAGCCATTGCAGAAAGTGGCCACCTGATAGGGGATTTTTCAGCCGTGTCATCATGTAGCTGTACAAAGCCGGTCTGTGTCCTGAAGCCAGTGTGCTGACGTCAGGGCCGCAGTCAACAGACAAAGCGAGTGCAGCCATCGCTTCCCCTTCCCAGAATCCCTTTCTCCTGGGATCTCCTTTCTGATACCATCGCGGGAAACCAGAACAGAAGAATTTCACTTTTGTAATATTTTAAAGGTAATGACGGTTTGAAAACTTTTCAAAACGCTATTTTTTATTTTCTGACCACCTTTTTTTTTAACAGGGTTCACGCATATCATTGTGAAAAATTAAACTTTGTTTTTTGCATGCATTTTTCCGCATTAAATTTACGTTCGTATTCAAATTTTTTGCATGTGTTTTAATCAGAAAGGAATGACAGTCAATGGGAATTTTCATCCGAAGTGTTAAGTGTTATGCTGTAAGAAGTAAGTTGTTTTTTTTTTATTCATGCAAAAACACAGTTTTAGGTCTGGTTACTGCGGCTTCTGTTTCCAAGGAGGGATTGGTTAAGGCTAGGCAGCAGGGGGAGTAGTTAAGTTTAGGCAGTAGGAGCAGCAGAGGGGAGTGGTTAAGTTTGGGCAGCAGAGGGGGAGTGGTTAAGGTTAGGCACTAGGTGGGGTCTTAGGGTTAGACAGAGGTAGAGGGAGGGTTCAGTGTGAGAGTAAGGCAGGGGCACTATTATACATTACCTGCTCGTAGCGGTCGCGTCTCCTCCACTTCCTGGTTAGTCTGCAAGTGTCCTGCAGCCAGCCAATCACCTTGTGGCTTCAGTCCGTGAAGGCAAGAAAGGAGAAAAAATAATAAATTAATATCCATTCCTCTCTTTAATGGCTGCCAAACACTGGTCGATTGCCACCAGATCGACCTGCAGATAGAGCCCTCTGTGATCGAATCTGATCAAAGAGGGATCTATTGGCTGCCTACACTGCAAACAGATTTTGAATCGATTTCACTATGGAACCGATTCACAATCTGTGGAGCTGCCGCCCCCCCCCCCCCCCCCCCCGCATGCATTACCTGATCCGGCCGGCGCGAGTCCCCCGGTCTCCGCTGTCTCTTCTCCGCTCTGGGCTCCAGGCCTCCAGCTTCACTTTACTTCCTGCCGGGGAAGTTTAAACAGTAGAGTAAGTGAAGCCGCCGGAGCCCAGCGCGGAGAAGGGACACGCGCTGGCGGAAGAGGTAATGTATTGCTCGCTAGCGTCGGACATTCGAACGCCGATATCGACGCACTCCCGACCCGCTGGCGATCGAGCGAAATCTTCCGCACGGACGGATTGACGGGAATGATCGATTTCGGACGGAAATCGATCGTTTGGTCAGCGTTTGCGCAACGATTTCACAGCAGAATCGATCACAGTGATCGAATCTGCTGTATTTTGGCGGGAAAATCGTTAAGTGTATGGGCCCCTTTACCGCAGGTACCAGCTAACATATCAGCAGATGGTGACTTTCATTTGGTAGATTTCTTTGCCTACTTAGGTCAGTAGAGATTTTCAGATTGGGGCAATTTTTGCTCAACACCAGAGGGCAGTGAAAAGCAGGTAAACATGAAAAAGCTCCTTTTGGCCTGGGACCCACTAGGGCAATTTTGGCAGCATTTCTGGATCACCCACAATCGCCGGTGATTCCACAAAATGCTTGGCCAATGTATTTCAGTCTACAGGAACCCACTACTGCAATTGCGATTAGGGTTAATCGCAATCGCAGGACATGCAGCAATTTGAGCAATGGCTATCTATGCTGAGTTGGGGGCTACATAATGCTGGGGGCACATCTGGCTAGCTATATCTGGGGGGGAGGCTCATGGGGGCACCTCTGGCTAGCTTTACTGTGGAGGGTGTTACCCAATACTGGGGCACATCTGGCTACCTATACTGGGGCGGGCACAATTCTGGGGAGAGGGAGCACATATTTGCATCTCATTGACCATCTAGACACATAAACAGGGCCGGGCCGAGGCAGAGGCGAGAGAGGCTCCAGCCTCAGGGCGCAGTGTGGGTGGGGGGCGCACAACTCACTCAGCTATCATTCCCCTATTGTGTTTGAGGCAGAGAGAAATAAGAAAAGGGGATACATGGCAGTGCTGCAAGCCAGATAACTAGAGATTAAGGTGTTGAGGGCCCTGGGGCAAATCTTAGTATAAGGCTACTTTCCCACCAGGATGTTGCGTTTTAGGGGACGTTATGGTCACATAACGTGCCCGTAACGCAACGCCTGGTGGTGTTGGATGTGGTCGTCAGAGCGAGCCGCGTTGTGCAGCTCACTCTGGCGTCCGTGATGCGTACTTTGTGACGCATGCGGCATCACGTGGTCCCGCCAGCCAATCGCAGGACAAAGCGGCCGCTCCAGGAAGTAAACACTGCACGTCACAAAGTGCAGTGAATATCAATTAGCCATGTGCCTGGCCGCTCTCCCCTCCTCCCCAACATTACTGAGTATGTGCAAGCATTCTAACGTGGCTTAGCCGCGTATAACGTACTGCATGCAGTACTTTCTCTTGACGTCTAGTGTTACAATGTAATGCAACGTGGGCACTGTGAACAGCCCATTGATTTTTCATTACTGTGCCGTGGGCTGCGTTACAGACTGCTCTAACGTGCGCCTGTAACGTCCCACTGTGAAAGCAGCCTAATAGCAATCAGTGTGTAACGGCTGGAGTGGGAAGGAGGGCGCACTTTGGTGTCTCAGCCTTGGGTGCTGGAGGACCTTGTCCCGGCTCTGCACATAATCTAGATGTTATCTGGAGGCAAATCACAGCACAGTTTTTTTTATTGATAGTTGCCGTCATACAGGGATTACATGTCTTCCAGAACCGCTGCTATATGATCAAGCTAGAGCTACCCGTCTGTTTCTTCTGTTAGCAGAGAGCTCAGAGACTCCGGGAATCGAGACTTGGCTCCTCTCTCTTTATTTCTAAATATTTTGGAGATTGGATTCAGATATAATATATATTTTTTATACAATGTTTTGTTCTATTTTCAAGATGGAAATCCCCAGACCTGTAAAAGTAATTTACGCTAATGCTGAAGACAGCCAGGAATTTGAGAAAGTGAGCTTAATGCTTCTCTGGTCAGCCCTACCAAATCTTCAGAGAGACGTTTAAGTACGTTTTCATGGCTTGCCCAGCCGTAGAAGCTTGACTACCAGACCAGGAAAGTGCCAAAGACCGGCGCTCCTCCGTAACGAGCCAAGCCCCATGCAGCAGACTTCGGGAAAACAAGTCCTTTTATGAGGTCGGGATGGGAGCAGCTTTACACCCAGGATTCCATCTTGTTGTGCAACATGGAAGTCGTTTACAACCGGCTCTCAAGTGAAGCGGCCTACTGTAGGGTCAGCATGTGCTGCCAGCGAGACCATTTACAACCAGGGGGAACGTACAAAACCAACACGAGGACACATTCTTCCCCATCAACACTTCCAAGTGAACAGTGAATGATGGAAACCACATTTGGTCTTAGAGGAGAGACAGATCCACTGAAAATGAAGGAGGTGCCCAGGACAGGACTCGGAGCTCTTAATTTCCTGGCAGTACAAAATAAAAGGAAGCGATGAACCTGCATCAAGCTGACTCAGAAGAGTCAACCGTTAACCATGAAACGCAAAAATTCAAAAAGAAAATAGTGTTTTTAAAGAAAATCTAAAGGCAAAAAAAGCAGTTTAACCTACTCAGCGGTATGGCCGAATATATCCGTCCATCACCGCCGAAGGTCGCCGCTCAGGCCCTGCTGGGCCGATTTTTGCAAAATAAAAAGCAGCACACGCAGCCGGCACTTTGCCAGCCGCGTGTGCTGCCTGATCGCCGCCGCTCTGCGGCGATCTGCCGCGAGCAGCGACGAAAGAGGGTCCCCCCAGCCGCCCGAGCCCTGCGCAGCCGGAACAAAAGTTCCGGCCAGCGCTAAGGGCTGGATCGGAGGCGGCTGACGTCAGGACGTCGGCTGACGTCCATGACGTCACTCCGCTCGTCGCTATGGCGACGATGTAAGCAAAACAAGGAAGGCTGCTCATTGCGGCCTTCCTTGTTTATTCTGGTCGCCGGAGGCGATCAGAATGACGCTTCCGGAGCGCCCTCTAGTGGGCTTTCATGCAGCCAACTTTCAGGTTTTTTTTTAATTTAGAAAAAACCCTCCCGCAGCCGCCCTGGTGATCTTAATAGAACGCCAGGGAGGTTAAATGACTTGGAGCTTCTCGCAGCCCCCTGCAGTCGTCCTGTGCCCGCATCGTCCTTTCTCTGGCCAGCAGCATTGACCCCCGCAAAGCTGCCAGGAGTATTCTGCACATGTGCAGTACGCGGAAATCTCTACTGTGCATGCATGCAATCAGGGTGCGCGTGGCTCGGGGACGCCCATGCGCAGTAGCCTCCGACTGGCCACGACCGGCCAGCTTTCAGGGGGTCGCCGCTGCTTGCTGGAGAATCATGGAATGTCGTCGTGGGCACAGTATGACTGCAGGGGCTGCAAGAAGCCCCAGGTAAGTTAAACCGTTTTTTTCCGACTTAAATAACTATTTAAGGAGCTTATACACAGATATAAACAAACTCTGCCCCTGAATGGCAAGACAGGACTAGGAAAACCAGTCAGAAACAGCTAATCTGTATACTGATTCAGGGTCTATAGCTTAAAGTATTAAAGGCAAGAGGATCAGCAGGACAGCCAGGAAATATGTATTGTTTAAAAGGAAAAAGGAGCTCCCCCTGCTGGTTTGACTGGCATGTCTTGTAATTCAAGGAAGGCTTTGTATTACTGTAGTGTAGTAACAATAAGAGGTTTACAGGCCCAGTTTTCAGTCACCTAGCCTAAAGGACTTGCTGTGGTAATGTTAGCACTGGAATATGAAAGCAACACTCACCTCTGCTGGCAAAAGTTTGTCAGGTGGAGGTGGAGCAGTTCTGGGACATGGAACAATGTCCCAGACATGGAACAATGCAATATCGCATGTATCCTGTGTAAAATGATTAAATGTTTGCTCTTAGTGCTAATCCCAATACATAAAGAAATCAATTATTCAAAAAAATTGCTAAAATAATTATATATTCTCTTTAGAGTGGAGTTCTAACACTCTAAGTACATTTCTTTTGTAAAGCTGGATTGGCATTGGGGGTGTGGAGGCATCCTCTCTCATATACTGGCGGGGGAGGGGGGAGGCCACCTACTTTGGGGAACTCTCTGGATATTTACATGAGGGGACTCTCTGGTTACCTGTACTTCACTTAAAAAACTGCACTTCCTTTACGTCCTTGCAGCAGTGCAGGAGGTAGCCTAAAACAACAAAGATAAAATGCACATATACTGCAAAGTACTGCTTTTATAAAATCACAGTCAACACCCAGTGTTGCACTCCAGCGGGATGTGCCACCACCTTAAGGGAAAGCACAGCAGGGCTCCCCCTCTCGTGAATCCACTCACCGGAAGGTAACTTGCATCATGCGTATCACAAAGGAAGTCCTCAGGCGGCTCCACGCTTAAAAGTTGTATTTATTATTCCAATTCTGACAGGCATCCGGCACCAGACCACTCTATGCCCCGGCCGTGGAACTCAGGGCAGTGCATCCAACCGGGCAGCCTGTGTAGCGTAACGTCAGCGTACAACCTGGCTCCGCCCTATGCGTTTCGTCAGAATTGGAATAATAAATACAACTTTTAAGCGTGGAGCCGCCTGAGGACTTCTTTTGTGATACGCAATGGCGTAGGGCCCGCGGTCGCAACGGTCGCCATGGCGACCGGGCCCGGCTCCTGAGGAGGCGGGGGAGGGGCCCGGGGGGCCCATGTCCGTTTAGAGGGCCATGCGGCCCGTGCGCGCTATTGGGAGGGGGGAGCCGCAGCCGCGGGGAGGGCAGCCCGACCTCTCCCTCCCTTCCTCTCCCCGGGCCCCCCCCCCCCCCTCAGATGCAGAGTGAGCGCTCACGGAAGCGCTGTAGGCAGAACTCACCTCCCTGCGTTCCAATCGCCGCTGCTCTCCTCTCTGCATAGAAGCTGATACACACACTGCTTCCGGCAGTGTGTGTATCAGCATCTATACAGAGCGGGAGGAGATCAGTGGCGATTGGAACCAGGGACGGAGGTGAGTTCTGCCTACAGCGCTTCCGTGAGCGCTCACTCTGCATCTGAGGGGGGGGGGGGGCTCGGAAAGGAAGGGAGGGAGAGGTCGGGCTGCCCTCCCCGCGGCTGCGGCTCCCCCCTCCATTATGGGGGAGGCACCTACCTACCCTATCCTGGGGGGCAGCTGCCTACCTAATCTATCCTGGGAGGCAGCTACCTACCTAATCTATCCTGGGGGGGGGGGGCAACTACCTACCTAACCTATCCTGGGGGAGGGGGGGCTGCTACCTACCTAACCTATCCTGGGGGGGGGGGCAGCTACCTACCTAACCTATCCTGGGGGGGGCAGCTACTTAATCTAACCTATCCTGGGGGGGGCAGCTACCTAACCTATCCTGGGGGGCAGCTACCTACTCTAACCTATCCTGGGGGGCAGCTACCTACTCTAACCTATCCTGGGGGGCAGCTACCTACCTAATCTATCCTGGGGGGCAACTACCTACCTAACCTATCCTGGGGGGCAGCTACCTAACCTATCCTGGGGGGGCAGCTACCTACCTAAGCTATCCTGGGGGGGGGGGGGGTATGGCAGCTATCTAATCTAACCTATCCTGGGGGGCAGCTACCTAACCTATCCTGGGGGGCACCTACCTAATCTAACCTATACTGGGGGGCACCTACCTAATCTATCCAGGGGGCAGCTACCTAATCTATCCTGGGGGGCAGCTACCTAATCTATCCTGGGGGGAAGCTACCTAATTTAGCCTATACTGTGGGGCACCTACCTAATCTAACCTGTAATGGGAGGCACCTACCTAATCTAACCTATACTGGGGGGCACCTACCTATCTAACCTATACTGGGGGGCAGCTACCTAATCTAACCTATACTGGGGGGCACCTACCTCATCTAACCTTATACTGGGGGGCACCTACCTTATCTAACCTATACTGGGGGCAGCAACCTAATCTAACCTATACTGGGGGGCACCTACCTATCTAACCTATACTGGGGGCACTTACTTATCTAACCTGTATTGGGGGCACCTAGCTAGCCTATACAGGTGGCAACTATACTGGCTACCTATATTGGAGGCACCTACCTCACTAACCCTACTGGGGGCACCTACCTATCTAACCTATGCTGGGGGCAACTATTCTGGCTACCTATATTAGAGGCACCCACCTAGCTAACCTGTACTGGGGGCAGGGCCGGGCCGAGGCATAGGCTGGAGAGGCTCCAGCCTCAGGGCGCAGTGTAGGAGGGGGCGCAGAATTCATTCAGCTGTCATTCCTAATTGTGTTTGAAGCAGAAAGAAATAAGAAAAGGGTATACATAGCAGTGACTGCAAGCCAGATAACTAGATATTAAGGTGTTGGGGAGGTTGTGGGCCCTGGGGCGCCTCTTAGTCTAATAGCAATCAGTGTGTGATGGCTGAGGTGGCAGGGATGGAGGGGCGCACTTTGGTGTCTCAGCCTTGGGTGCTGGAGGACCTTGTCCCGCCTCTGACTGGGGGCACCTATCTATCTAACTTATACCGGCGGCGCCTGCCTATCTCACCTATACTGGGCGCAACTATACTGGCTACCTATGCTGGATTCACCTACCTGGCTAACCTATACCGGGGGCAACTATACTGGCTTACCTATGCCTGGCTACCTATACTGGGGGGACCTATAGCTGGCTATAGGGATTCGGATATGTGTGTGCGTCGGGTGTTGCCGGGGGGGGGGGGGGGCTGTTGTTGCCGGGGGGCCCACATCCAGATTCCGCATCGGGGCCCAGAGGTTTGTAGCTACGCCACTGGTGATACGCATGATGCAAGTTACCTTCCGGTGAGTGGATTCACGAGAGGGGGAACCCTGCTGTGCTTTCCCTTAAGGTGGTGGCACATCCCGCTGGAGTGCAACACTGGGTGTTGACTGTGATTTTATAAAAGCAGTACTTTGCACTATATGTGCATTTTATCTTTGTTGTTTTAGGGTACATCCTGCACTGCTGCAAGGACGTAAAGGAAGCGCAGTTTTTTAAGTGAAATACTGTTGAAGGAGAGGTGACTCTTGGTTTAGGCTGCGATCCCCTTGTGTTTTCTCTATTCTCTGTGGAGCGCAGTATCTTCTATCTGTTGTGGTTACCTGTACTTGGAAGGGGGCTCTCTTGCTACCCATACTGTTTGTTCATGTTAAGTTCAAGGACATGGGATGACATGAATGTAGAAACAGCTGATAAGCAATTACAGGGCTTGAGATAATAGTGTAGAGAGGTCAAGGGCTGAAAAATAGATTTGATTGTCATCAGCATAGAGATGATATTGAAAACCAGAAGAGCTTATTAAATATCCCAGGCCATGAGTGTAAATGGAGAAGAGAAGAGGACCACAGACAGAGCCTTGTGGTACACAAACAGATGGCAGGCATGGAGAGTAGTTAGTATTGGAGCAGGAGACAGTGAGATTACGTCCAGACATGTAAGAGTGGATCCAGTAATGTATTAGGCCTTTGACCCCCAGTGACAAGAGGGTCTTGAAAAGCAGAAAATGATCAACAGTGTCAAAGGCAGAAGAAAGGTCCAGGAGCATTAGAAGAGAAAATTGGCCTTTGTTATTTGATTTATCCTCTAAATAATATAACTAGGTAAGGCAGCACATACCCTGACTAGCATAACAAAGCATGCCCCAAATAACAGTTAGCCAGCACATGCCCCAGATAACACAA
The DNA here is from genome assembly GCF_040937935.1 of Hyperolius riggenbachi. Taxonomy (NCBI): domain Eukaryota; kingdom Metazoa; phylum Chordata; class Amphibia; order Anura; family Hyperoliidae; genus Hyperolius; species Hyperolius riggenbachi. The sequence continues at coordinate 67,238,149 of NC_090649.1, forward strand.
ATTAGCCAGTTGTGTCCTCCAGATGACAACTCCTTAGTATAACTATGTGTCTACAATAGTCTGGTACAACATGTGCTCCCAACCTACTTTGCCCTCACCAAGTCTAGAGTATAGCTATAAGAAATGGCACGCAAGCATCACTTAGAACCCATACATTAGTAACTCTGCATAACTGCAAACGTTACTTTCTACCTAACCATGCAATACAGTTCTTATATGTATACATTGGGCGGTTGCTGTTGCTTGTCAAAAAGCCAAAAACCAGTAAGCAAAACATACAACTGCCAAGAATAATTACAATATGACTATAGGTCCCTTGCATAGATTTGGCATTGGGGTTAAAGACAGCAGAGGAGGAGAATCATTTAGGTTTAAAGGTTAAGGCTAGGCATCACTTCAGGAAAGTTAGTTTTAGGGGATAGAATAAGGGGAGGTTAGGTTACACCCTGTTTGATTTGCATTTGAAGTGGCTACCTACCTACGTACCTATACTGAGTGTGTTTTTTTTGGAAACACTGTGGCTATAACATGCGGTGCAAACTGTCAGGTGCTATGCGATTATTCAAAATTTGTGGGGGGCGGGGGAGGGCATCCTCAGAAGTTTGCCTCAGTCAGCAAAAAGTCTGGCATCAAACAAATGACAGCGCTCAAATGATAGGCCGCAACCGAAATGAAGACCAACAGAGGCATGCACAGCCCCACAGAGGCTAAATACATGCCTTGAATGCAAATCAGATGCAAATTATGTACTAGTCCCTAATCTAAAATTTGAATGCAAATTGAAGCACATGGATGCAGCTAGTCATAAGTATACTTACTTGAGTTTTGTACAGCAGGAGACATTGGCAGCGCTTCCAAACAGAGGCTGCACCTGAATTAACTACCTGCAATAGATGTGCAGAGCTCCACAATATGGACAAAAATACACAACTTGCATTCAAAACAGGTACAGCAAAGGAGGGCGTTAGCTTCAGTATAAATAATATGTGCACAAATTATTCCCTACTAGACTTCCCCACGGCGATGACGGGCCCTCGCGAGGAAAACTCTACCGCTAGTCTAACGATAAGAACATAATTTTTTTCCTAGTGCTGCTTATTATAAAATGGTATATACACTTCTTCAAACTGACATCAAACAAATGACAGAGCTGATAGGCTGCAACTGAAATGAAGACCAACAGAGGCATGCACTGCCCCTGCATGCACAGCACTGCACATCTATTGCCGGTAGTTAATTCAGGTGCAGCCTCTGTTTGGAAGTGCTGCCAATGTCTCCAGTTGAGCAAATAGTCTGGAACCAGCCCTGGCCGTGCACTCCATCTGACTGTGCTCCTGTAGCTTGGAGTGCAAGCACAATTACAGTCTTAACAAATTGTGCATGCCCAGAGTGCTCCCAGCTACAAGAGTGCAATCAGGTGGTGTGGGTGGCCAGGACCACGCATGCACAATTGTCTGTGACTCTGTTGAGTTGCGGACTTTACAGGCCTTTCAGTGGCACAACAGATGGTACTGTGAGCATGGAGAGGAAGCAAATGGACTATAGAGGGCTGAAGGAAGCCCCAGGTATGTAAAAAAAAACATTTCCTCCCTTGGTGTGAGGTACACTTTAAAATAAGACTTCAAAGTGAAATGAGAGTCCTCCGTATCCCACGCCTAAGCTCCATACTTTCCATCTTCGATCAAAGCCGAATGTATCTCCTCGACACATCGTGAAGGCCACCATATCTTTTATGTGCTCACTGTCAGGATATACGTGTTTAATCACGACTCTGACAGGTGAAGACTGTTGCAAAGAGGACGTTCTGTTCTCCCGAGTTGTTCAGTCTCCGAGAACCGTATTTACTTTGGAAGTGAATGAATAACATTGTACTGAAAAAGGAAATTAAAAAAGCAGGGTTGTAATTTACAGTAGAGAGTGGAACAGATTTAAAGTCCCCCCCATCCTCCCGTTCTGTTGCTTAGGTTCCAAACTTCTAAATGTGCCACAGCTGAAGCAGAATGGAGCTCTTCTAACTTCTGGCAAAAAACAAGGGAGCTACCACAGCCAGCACTGGGTTGGCTGCCAAGAGCTCAACTGCTTGAAGGCGACATGGCTTCTAAGACAGATGCCAACAGAAATCAGAAAAAGCCCGATTCACGATGTAGGTTCAAGTGAACTCTCCTGATGGACAGCAACATGTGCAGGGTCTTCAAGTTCCAAGGAATCTTCATCCCCAGTTATAGCTTTCTTTGCTCTAAGAGGCTTTAGTTAGCTCAGTCACTGTAGCCAAGTCACACACCGCCATCATCATCAAATTGGTCAAATAGAGATTTTCAGCTAGCTATTAAAGTTTTCCCCGCCGCAGGTCTACGTTAGAGCCCAGATGATGGATCCAGCCCGGTGTTGATTGGTGGGTTGGGTAATTTTCAGAGGCTGTCCTGGTCCAAAGTCTTATTACAAGTAGTTTTATATGAATGATGGCCTGTCATGTCCTCAGACTATTTACCAGGAAATGTCAGGAGGATATTTATCAGGAAGTCAATGGAGTTTGGTGGTAAAACATCTAATAATGACTCGCAGTGTAAAATTACAGGAATACTATACTGGGATTCTGCACTAACCTTCTGTTGGCGTGTAGTTCTGCCACCAGGAGGAGCACCTGTGCCCACACAGATCACTGGGTTTTCAATGAAAATAAAAAAGCACAATAATTTAGGAAAACAAAATCTTGATTTGTGATTAAAGTGGACCTGTACTCTTGCACAGGACAGAAGGAAAACATAGAGAAATGTGTAGAGTTTAGCCTGTGTAATACCCCCCCCCCCCTTATCTCTGACTAATCACAACTGTAATTTGATCTCTCAGCTGCATCAGCTGGCTGCTTCGGTAGAGCAGCTAATTTGTAAACATGGTATGATAACCCTATGTCTGTTTCTATGAAAACAGGAAGTAGACACAATACAGGATTTATATCAGCTGTAACAAAAGTGTTTTTCATTAAAGGTTATTATGCTGTCTGTTGTGTCTTTTAGAGCAAAGAGGAAGTTCTGAGTTCAGGTCCACTTTAAACACGCATCACAACATACAGGCTATTAAAGATAGGAGGTGCCGATTGAGATAGGTGTTGGAGGTGTGAAGCGTCACATGCACAATTCTTTCAATTATTCTGGTCATGCTTAGAGATCCAGGCATTTTGGAATTTCTGAGTTCAGGTCCTCTTTAAAGCAAGCTGTTAGGAGAAAAAAAGTATAACAGATTATTACCTAAATAGTGGCAAGTGTCTTGATGCTGAAATGGCTTCCCATGTCCTCCTCAACCCCACCGCTGCTGGCTGGATCCCTCTTTATCTTAGTGGCCAAGCTTCTGTCCATTTGTGAGCACTACCATAATGCACATGTGCAAGTGTGGTCCATGCACGAGAGGTTTCGTGTTACTGGGCATGCGTGATGCCCACTAGCACGAAACCACTTGTGCCCGGATGAAAAAGCTATGGGCATGCATGGACTGTACTCGTGCATGTGCAGTTCAGTAGTTCTCAGAAACTGATGGAAGTGCAGCCATGAAATCATATTTGAGAAGCTCTTGTCAAATATGCTTAGAAGGACCCAATGCTGGATTGGTGGCTCACATGATGATCGAGGAAGGCCCTGACCTATCCAAAGGCTTCCCTCTACGGAGCTAAGTAGCTATTTTTAATTTCTGTTCCTGCTCCAGGTTCACTTTAATTGTATGTAAACTTAAGAGAATGTAGTATTTTTTCATGCTTCAGGATGAATAAATTCCTTGTATAAAATGTTATGACAATTTAGCCCTAGTATTTTTTATTTCTTTCTTCATCATCTTTGGAATGAATAAAACATTAATTACAACAAAATAAAATAGATCATGCTGTACTGCAGAGCCATTTCTGACCTACTGTAAAACCCCCATTATCCGGCACCAAAAGGGATTGGCTGATGCCAGATTAGTGTAGTTTCTAGTTGCTTGATAGTCAATGATAAAAAAAAAATAGGTCTATAATCTGGTTTCTCCTTAGATCACATAAATCTTTCTCCTTTTACTAAAGATTTCCGTGGAGAGGAACAATTATGAGTTTCAATTAATTTTTTGAGGACTGGCTAACACCAGGCTAAAAAGAGAAAAAAATAGGTCTAGCTAAAAAAACAGTCATATACCCCACACTGAATACTTACTATAAACTCTGTGTACTCTGCTCACATTCCCATCATGCCCTATTTCTGCTCACATTCCCTTCATGCCCTATTTCTGCTCACATTCCCATCATGCCCTATTTCTGCTCACATTCCCATCATGCCCTATCTCTGCTCATATTCCCGTCATGCCCTATTTCTGCTCACATTCCCATCATGCCCCATCTCTGCTCACATTCCCATCATGCCCTATCTCTGCTCACATTCCCATCATGCCCTATTTCTGCTCACATTCCCATCATGCCCTATCTCTGCTCACATTCCCATCATGCCCTATCTCTGCTCACATTCCCATCATGCCCCATCTCTGCTCACATTCCCATCATGCCCTATCTCTGCTCACATTCCCATCATGCCCTATCTCTGCTCACATTCCCATCATGCCCTATCTCTGCTCACATTCCCATCATGCCCTATCTCTGCTCACATTCCCATCATGCCCTATCTCTGCTCACATTCCCATCATGTCCTATCTCTGCTCACATTCCCATAATGTCCCCATTTCTGCTCACATTCCAGTCATGCCCTATCTCTGCTCACATTCCCATCATGCTCTATCTCTGCTCACATTCCCATCATTCCCTATCTCTGCTCACATTCCCATCATGTCCTATCTCTGCTCACATTCCCATCATGCCCTATCTCTGCTCACATTCCCATCATGCCCTATCTCTGCTCACATTCCCATCATGCCCTATCTCTGCTCACATTCCCATCATGCCCCATCTCTGCTCACATTCCCATCATGCCCTATCTCTGCTCACATTCCCATCATGCCCTATCTCTGCTCACATTCCCATCATGCCCTATCTCTGCTCACATTCCCATCATGCCCTATCTCTGCTCACATTCCCATCATGCCCCATCTCTGCTCACATTCCCATCATGCCCCATCTCTGCTCACATTCCCATCATGCCCTATCTCTGCTCACATTCCCATCATGCCCTATCTCTGCTCACATTCCCATCATGCCCTATCTCTGCTCACATTCCCATCATGCCCTATCTCTGCTCACATTCCCATCATGTCCTATCTCTGCTCACATTCCCATAATGTCCCCATTTCTGCTCACATTCCAGTCATGCCCTATCTCTGCTCACATTCCCATCATGCTCTATCTCTGCTCACATTCCCATCATTCCCTATCTCTGCTCACATTCCCATCATGTCCTATCTCTGCTCACATTCCCATCATGCCCTATCTCTGCTCACATTCCCATCATGCCCTATCTCTGCTCACATTCCCATCATGCCCTATCTCTGCTCACATTCCCATCATGCCCTATCTCTGCTCACATTCCCATCATGCCCTATCTCTGCTCACATTCCCATAATGTCCCCATTTCTGCTCACATTCCAGTCATGCCCTATCTCTGCTCACATTCCCATCATGCCCTATCTCTGCTCACATTCCCATCATGTCCTATCTCTGCTCAAATTCCCATCATGCCCTATCTCTGCTCACATTTCCATAATGTCCCCATTTCTGCTCACATTCCAGTCATGCCCTATTTCTGCTCACATTCCAGTCATGCCCTATCTCTGCTCACATTCCAGTCATGCCCTATCTCTGCTCACATTCCCATTGTTATAAATCACCTTTTGCTCCGGCACCAGCAAACTCATCAGCAAGAGTTGCAAACACGACTCATCACAGCAAGCAGGAGATAGACTTTCTTAGGCGTCTTCAATGTACAAGTTATTTATTCAGGAAACCAGATATACAGATACAGTTCGTCATATCTTAGCCAAGCAGATTCTTGCCTTGCGTTACAGCTGCGTGATTACCTTCCTGCTGAAGATAATCAGGTCCTCTTATGTCTATTCTAAGTTACATCTTCTAGACTACCTATGTACAGCATACATTATATCAGAGTACATAAGGAAAGGAAATAATTAGGGATTCCAGTCAGCAGATAAAGCGCATGAAAGTAGGAATCAGAGTGCGCTCCGTCGGCCCATCCGGCCCTTTAATACTGACTAGGAAAGAGTTAAATGTGACCTCATCTTAGCCATCCCCCAGACCCGACTATTGGCTTAGACCCCTCGTGGTGTCATAATACCCACCTACTTGATTAATATTTAATGATGCCTTTCACTTACAGGAATATTCTCTGTTAGTAAATATGGCCTATGTTGATTGTTCTCATAGTCCATTTGTCTGGGGCAGTGTAGGCCTGTGGCCTTCCTTCAGGAACATGTTCTCAGTATCTGCTTATATCATCTGCTTCAAGCAGACACTAAGATGCTTCTGCTTGCATCACGAGAAACTCTATTTTAAAGGTATACTCTGCGAACAAGCCTTTTACCTAAAACTCAGTCCAAATAACTGAGGCCTACTTAAATTATAACACCCATCATGCCCTATCTCTGCTCACATTCCCATCATGCCCTATCTCTGCTCACATTCCCATCATGCCCTATCTCTGCTCACATTCCCATCATGTCCTATCTCTGCTCACATTCCCATCATGCCCTATCTCTGCTCACATTCCCATCATGTCCTATCTCTGCTCACGTTCCCATCATGCCCTATCTCTGCTCACATTCCCATCATGCCCCATCTCTGCTCACATTCCCATCATGTCCTCTCTCTGCTCACATTCCCATCATGCCCTATCTCTGCTCACATTCCCATCATGTCCTCTCTCTGCTCACATTCCCATCATGCCCCATCTCTGCTCACATTCCCATCATGCCCCATCTCTGCTCACATTCCCATCATGTCCTCTCTCTGCTCACATTCCCATCATGCCCTATCTCTGCTCACATTCCCATCATGTCCTATATCTGCTCACATTCCCATCATGCCCTATCTCTGCTCACATTCCCATCATGCCCTATCTCTGCTCACATTCCCATCATGCCCTATCTCTGCTCACGTTCCCATCATGCCCTATCTCTGCTCACATTCCCATCATGCCCTATCTCTGCTCACATTCCCATCATGCCCTATCTCTGCTCACATTCCCATCATGCCCCATCTCTGCTCACATTCCCATCATGCCCTATCTCTGCTCATATTCCCATCATGTCCTATATCTGCTCACATTCCAATCATGCTCTATCTCTGCTCACATTTCCATCATGCCCTATCTCTGCTCACATTCCCATCATGCTCTATCTCTGCTCACATTCCCATCATGCCCCATCTCTGCTCACATTTCTAACATGGCGTACATGCAAAAAGGGCATCGGGAAAAAAGGGCGCTGGGTGTAAACGATAAGCGGTAATAGCGTTTATAAAAATATTGTTTTGTATTTTGTTTACAAATAATGTTTTACAAATTTAAAAAACATTAAATAATGTGTATCAAATCGCAAATTGTGAAAACGATAATCTTCCCTGTTTCAAAAGTGAAAATTATAATTACGTTTGTTAAAAAACTATGATACATGTTGAAATGTTATAATTGTATATTATTGTGAATAACCTTCATTAATAGTTTCTTCATATAATAAAATCTGAAAATATTGTTTATAACGATGATAAAAATATAACTACGTTCGTAATAACTGTTGTAAAACATTATTTACTACAACTAAACCTAACCCTACTCTCACACAGAACCCTCCCTGTACCTATCCCTAACCCTTAGACCCCCCTGGTGGTGCCTAACCCTAAGACCCCCCTGGTGGTGCCTAACCCTAAGACCCCCCTGGTGGTGCCTAACCCTAAGACACCCCCCCCCCCGGTGGTGCCTAACCCTTAGACCCTCCCCCCTGGTAGTGCCTAACCCTAAATCTCCCCTGGTGGTGCTTAACCCTAAGACCTCCCTAGTGGTGCCTAACCCTAAATCTCCCCTGGCGGTGCCTAACCCTAACACCCCCCCTGGTGGTGCCTAACCCTAAATCTCCCCTGGTGGTGCCTAACTCTAAGACCCCCCTGGTGGTGCCTAACCCTAAAGCTCCCCTGGTGGTGCCTAACCCTAAGACCCCCCTGGTCGTGCCTAACCCTAAGAACTCCCTGGTGGTGCCTAACCCATGGGCATACCAATAGGCCCTGCAGCCCCTGCTCCTGCAGGGGGCCCCAGGCCCCCCCCCCCTGGGACCCGCTTGGGCCCGTTTTGTGGGGGCTGGAGGCGTGGCAGCATGAGGGGAAAGCCTTTGCCACAGTCGGCGGGGAGAGGGGAAGTTCCCCCCGTCTCCCTCACCTCGGGGCTCTCCCCTCTGCGCTCCTCTCCAGCTAGTTACAGTGTGGGCAGCGGGCAGCGGCGGCAAGATACATACCTTCTTCCTTGCGTTCCACCGGATACTCCTCGCTCTAGCGGCTAACGTCACTCCCGGAAGTGACATCACTTCCGGAAGTGACGTCAGCCGCTAGATCGAGGAGTATGCGGTGGAACGCAAGGAAGAAGGTATGTATCTTGCCGCCGCTGCCCGCTGCCAAAACGGTAACTAGCTGGAGGGGAGCGCAGAGGGGAGAGCCCCGAGGTGAGGGAGAGGGGGGGGGAACTTCCCCTCTCCCCGCCGACTGTGGCCAAGGCTTTCCCCTCATGCTGCCACCCCTCCAGCCCCCACAAAACGGCTCCGAGCGGGCCCCAGGGAGAGGGGGGCCCGCAGTGAAATTCTGCAGGGGGGCCCGGTGGGGCCTAGTTACGCCCCTGGCCTAACCCTAAGACCCCCCTGGTGGTGCCTAACCCTAAACCCCCCCTTACTGATCGCTTTATTGTGTGGATAATAATGTTTTACAAATAGCGACTGTAAAAAATATATTGCAATTTACGTTACGTACTGATCGCTTTATTTTGTGAATAATAATGTTTTACAAACAGTAAGGGATAACATTTTAAACAATAATTTTAGTTAAATACGATAAATATGTTTAGTATTTTTGTAAACGTTATTTGTCACGGGCGCATTTTGTAAACTCAAATCATCACAGGCACAGTTATAAAAATTAAAAATCTCTGGGCGCCGTTTGTAAAACGTTAATAATCTCCGGCGCCCCTTTTTCCTGTTCGGCGCCCATCAAACGATATTTATTATGGGAGTGAATGGCGGCGCCCTTTTCGTCCACTAGCTGCCGACGCCCTTTTTTCCTGCTTCCCCTATCATGCCCCAATCTATCCTTACAACACCTGCACCCCCTCCATGCCCTCATCTCATCTCACACCCCCCATGCACCTATCTGTGCTCACACCAAATTTGCATCTCTGAGTTCCTGCCATTACTCTCATACCTGTTTACAGACCCTATTTTGCTCACCTCCATGCCCCTGTCTGTACTTAACCACCTGTGCCCCGTCTTTGCTCACCCTCCTGTGCCCACTCTACTCTCTTCTCAAACTCCTTCTACTAACTGTTGCCAGCCATGCATGACCCTCATTTATGCTCAACTCCCTCCTTTGACCATGTCTTCCTCTCTGCTTTCTCCTACCTTTACTACACCTTTCCGAAATGCCTAATTTATACCTTCTTCCTAACCTTAACTCTCTTCAATGCCAATGCCAACCTCTTAAGTTTATGACAACACTCAAGTCCAATTTCACATTTCACGACTTTGACCCATAGTTTTTTGTCTTGAACAAGATATGGTATTAGGAAGATATAAAGGCATAGCCGCTCTTCCTTGATCACTGACTGCATATGGGACTTGGCTGGATGCTGCCACAGTATTATTCCCTGAACTTTTCCAGCCTTTTTTCAAGTGGCATGAATCTCAAATATCGTGTATGGTCTAAAGCATTAAGCACAGCCTAAAACTAATAGGAAACAATATACTGGTAAATGGTTTTTAAGCTACTCGAAGAGTTAATACACAACCCTCTTCTTCACTCCGCAGCTAATCGTTAAGATTGCCTTGTGTACCAAAATTATCCGATTGTATTCAGCTATACTAAATTGTGTAAACAGTGCAGAAAAAAAATTCCCTGTATCCAGGGACAAACTATAGAACTGTCTCTCTTTCATTTGCTCAGTAATTGCTGAATTACAAGACAATCTAAAAATGTGCCAAGTTACTGGCAGTTTTATCAATTAGCTGCAGTGAAGTGTAACTATGCCTTGGAATGACATTAGACCAGTATGTTTTCTATGCATTTGTGCTGTGTTTAATGTTTAGAGCAAAAATGTTATTTTGAGTTTGAAACTACTTTAAGATTAATTTTACCACAAAGAGGCAACATACTGGATCACCCCAAATCACTTGTATAATATACTCATAGTTAAAGTCTTTGGGTTACAAATTATAGTTCCTTTCACTTGTCTGTAGGGATGTATGCAAATCTGCTTAAAGTGGACCCAAATACAAAATACAAGATTTCAGAAATAAAATCTATTTTCTAAATTATAATAATAAATAGCAGCCTTTTTTCAGCTGCATGATGACAAATATAAAATATTTTACTTTTATTGGAGGAACCCCTGCCCTCCTTTCAAATTGCCGGGACAAAATCCGGCAAACTGATGGAGTAAGTGGTGTCTGGCAAAGGAGGAATTGCTAATGGCTGCCACCTGTATAATCCTAGTAATGAAAAGAGAAGGGTGAAAAGCATGCACTGAAATGCTCATAGGCCTGAAGGAGTGTTTATTTATCTTTGTATGTGTCAGAGTGGTGCAACTAAATATTTTTAATTAAAAAAAATGTTTGGTTTGGGTCCGCTTTAAAGAGGAACTGTAACCAAGGATTGAACTTCTTCCAAATCAGCAGCTGCTACCCCCTTTTCCCATGAGAAATCTTTACTTTTCTGGAATAGATCATCAGAGGTCTGTATGGCTGATATTGTGGTGAAACCCCTCCCAGAGTGTGATGTCATGACCATACTCCTGACAGTTTGCTGTCCTGAAACAACAGCTGTTTCCAATTGCCAAGAAACCAGTATCTCCATCTGTGCATATGTTTATCTATAGAAAATAAAACCAAAAAAACGTTTTGTCTTTCGCATTGTTAGGAGGTGTGAATATAGATGATGGCAGTTGGTGCTATCTAGCTTTTTTTTCACATATGCCAGTAGTATAGATGATGAACAAATTACAATGCGAATATTTAATAACTTCTTGATCTCTTTTTAACTTCTTACAATTTACAATGTATTGTTTTATACCTCCACCCTTTTCACTAAAGTTTATCGTTAAATATCAGATTTCAGAAAGGACTCTTTCTAGCTATATCAGCGATTAGAAAAATCCTGGCTTGTAGATCTGTGTTCCAGTCTATGTTGCTGTGTATGGACGGTTGCTTCATTGTTTACCAGGAGAGATGTTCTAATGTTTGTATACGTCACTTCTTAGAGCCGACAGCCATGCTGTGCTCTCCAAGGTGCTGAACTTGGATACACACATTTGTTTTTATTTATGTTTTCAGCTCAAGAACTGCAATGCCTCTCTAAGTAATGGTAACCTAAACAGCAAAAGTAATTATGAAAATGAAGGTTAAAGAGTACCAGAGGTGAACCTTGGGTCAAAAATAAAATACTTACCTAAGAAGAGGGAAGCCTCTCGATCCTGTAGAGGCTTCCCAATATGGTCCTCTAGACCTCCGCCACTGCCGAGGACCCTCCTGCACATCACGATCGAGCTTCCCTTAAACCACGAGCACAGGTGTACAGCACCTAGGTGAGCCATGCTCGTGCAGGTGCAGTACAGCCACGCTAGTCCTTGAATAGGAGCGCAGCCACGAGTTTGGAATCTGACAAGAGGTTGTCGGATTTCTTTGGGGGAGTCCATATTCAGCAATGGAGGATCTTAGGACGGTGTAGGAAGTCTCTACAGGATTCAGAGGATTCCCTGTTCTTAGGTAAGTATTTGACTTTCAATCCGAGGTTTGCTTCAGGTACACTTTAACATAGATAAATTATTTGTAATATCAACCTTTATTTAAGGACTCTACTCTGCCCCACTCTGGGGACCACGTGTGTGCTGCTCCTTACTCTCAGTTCTGCATCCCTACTCCGCCCAACATGTTTCGTCATGTATGATTCATCAGGGGAGCCTGATGCAGAGCTGGGGGTGAGAAGTGGTACGCCCCCAGCTCCGCATCAAGGAGGATTCTCATTGGTTCTCTGAGTAGCAGACCAAATGAAAATCCTCTCTAGGGAGGATGATTCCCATTGGTCTATTCCAACCAATGGGAGCCTGAGATGCTCTGCTGGGGCCTCAGAATTGTTGTACCAGCGATTCCAGCATGCAGGGACACAAACGGATGTGGCAGCAGCAGCTGAGGATGCAAATGCATGGCTGCAGCAATGTCAAAGGAACGCCGTGAGTGGATAACGAACGGAATCGATCAAAAAACAGTATGAAAAATTGATGCACATTGTAAGAAACTGATTAGTTTAGATGGAAAATAGATCAGTTTTTATAGGATCAGCTTTTCATCAAAGAAGGTTGTTTCAGACTGGCGCCAAACTCCGAAACTGAGCACCGATATAGCATTAGCGCTATACTACCCACCTCGCTCAAGGGTAATTCAGGATTCTGACGATCGCCAGACCCTGAATTTCACCTCCCTCCGAGTTGCTATGCCTCCGAGGAAGAATAGTATTTAACGCCTCCGGGGATTTGAGCGGCAGCAGGGAGAGCCGTCATTCGACTCACCCTGTGCCCATATATAGGTACCCTTTTTCATCATCATTAGTGATCATTAAGGACGACAAACTTTAGGGCATTTGTACAAGACTTTTGTGTGTATGAGTGATTATATACCTTTAGTAGTGACATTAGCTTGTCAGCTCTCCTGGGACTGGCACAGATATTAACAGGCCAAAGAATCAGAGCCGGATTTACCATAAGGCACTGTAGGCACGTGCCTACAGGCTCCTGATGATTTAAAGGCGGCTCACAATCCTCCCTCCTGCCCTATGCAGAATACTGAGCAGTGTGTAAATGTGAGTCTACTCTCTCAGCTCCTGACATTGCACTGATGAGATCTTCCTTCAGTCAGGGGCACAACTAGCTACATAATACTGAGGCTACCTAATGCTAGGGGACACCTGTAGCTACCTATGACGGGCAAGGGAAGTAAAGGGGAAGTGACATCTTGGCCATCTAGCAGACTTGCGCTGCAGTTTGGTGGGGGTTGTAGCTTCATGGAGGGCGGTGTCTAGGGTGCCTGAACATCTGTGCCTCTATGCTCCTGTGATGTAAAAAGAAGACACTGTCTCTTTCTATACAGGATGTGAGTTTTGTTTTTTTTCTATTTCAGATAATCTTCTTTGCGAGTCTTCTGGTCCTCGGCGCGCAGCCATTGATTGAAAACACCTGACGTCAGGCCCCATTTAACAGACGTGTGTAAAACAGCCAAATATTAGGCTTCTGCCGCTCATAAAAACCTTCCCAAATTGTCAACATTCACAAATATTTGCAAAGCTTAAAAAGTTGATTGCTTGCTGTAAATTCTTTAGCGGGAAGTGCGACCGGCAGCCAAAGTCTATAATGTTCTCTTCTGCATTTACCGCAGGAGCGTGGGGCCACGGAGCCACAAATTACTCCATGGAAGCTTGCTGTAGGAACGGCTGTGATACACAGTTAATGACACCAACAGCGTTTTGGTAAAAATGAGTCGGTTTGACTGATTGGAGATTAATTAATTTTAAAAAAATGACCAAAGGGAACAATCTGCTGCCGAAAGTGAAAATCTGAATATCAAGTTCCTATTGGATTTTGTGTTTGCAGAAACAATTGTGCATATATAACATCACATAATGAGCAGCGCGATGGCGTAGTGGTTAGCGCTCTCGCCTTGCAGCACTGGGTCCCCGGTTCGAGTTCCAGCCAGAGCACTTCCTGCATGAGTTTGTATGTCCCCCCCGTGTCTGTGTGCGTTTTCTCCAGGCACTCTGGTTTCCTACCACATTCCAAAAACAGATGAGTCAATTAGTTACCCCTAAATTGGCCCTAGACTACAATACATACACTACACGATACATACATAGACATATGACTATGGTAGGGATTAGATTGTGAGCCCCTCTGAGGGACAGTTCAGTGACAAGACAATATGCTCTGTACAGTGCTGCTGAAGATGTTGGCTCTATATAAATACTAAATAATAATGCAACACCTATAAGAAATGTCTGTGGTAATGGCTGTAAATATAGGTAATAATAACAGGAAATCCTAGATCAGTTTGAAGTAAATTCGATTAAAGTTGACCAGCCTGCCCAGTTCACAGATGGAGAGAGTTGATATTGGGGTTCAGCATCATAGGACCCAACCACCAGGTCATGAATTGGTCAGTACACACAGGATTGATAATTAATAAAACAAGGTATTGCCTATTCTGAAATTGACATTTAATACACACACACACACACACACACACACACACACACACACACACACACACACACACACACACACACACACACACACACACACACACATACACATACACATACACACACACACACCCACACACAAATACATACGTACATACACACACACACACACACACACACACACACACACACACACACACACACACACACACACACACACCACACACCACACACCACACACACACTTTCTGCACAGGTAAACCAAGAACCAATGTTATACTGTTGGCTAGTGCACACTTGAATGTGTTTTCCCCATGCAGGTAAAAACATACAGCAGTGAAGCACTGGGAGCATTTTTTCTACCAATTCCATTAGCTTCTGTGATAAGATGTGCATGTTTCACACACACAGACACACATGGGCCTTGATCCACTAAACCGTGATAACTCATGTCACGGCCGTTTTCGCACGCAAATATGCGTGCGCAATTGTGAATTCTCAAGCGCAAATTTGCAACCGTGCGCAAATGCGAAAATGGCCATGATATGAGTTATCACGGTTTAGTGAATCAAGCCCATGGTGTGCAGAAAACGCATACAGAAAACCGACAGATGAGTGTGCTCCCAGCCTCAGCTTTATTACTCACTCTATCCATCTCTCATGGAGCAGAAATGGCTCTGCAGGTTCCTCCAGCATCACTACAGAGCACAGCACATGGGGAGGGGGTGGAGAGGCTTGGGTCACTGCACTGTATGCAACACCCTGCTGCACACTGAATAGGGACGGTCTACAAATCTTTGTCTGCAAAACTTTGTATGATTCCTTATCAGTGGATGAACAGAGGCAGCCATTACAACAATTGTGCAGAGAGAAGAACGTTTTTTCTCTCATTGCCCTTAGTTGTCAGTCTCACAGGACGAGGCCCCCTGTGGCTTCTGGGCCCTCCTGCGGCTTCGTCCCTTGCACTGTCTATTGTTACGCCCCTAGTAGGTATCCAGTACACCAAGGATGGTCAATGAGATGGAAATAATTTTGAATTGATGCAGAATTTTGCAAATTTTGTATGCAAATGTATGCAGCTTGGAAATGGACCGATAAAATTTTACCTGAGCAGGATTTCATTGGTTCATTTTCAAGCTTCATGAATTTGCATACATTTGCATAATTTTGCATCAGCTCAAAAATATTTGTATCTCATTGACCATCCTTACAGTACATTGACAAAGGGGACCTTCATAGGCCCTGAAACAGTCGTCGGGTTTGATTGGGCTATAATTTTATGGGTGAATAAAATGTTGGTATTTGGACATGTATGTGAAACGGTACCTTTAATAAATGTATACAGGACAAACAATATTGGAAATGATCAACTACTTCTATGTACAGCAGAAGACTTCAGAGAGATTACATGAAAACGGTAAAATCTGCATAAAATCGATTCTTTCAGTTAAATTATGTATGGTCATTTTTACCAAAGCTAATCTATACTCACTAACAGAGCTAGCCCTACTCATCTGTAAAGAGGCCCTGTGTCCATACCTTTAAAGGACACCCGAGGCGAAAATAAACTAATGAAATAAACGATTATATCTATCTTCCTTATCCTAAAATGACTTTAAGATATTCCACAGTTTTATTTTATGTTTAAATCTACTTTTTTAAGTTTTAACTGTTTAATTGTTTTTCCTCAATGACACATTCATTGAAATATGACAGAACTAAAATCTATGAACTACTGACCCTTTTTATCTCTTTCCTGCTTTCAGAAGCCATTTTCTGCTAGGAAAATGTTTTATAGTTGGAATTTCTTATCATTGAGGGTCACACTGTAGTCACTTCCTGTCTGAGACAGGACTGAGTCAGCCACTTACATACCTGATATTTAACTCTTTCAGGCAGAGAAATAAAGAAGGGACATAGCATAGTTATGTGTGTGCTAGGTACTGTACATACATATGTCTATCTCATCATGTCACATGTCACCTCAGGTATCTTTTAAGAAGTAACACTCAAGAGTGAGTCAAACTGTGCCTCCCTCACTAAGTTGCTTCCTTTGGCCAACTGTCATTTGGCCAGTGCCAACTAATCTTCTCGTCACCAATAGCGTATCAACTCTTGATCAGTGGTATCAATAGGGCAAATGATTTAAGGTAAAATCGTTCTTCTTCAGGATTTTCTCTGTCAGACCAGGCAGTGGGATGCAGCAATCCTCCATGCTCTACAGCTGTCTATAGTGATAATCTTGGGTCATGCACAATGATATGTGCTACAACAACCTGTTCACAGAACAACTCATTATAGTCTGCTCCAACATACGGGAGATTCAGAAGAAGGGGAGGCTGCAGGATGTCAGTGAGCTAAGAGGCGAGTATGGCATCTTGTTATTTTTATTCATACAGGCACCACTGACCTCCAGGGATTTGGTAAGTATAAAAGTCAGTTATGTAGGTTTACAGTGCCTAGTTTTTTTGGCGGGGCATTGTGCCTAACCATGTTTTGTGTGCTGCTGCCTGTTAATGTTTGCAAGGACACACTTCATAATTTAGTTGTTTGGGAGAATATGCTGTATTATTATTATTATGCTGTTTGGGGGGGGGGGGGGGGGGGGGATTTGTGTAATGTTGCTGTTTGGGGTTTTGTGTGCTGCTGCTTAATAATGTTTGGGGGGTATATTGCTTAATTATGCTTTAGAGTACACCGTGCTTAATCATGTTTGGTGGCACACTGATTATGTTTTGGAACACCCTGGCAAATTATATTTTGGGAAGATATTTCCCAATTTTGCTGTTTGGGGGAATATGCTGTGTAATTTTGCTGTTTGGGGGAATATGAACTGTAATTGTGTGTGTGGGGTTTTTTTTGGAGGGGGGGGTATAGCTGCCTAATTCGGTTACTTGAGGGTCATGGTGCATAATTATGTTGTTTGGATGATAAGCTTGCTTGATTGTGATTTAGAATTCCATAAGCTGTTATTGTGGAAAACCGTAATACACTGTCAGTTTAATTACATCTCGTATGATTGGCGCTATGGTACCTAGTGCCTCATTTTTTGTTTAAGGAGCTGGGGCTTTCTGCTAATTTTCTCTGGGCTTGTTGCAACTCATTGATTATGCGACAGGGGGCACTGTTAGCAGTGAGATGGGAAGTCGAAGAGTAGGAAGGAGTTACGGCGTGTGGATCCCGGAGAGGTGAGTAATCCTAACAGCTTCTGCAGCAAACTCTGCAAGTGCCCCCACAGCTCACTGGCTGCCTAAAAAAGTGCTTCTCTGGCTACCTAAACAAGGGTCTCACTGGCTACATGGGGAGCTCTCCTGCTACATGAGGTGCTCTCTGGCCACTAGGGGTCTCTCTGGCTTTCTACACTGGGGGCCACCCTAGCTACCTACATGGAGGGCTCCCTGACTACCTCCTCGGTGGGTTCCCTGGCTACCTACATGGGGGGCTCTCTGGCTATCTACACTGGGGGCCACCCTAGCTACCTACATGGAGGGTTCCCTGACTACCTCCTCGGTGGGCTCCCTGGCTACCTACATGGGGGGCTCTCTGGCTATCTACACTGGGGGCCACCCTAGCTACCTACATGGAGGGCTCCCTGACTACCTCCTCGGTGGGTTCCCTGGCTACCTACATGGGGGGCTCTCTGGCTATCTACACTGGGGGCCACCCTAGCTACCTACATGGAGGGTTCCCTGACTACCTCCTCGGTGGGCTCCCTGGCTACCTACATGGGGGGCTCTCTGGCTATCTACACTGGGGGCCACCCTAGCTACCTACATGGAGGGTTCCCTGACTACCTCCTCGGTGGGCTCCCTGGCTACCTACATGGGGGGCTCTCTGGCTACCTCCTCGGTGGGCTCCCTGGCTACCTACATGGGGGGCTCTCTGGCTATCTACACTGGGGGCCACCCTAGCTACCTACATGGAGGGCTCCCTGACTACCTCCTCGGTGGGCTCCCTGGCTACCTACATGGGGGGGCTCTCTGGCTACCTCCTCGGTGGGCTCCCTGGCTACCTACATGGGGGGCTCCCTGACTACCTCCTCGGTGGGCTCCCTGGCTACCTACATGGAGGGCTCCCTGACTACCTCCTCGGTGGGCTCCCTGGCCACCTACATGGGGGGCTCTCTGGCTTTCTACACTGGGGGCCACCCTAGCTACCTACATGGGGGGCTCTCTGGCTACCTCCTCGGTGGGTTCCCTGGCTACCTACATGGGGGGCTCCCTGGCTACCTATACTGGGGGGCTGCATCCATCTACCTAATACAATAATTATCTGCAAAAATGAGAATCACAGGCAAACTTTTACAGAAGTGGCGATCATTTAGCACTTGTTCACACTAGGGGATTGATTCACTAAACTGTGATAACTCATATCACGGACGTTTTCGCGCGCATTTTTGCGATTGCGTGTGAACATTCGCGAAAATGCGCACGAAAACTGCCGTGATATGAGTTATCATGGTTTAGTGAATCAAGCCCCTAGGTCAGCTGCTGGACTGCTTTCCATGGCAGATTATTATTATTTATATAGCGCCAACATCTTCCGTAGCCCTGTACAGAGTACAAAACATACAATAATGAGTAGCATACGCAGCACAACACACATGATGTGTGATCAGGATATCCAGCTACACAAGGACACTGTACCGGTAGTTTGAAAACATCACCAATGCTGGTACATGCTCAAATAACTCAAATTTAGTTTCATCAGTGAACAGCATCTTATTCCAAAATAAAGCTGGCTTGTCCAAATGTGCTTTAGCATACCTCAAGCGGCTTTGTGCTGTGGGCGGAGAAAAGGCTTCCTATGCATCACTCCCGCATACAGCATCTCCTTGTTTAAAGTGCGTCCAATGGTTAAACGATGCACAGTGACTCCATCTGCAGCAAGATAATTGGTAGCAAAGAAACAGTAGTGCGACTGGCACTCAAATGATTCCTGGAACACAGCAGCTGGACCCTGGTTTCAAGCAGTACGTGCTCTAGGTCTCATACACCTTAGTATTTTCCATAGAACAAACAGCAGACCTGGCACCGATTTGCACTTTTCCAAGAGTTTCCTTTAATCCAGCGGGTACAAGCAATACATAAAGAGTAATTAGGTGGTCGGCCTAACAGCCGTTTCGCAGGTTGCCCTGCTTCTTCAGAGGCACAAAGACAGGGTAGCCAGGTGTCATCCCCCATATATATACAGTAATGCATAAGGAGCTTACCTCTCCATTAGTCAACAGACGCTGCTGGAAGCGCCCGCCGCGGCCCCGGGTACACGCCCCCTTCCGGGAACGCCCCCCGAATGTCACTGGGCGCTCACAGCACAGCGGGCGCCACCAATCAGCGTGTGCCCATTGCAGGCCACACGCCGGCCAATCAGGCGAAAGCAGGATGAGGCGCTGCGTGGGACAAAAAGCCTCTTACGAGGTAACGGTTCCCATAGCAACCCAGAACGCCGGGCGCGATTCCAAGCGGCGTAATCGCGGACAGCAGTCCGCCTTGGCTGCCAAAGGGAAACCATATGAACACAGCCCCGCAGCCACTCAGCATAAAGTGTATATATACGTAAAAGAACCCTGCATCACCTTTCATATATAAAGAGGAATAATAGTAGGGACACTGACTTTGTGGAACAAAGTGACGAGTTGGGTTTAAGATTCCTGACCCGGGGGTACCCACTGTCGTTGATTGTTAAAGCCTTTGAGAAGGCAAATAAAAAACCTAGATCTGAACTCTTGATGAGGAAAAATAAAACTAAAGTGAAAGGAGAACCAAGCATGGGGGTCCCTCTGATCTTTGAATACTCCCCAACGGGGCCGCGGCGGGCGCTTCCAGCAGCGTCTGTTGACTAATGGAGAGGTAAGCTCCTTATGCATTACTGTATATATATGGGGGAAGACACCTGGCTACCCTGTCTTTGTGCCTCTGAAGAAGCAGGGCAACCTGCAAAACGGCTGTTAGGCCGACCACCTAATTACTCTTTATGTATTGCTTGTACCCGCTGGATTAAAGGAAACTCTTGGAAAAGTGCAAATCGGTGCCAGGTCTGCTGTTTGTTCTATGGAAAATGCAGCAAGATGATGTTGTAGGTCTTTGGTGCTGGTCTGTGGGTTGACTCTGACTGTTCTCACCATTCGTCGCTTCTGTCCATACCAGATTTTTCTTGGTCTGCTACTTTGAGCCTTAACTTGAACTGAGCCTGTGGTCTTCCATGTCCTCAATATGTTCTTAACTGTGAAATCTCTGAGACAGCTTTCTGTATCCTTTCCCTAAACCATGATGGTGAACAATCTTTATCTTCAGATCATTTGAGAGTTCTTTTGAGACCCCCATGTTGCTACTCTTCAGAGAAACTTAAAAGAGGAGGGAAAGGTGCAATTGACGCCCTTAAATACTCTTTCTCATCATTGGATTCACCTGTGTATGTAGGTCAGGGGTCACTGAGCTTACCAAGCCAATTTGAGTTACAATAATTAGCTCTAAAGGTTTAGGAATCGATAAAATGACAACAGTGCCCAAATTTATGCACCTGTTTAATTTTATTAAAACAATTATTGCGCACTTTCTGTAAATCCAATAAACTTAATTTCACATTTCAAATATCACAGTGTGTGTCTCCTAAATGATATATTTAACTGACATTTTTTATCGTAACAACCAACGATTTATACAGGAAAATCTTGAAAATTAACAATGTTGCCCAAACTTTTGCATCCCACTGTAGATATGCAGAACAGATCCAATGCTTTACTATGGAAAAGCAAGGACCAGTGCAGACGCACACATCTCCACCATGTCCAAATTTATCTATTGTGTTTATGCACTGGACAGACTCCACCTGCACAATCGTTTTTAAAAAGATTAGAGGCAAAGAACAGTCATTTTGGTATGCATCGTTGCCCAAAATGTACTTTCTTTGCCGCAAAGCGCGACTTTTATAAAGAAGGAAAAGTTTGGCGCCTGGGGGCGCCCAATTAACGGCAAGGTAAATGTCGGCGCCCAGAGGAGCCTGATAAAATTGTAGGCACCGGGGGCTTGCGGAAATGCAAATTGCGGTATTGCATAGCGGGCGCGGAAATTTACCTTGCTTGCAGCTAGTCGTGCGCCTCCAGGGGCCAACATTTTCCTTCTTTTCTATATTTTGTGGCGGTGTGTGTGTGTGCTAAGGTTGGGGGGGGGGATAGGGCTAGACACCACCGGGAAGGGGGGGTTAGGGTTAGGCAACAGGGGGAGGGGGGGTTTAGTGTTAGGCACCACCAGGGATGGGGGTCTTAGGGTTAGACACCATGGGGGGGTGTCTTAGGGTTAGGCACCACCAGAGGGGGTGTTTTAGGGTTAGGCACCCTGGGGGGGGGGGGGTGTCTTAGGGTTAGGCACCACCAGGGGAAGGTTCTGTGTGAGTGGGGTCAGGTTAAGTCATGGTAACATTTTGGTAATCAGAATCCAACAGTAGAATATTGATAATTTTAGCGAGATTCTACTAGCTTTAATCCCCTGCGCCCTTTTTTCCAGGTGCCTTTTTTTCATGTATGTAAGGCAAGGTACGGTTTAGGTAGATGGTTAAACATAAATATTTTAAAAATTCCAGCTAACTCAGTTTTAATCTAAATGGATCCTGCAGAAGCGTACCACCCATATAGTTAAAGGCCAAGTAAAGCCTGGCACAAAATCACTACCAGATTTTACCCCCCATTTGTTTTGCCAAGTAAAGCAGGTCTTACGTGCTCAAAGAAGAGAAAGGGCCTCTTTAAACGTTTAATTTGTTGAGCGGGTGGCAGGTGGAATAAAGCTTGATTAGAACACTTGTGAGACCACTACAGAAAGACCTGCGTCAAGAGTTCCTGTGCTATAGTAAAAGTACCATGCTGCTTGACTTGGCATCATTACAGGGGGGAAACCCCGTCACAACCTTGGCTGCCGTATTTTAGTTGGGTTCTAAAAATCATAAAAAATCAAACAGGCCACTTAGGTGTAATGCAAATAGCACACACAAGCAGCCATACACGCCATATGTTATATAAGGAAAGTATGAAGTCTTCAGATTAGATTTCGGTAAGAGCGCACGCTTGCAGGATTAGCGGTGGTTAGAAAAATTATAATAAACTTATTAGCTGGGTTTTTTTTTTTTATTTTAAAGGAAACGCACACCAACCTTCATTTTTTTAAATATGTTATTGTATTATTTTCAATAGCAATTTAAAATTCATATTTTAAATGTTGATCTTATTTATTAACATAAAATGCGGAATACACTGTGAACATTTTTTTAAAGAAGGACTGTCAGTCACAAATTCCATGTACCCACTCTGTTTTTGTAGCGTAGCAGGGGAGGAGAAAACACAGAGAGATCCGGGAGCCCAATCTGGTGCTATATTGTTAATGGATCGGGGTGTATTAAAAAATCTAATTCCATGTACCCACTCTGTTTTTGCTCTGTGTTCATTATGTAGTCTACATGCTGATCCTGCATTGCAAGCATTCAAATATAATCATAAGTGTGTCTGCTGTAATGAATACTATCTCAGTCAGCTTGGCTCTATTCTTGTACATTACCGGGAGAGGGAAGCTTGTTATCTCCCCTCCCCTTGGTGTTGCCGACAGCCTTCCTTCCCTCCATTGTTTGCTCAGGCCTCCATCTCTCTTAAAGGCCTTCATCTCTCCCGAGTCTTGTTATATATTTTTATACTGCTGCACCTACTGTTCTCTTGTCCACTGTATTATTGTACTACTGTCCACTAAATGCCTTCAAATGTTGTTCATTACTACTGTACCTATTCTGTTAAAACAGTAACATCGCCGAACCAGTTTGCGCCAAAAATAATTTAATTCTGAAAATATCAAATGCATCTCTTATGACCATAAAATAATAAATTCAGCAAATGCAATGCCACATATGAAATGCTGCAAACATTACACCGCATATGAAATGATTCAAACCTGACCTGTCTCTCTTCTGCCGCTGCTGAGAGATTACCTATTTGTTGCCAGTACAGCAACAAAAGATCGGTTTCATAGCTATCGAAGCACTATTTGTTATACAATATTGTCTTTCCTGCCATGTGTGGAGGGGGGGTGGGCACTCATTTATCTGCTACTCTCTGTCCTCTCCATAAAACAGAACAGGGTGCTTAGCTACAGACAAGTTGTGTGTCTGTACAGCGCAACCATTTACAGTCACATTAGTGGTCATTTAGAGAGACAGAAGCAGAGTCTACGCATTTTGCAGCTTTGTCCAGAAAGGCAAAATAAAGCAAGCCATACACATGTAGATTTCTGCCCAATGTTCCAAAAGAATTGCTTCCTCTCTGAAATCCAATCAGTGAGGGATCCAATTATTTCACACACTGAGCATAGATTTTTAATAGATTTCAGGATTAAATCTATTGAAAATCTATAGACCTGCAATGGACTGCCAATTGACTGCTGCCCCACTGCTCCACGCCACCATGAAAGCAGGAAGCAGACACACTGCAGATTATTTGCAGGAGTTTTGTAAGCTGTAACAAATAAATGTGTTTATTTTTTACCACTTAATTTAATTACGTCAGTATATCTACCCCTCCACAGACTTCATCTTAGCTCCAGGGGAGTACATGTACTTACTTCACTGCACCACTGCACACGCTCTCACACGCTCCTGTGGGGGTTCACGTTGCCACCTGTTAGTAGACTGATCAGTGAATGGGAACACATGTTCCCATTCACTGATCAACGTGCCTGTGATCAATGATCACCAGCATGAATGAGATGGCAGTGGTCATTGAAAAGTGAAGGTAAAAATATACACTAACTATGTCCTGTAGTCCTGTAAAACTACACCCTAGTACATTGAATTAAATAACAATAAATTAATCCCCAATTTTAAATTAACCCCTTACCTCCTCTACACTCCCATAGTTACCAAAGTAAAACATTTGTATATAAAAAAAAGACATTTAAAAAATACATAAATTATTACCTTTGGGGCTCAATTTTTTTTATAATGTATGTCACATGGATATATTACTGTTATTTTTGTAAATCAGTTGTAAAATAAGTTGTTGAAAAAATAGTCTTTAATTTCCAAATAAAATATTGTCATCATACATTGTACTAGGGACATATTTTAAACATTGTAATAACTGAGACAAATGTGCAAATAAAATGTGTGAGTTTCATCCACAATAACATGTATTATTTTAAAACTATAATGCAGGCTTTCTCAACCAGGGTTCCCTCGAACCCCAGGGTTCCTTGAGGACTCTGCAGGGGTTTCTTGGCATTTTACCCCATCGTGGGGGAAGTATAATAGAGCACACTATAATAGGTGGTACTGTAACAAGCACTAAATTGGGGGGTCTTGGAGACAGTATAATGAGTGGCAATGTAATAGGAGATAGTGAAATTAGCAGCCTAACCTATTTAAAGACCATGCCTCCTGAAAAATAAATGTAGGGGTTCCTCAAGACCAAAAAATTGTTTGCAGGGGTTCCTTGAGATCCAAAAGTTATTTACAGGGTTCCTCCAAGGTAAAAAGGTTGAGAAAGGCTGCTATAATGGCTCAAAACTTAGAAATAATTATTTTCTTCCATTTTTTTTCTTAATATTCCTGTTACAATTCATTTTGAAAAAAATAATTCTTAGCAAAATGTACCACCCAAAGAAAGCCTAATTGGTAGAGAAAAAAAACCCAAGATATAGATCATTTTGTGGTGATAAGTAGTGATAAAATTATTGGAGAATGAATGGGAGAACCGTTGAGGTAAAAAATTGCTCTGGTCCGTAAGGGGAAACACCCCTCAGTGGCGAGGGTTAAAGGGTATTATAAATGTTGCTTAACCACTTCAGCTCTCAGTCGTGTTTCACTTTATGCATCCGAGCAATTTTCACTTCCCATTCATTTGCCTATAACTTTATCACTACTTATCACAATGAACTGATCTATATCTTGTTTTTTCCACCACCAATCAAGGTGGCCATACATTACAAGATTATGGGCAGATCCGACCAAGAGATAAATTTATCTCTAATCGAATCTGATTAGAGATAAATTTGTCTCTTGGTCGAATCTGCCCATACACTACAGGCCGTTTCCCATCCGATTTCAGCATAAAATCATCAGGGAATTGGCTGAGCCCGCCGCGTCCACCCGGCCGCTGCCCTCAAAATGTATGTGTGTGTAGTGGTGTAGATTTATACATTACCTGTCCTGTAGCAGCTTCCACACGATTTCCGTCCATCTCACCGGGTAAGCCGCATACACGCTAGCGGCGCATAGCGTCTGAGGCTATGCGCCGCCGGTGTGTATGTGGAACCTGGCGAGATGGAGGGAAACCGCATGGAGGCTGACACCGGACAGGTAATGTATAAATGCACACACATTACATACATTTATACATTGCGGGGGCAGTGGCGGGGGTCTCGTCGCTCGTTCGCAATTCGGCCGCCGTACCGCCGCACACCCGACCAACCAACTTCGGCTCGACATCTTCCAGCATGCAACCACGCGGCCAATTTCTGTCCCAAAATTGGTTGCTTTGTTGGTCGCTTTGTTCAATTCGATTTAATAACTAGGCTTTCTTTGGGTGGTACATTTTGCTAGGAGCTACATTACTGTAAATGCATTTTAACAGGAAGAATAAGAAATTTTTCGGCCATTATAGTTTTAAAATAATACATGCTACCAATGATTAAAACCCACGTATTGTATTTGCCTAATGGTCCTGGGTATAACACTGTTTAAATTATGTAGCTCCAAAAGTTCACACGTCACCCACCTTCTGGGCCTAAGACAGACCCTCGTGTCGGTGCACTTCTCCTGCAGGTACACCACTCCTGCTCCACTGAAGTACAATTTCAAAAACGGAGACTGCACACAAAGGGCTTTAGCGACAAACTGTATTAGTGAGCATGCATTGCAGAGGCACATACACAACATGTTTCGGGCCCGAAACATGTTGTGTATGTGCCTCTGCATGCTCACTAATACAGCTTGTCGCTAAAGCCCTTTGTGTGCAGTCTCCGTTTTTGAAATTGTTTAAATTATGTCCCTATCACAATGTATGGCAACAATATTTTATTTGGAAATAAAAGTGCATTTTTTCCGTTTTGCATCCATCACTATTTACAAGCTTATAATAAAAAAAAAAAAAAACTAGAAATATTTCATCTTTACATGGATATTTAAAAAGTTTAGACCCGTAGGTAAATATTTAGGTTTTTTTTTTATTGTAATGTTTTTTTTTTTTTTTTTTTTTCTATTAAACCTTTTATTTGGGTATTTTAGGGAGGGTAGGATGTAAATAGTAATTTTTTAATGTACCGTAAATATGTGTTTATTTATTTTTTTAACAGATGTAGTTTTACAATTTGGCCACAAGATGGCAACTATGAGTTGGTTTACATTATGTCACTCTAATCGTAACATGTATACTTAGAGGGACGTAAGAGGGACATAAGAGGCAGAAAGAGCAAGCTTTCCGAGGGAAGCCGTCGCTTTTTCTGCCGGGGAAAGGGATCAATGATTGGGCACCATGTCCCGATTCATTGATCCCTGGGCTAACGAACTGTGGCCCGGGAGAGAGCGTGCCTATACGTCCAAAAGGCTTAAATGGTTAAAGGATACCCGAGGCGAAAATAAATTAATGAAATAAACAATTGTATCTATCTTCCTTCTCCTAAAAATGACTTTTTAACATATTGTACGGTTTTATTTTATGTTTAACCACTTAACATCTCAGTCGTTCTCAGCTTATGCATCCGAGCAATGTTCACCTCCCATTCATTAGCCTATAACTTTATCACTACTTATCACAATGAACTGATCTATATCTTGTTTTTTCCGCCACCAATTAGGCTTTCTTTGGGGGGTACATTTTGCTAAGAGCCACTTTACTGTAAATGCATTTTAACAGGAAGAATAAGAAAAAAAATGAAAAAAATCATTATTTGTCAGTTTTCGGCCATTATAGTTTTAAAATAATACATGCCTCCATAATTAAAACCCACGTATTGTTATTGCCCATTTGTCACGGTTATTTCACCATTTAAATTATGTCCCTATCACAATGTATCGCGACAATATTTTATTTGGAAATAAAAGAGCATTTTTTCCGTTTTGCATACATCACTATTTACAAGCTTATAAAAAAAAAATAGAGAGAAATATTTCATCTCTTCATAGATATTTAAAAAGTTTAGACCCTTAGGTAAATATTTATGTGTTTTTGTTTTTTTTATAGTAATGTTTTTTTTGTTTTTTTTTATTAAACATTTTATGTTGGCATTTTTGGGAGGGTGGGTTTTAAAAGTGTTTTATTTGGGGAAATATTGGTGTCTTGTAATGTTTTTGGGCATTTACATGTAGTTTTACATTTTGGCCACAAGATGGCAATCTCGATTTTTTTTACATGACGTCACTCTAAGCGTACAATGTACGCTTAGAGGGACACAGCTTCAGAAAGAGCGAAGCTTCCGAGAGAAGCTGTCGCTTTTTCAGCGGGGGAGAGGAATCAATGATCGGGCTCCCCAGCCCGATACATTGATTCCGTGGCTACCGACTCCGCGGCCGGGAGTGCGCGTGCACGCGCGCGATCGGCCGCGGGAGCGCGCGGGGGCGCGCCTGTCCTCCTTGACGTTTTTATACGTCAAGGAGGACAAAGTGGTTAAATCTACTTTTCAAGTTTTAACTGTTTTATTGTCTTTGCTCAATGGCACATTCATTGAAGTATGCCAGAACGAAAATCTATGAACTATTGAACCTTTTTATCTCTTTCCTGCTCTCAGAAGCCATTTTTTTTCCAGGAAAATGTTTTATAGTTGGAATTTATTATCAGTGAGGGTCACACTATAGTCACTTCCTGTCTGAGTCAGGACTGAGTCAGCCACTTACATACCTGATATTTAACTCTTTCTGGAAGAGAAAGAAAAAAAGGAACACAGCATAGGTATTTGTGTGCTAGGCACTGTACATACCCATGTCTATCTCATCATGTCACATGTCACCTCGGATATTTAACTTTTAGAGCAGAGAGGAATTTCTGAGTTCAGGGGAAAAAAAGTACGAAAAAAATTGTAAATACTCTAAGGAACTTTAGGATTCCTTTTCCGTGGAAGGAACCCATCCGCTCTACTAGCAGAGCCTGCCTGACCCACTAGAGGAGGAGATGTGTTAGAGTGTATAGTTGTGTACACACAGTGTGCGCCGTGTGGTGAGCTCTCACCAGGGCTATTTATGGAACACAAGAAGGGCTGATTTCACTCCATTTAGAAAGACGAGTAGTGGCTGAATGCTCACTGGGGTATAGCGGTTTGCGAGTCGGATCCATGCGTTTTGTGAGGACATTCTTCCTGCTGAACACCTGACAAACCACAGCTATGCCAACTCCCCAGGGTCACATTAGGATCTGGCGAGGCGGTCTCAGTCCCGCGTTTCCTGACTCCGATGGAGCTACGCTGTTACCTGCAGGCTCCGCTCAGGCTATCGATACCCCTCTGCTTCCAAAACAGGAACATTGTGTCCTCCCAGCACTGCAGGCACTACAGGGCAGACGTGATGATTTCCTCTGTGTTTTATTTATCATTTATTGCATTTATAGGACCCTTCTACATATGACAAAATTATTGTGTGATTTATGTTTTTGCCAGTTGAATTCAGCACACATTAGTCAATGGAATCGCATTGATATGCTATGTTGTATGAAAAAATGGCCTATGTGTTTAGGATTTTTTTCGCACTGGAGATGTGCTTGCACAGTTTAACTCTTTGAGAACTGCGCACGCTCAGAAGGCTCCTGGCTATGAGAGCGCAATCAAGAGAGGCACGCAGATGCGAATGTGTAGTAGCCTGCGACCACAGTTTTGGTCAGGGATCAGAAGCTGTCTCCAAGTGAGGGAGCTTCCTTTTTCCAACACTGCTGGGCTGTGGGCTCCTGCACAGTATCCAGGCAGCAGAAATTCCACACTGAAAAGGGGGACATGCATGTCCTCACCACTAGGTGGCACCCAAGGTACATCTCTAAGTGGCTTATGCCTGGAAACCGAATTGCTGAGGTCCTCTGAGGCCGAGGCCTGGTTATAGTTGCGTGTAACCTTTGCTGCCCCTATCCTACGACACTGCCTCCTTATTTGGCCATGTCAAACCGTCAAGTCATTACTTTATTGCAGTCACTGAGAGGTCGGCAATTGTGGCAGTTAGAAGTCATATCAAGTTGGCACAGACAGAAGCAGGAAATTTGAGAACCCGGAGGTGCTGGGGCAGTTTGGCTGCCGCTATCGGCGCTCATGTTAATAGCCGTGTATAGCGGCTATAACAGGAAATAGTGGCACTCGCTATTTGTAGCCCGTTTACTGTCGTAGCCGCTAATCACGGCATTTCATGGGTATTTATGGTGGCATCCAAAGTTCTTCGGGTACAAATAGCAGGTGGAAAAAATTTGCTGCAGTGGACAACTGCAAGCATAAGATCACTGGGAGCAGTAGTGCACCAGAGTTTGGCTACATTGTAACCAAACTCTGTGCTTAGGGGAGTAGTTAGTGTTAGGATATCTGGTGCCCAAATTTCCATGTATGCGGAAGAGACCAGGTCAAGGCAGGAAGTCCACTTCCCATCAGCACCTTTTATCTGATGGAAGATATGACTCACTTGAGGGTGTGAAATCTAAGAGCGTTTTTATACCTGGCCATAGCGTTGCGGTGCAAAGCTTTGCTCCATCACATCCCTCAAAGCTATAAACTTAGTTCATATGACCGTGCGGCAGAGTGCGCCGACTGGGTCATATGCATGGCACCGCGTGCCCATCGCCAACCCTACTGGGCAGGAAGCACGTCATTGGAATTCCCGGGCTCCCCGTGGTAGTTCCGCACATGTACGCTACACTACTGCCGCCATATATTTTCTGCACCGGGCGCGCCGATTGCCGTCCCTGCACCACACCGACGCTGCCAACATATTTATATTTTCTGCACTTCCCATTGAGATGCATTCTGCCGACACTGCATCGCCCCGGCAACGGGCTGTTGACTTTGCAGTGGGTCGG